>NC_059365.1:28995000-29348000 GCF_019703515.2 Myxocyprinus asiaticus
CTATTGGAACAAGATCTTGATGTTGTAAAGATCAGTAATATGGTGATATAGTAGTTTTTGTATGGCCACAAACGCAGTATGATGTATTTTGTATTTGGATATTAATCACAATTTTTTAAAAGTGTGTTGTTGTTTTTTTGTTTTTTTGACAGCTGGGCAAGCTGAAAAAGAACAAAAAGGCCAAAACATTTCTGTATTACAGAAAATTACAAGTCAGCTGTCCTAATGCCAAACTTTCATTCTGAATAATGAATGTTTAAAGACACTGGCACATATATTCCCTGTGTCCCTGCATACACTAGCTTTATAAGTGTTGCTGACAGATTCTGGAACTTCTATTTTGAGAGTCCTAGTTCACAATTTGAGTTTCACTCCAAAAAAGCAGGATTCTGATCTAATGCATATTGTGACAGGCAAGGTCCCGTCCTGTCTTTCCCTGTTAGGGGCTCCGCCTCCCTGGCACACTGTTTTGGCACAGCCACCATCTCTGCCAGCTGGGCACCATCCCTGTGAAGCCAACCTTTAGCTAAGGGACAGGTGGCCAGTCAGAGCTACTGGATTGCCTCTATAACCCACAGCCCTGTCAGACTCATTCCAGACTGGCTTTGGCTCTTAAAAGTGGGAATTTTGGAATACGAAGAGATGACATTCTTTTAAATTTGAACTGTAAGTCTCGCAAAAGTACTTGTTCCTCATAAGCTCTTTAGTTTGAACTATGTGTTTCTGTATGCGAACGCTATCACCTGTTAGGTGTCTCATCCCTGTCCAAGCTGGCAGAAATTCAGCTGGCTGGCGTGGGTGCATATGCCAGCGTGTGCTGTAAGTCCTTTGACCTATCTTCAGAACATCTACTACATCAGAGACACACAGAGCAGAGGTGGGTGGAGATGAGAGAAGAAGAGGAAGAGACAAATTTACAGACTTGGAAAAGTCTGTCTATCTCGTACATTTAACTTTTAACCATTTCAGCGGCTGCTGAGGTAGCCGTTACTCCCAAAGCAGTAGGCAGCTTCCAAAGTGTAAGTCTTTATCATAGAGATTAACATTATACAAGAGTTTTCCCATGCATTCCTACTTTTAATAAGACTTACCCTCAAAAAGCCTTTTTCTTTCCTACAGCAGTAGAGGCCTTATAGGTACCTGAATAAACTTGTCCTGACATGAGAGAAATCAGGTTAATACCTGGAATACAGTAAATCAAATTATAATAATTATATTGGAAACAGTGATAATGATTAAGAGACTTTTGCAGAGAGGCCCATTGGATTTTTTTTTCAATTAAGGGCCACAAATTTTCCTGGATGAAATAAAGAGTCAGAGGTGTCATGCCCATTCAAAGTAAGGGGGCATGTGCCCCCTCAGTTATTTGAGCCAAGAAGATTTTAAATGGATTATTTGAACTTCCAAAAACATATTTTTACCTTTGATAATTTAAATTGAATGATTATTGCATGTAAAAAAGAATGTGTATGTGGCATAAATCTTCATTCACATTCTAAATTAAAAAATGTTGTCAGTCCAATTGAGTCACATGTTCCGCTAAGACCCTGTGCAAGGTCAGGGAGGACGAGGAGCAGGTCATCCTGGTAGCACCCTACTGGCCCACCCAGACATGGTTCTCGGACCTCACGCTCTTCGCGACAGCCCCCCCTCAGCGAATTCCCCTGAGGAAGGACCTTCTTTCTCAGGGACAGGGCACTATCTGGCACCCGTGACCAGACCTCTGGAATCTCCATGTCTGGCCCCTGGACGGGACATGGAAGACTTAAGCGGCCTACCACCTGCGGTGGTAGACATGATCACTCAGGCTAGGGGCCCCCACTATGAGATGCCTGTATGCCTTGAAGTGGCGTCTGTTCCCTAAGTGGTGTTCTTCCCGACGCGAAGACCCCCAGAGATGCACAGTCGGATCGGTGCTTTCCTTCCTGCAGGAGAGGTTGGAAGGGTGGCTGTCCCCCTCTACCTTGAAGGTGTATGTAGCCGCTATAGCAGCACACCATGACACAGTGGACGGTAAGTCCTTAGGGAAGCATAACCTGATCATCAGGTTCCTGAGAGGTGCCAGGAGGTTGAATCTCTTCAGACCGTGCCTCGTTCCCTCATGGGACCTCTCTGTAGTTCTTCAGGGTCTGCGGAGAGCCCCCTGTGAGCCCCTGCAGTCAGCTGAGCTTAAGGCACTCTCTTTGAAGACTGCCCTTCTGACTGCGCTCACTTCCATCAAGAGGGTAGGAGAACTGCAAGCATTCTCTGTCAGCAAAACGTGCCTGGAGTTCAGTCCGGGCTACTCACACGTGATCCTGAGACCCCGACCAGGCTATGTGCCCAAGGTTCCCATGACCCCGGGAGGAGGCAGACCCAGCCCTGACGTTGCTGTGTCCAGTGCACGCTTTACGCATCTATTTGGATCGCACGCAGAGCTTTAGAATTTCTGAGCAGCTCTTTGTCTGCTTTGGTGGACAGTGGAAAGAAAGTGCTGTCTCCAAGCAGAGGATCGCCCACTGTCTCCCTGACGCCATAACAATGACATATCACGCCCAGGACATGCCTCCCCCTGCAGGGCTACAAGCCCATTCTACCAGGGGTGTAGCGGCCTCCTGGGCCTTGACCAGTGGCGCCTCTCTAACAGACATTTGCAGAGCAGTGGTCTGGGCAACACCCAACACCTTTGCGAGGTTCTACAATCTCCGGGTGGAACGGGTTTTGTCCCGTGAAGTGGCAGGCACAAGCAGGTAAGTCCAGGACAGCTGGCCGGGTGTACCGCTTGTGCATAGAGCCTTTCACCTCCCCTGAGCTGAAGACGTGCACTGTTGACTCCCAGTAGTGTTCACAAACTGTGTTCCCTGGATGATTTCCTCCGAGTCCTGTGGCAGACGAGTTCGCGGAGAAACTCGCTGCCGGCTCAGTACATGTACTAACTAAGCCCTGTACTGGGGTAGGTGCTCCGCATGTGGTGGTTCCCCATAGGTAACCCCATGCGACGTACTGTATTTCTTCCGCTAATTTGTTTCCCTCTTGGTAAACTGCGTCTTCCTTGGGCAGAGGCCCTCTGCCCCAGTCACCATGCTTGTAGAAACTCCTCCCCCATAGGGTAGGACCTACCATGGGACTTCTCCACATGACATACATCCGACAAAGCTCTGCAAGACCATTTGACGTATTTCCACAAATACACCCCCTCTCTCTGGGCGGGGTGTGGTCTCCGTGGTGTCTTCCCCTTGGGAGTGACACCCCCCACCCGACATAGACCTGGTGGCCCCAGTCGGTTAATTCCTTTTTTTGGGGGGGGGGGGGAGAGAAAAAAAAGAGGATAAGAGGCCATGACTGGGCTAGCCTGTCTCTATCTTTTAGGGCCATTCGACACTCATAACAGCATTGGGGGAGGTTATGTGTCGGCCTGGTGCGCTGGCTATGAGGCACACAGTGGTCTGCCCGTCACACACCGCCAGTTCACGTAACACAGTTCAGCCAGTTGTGGCATTTCGTATAGGGACCCCTAGTGTCACTACATGGCAATTGGCAATTGCGATAACTGGCGTGATGAAGAGACAGTATTCTGTGTTTTCTTGGCATGTTTCAGAAGACGAATGAGAAACAGATATGGTTTGCTTGGCGACATTTCCACAGTATTCGTCCAATCACTGTTATTGTAAATGGTGCAGCGACTCTTTCGTCTATGGGTTCTTCTCTTTTAAAAAATTGTACATCCTCGTTCCCTTTCCTTGCAGCATTTCTTCGCAAATTTTCTGTGAAATATCAAGAATATTTTAATTATTTACTGTGACCATTTTTGGGTGGAACCTTGTTATGTTCTTTTTGATTCTCTCACGAATAAAAAAAATATATATTATCTCTGCGGATAATAAAAAGCTGGCATATAAAACACATTTCATTTTAACGTGGTGAGGCCTACATTTTAAATTCGATTCCCTGTTCAGTTCTTTATTTATTTTAAATGCATCGACAGATTATTTATTTATTTTTTTTATTTATAGCCAACATATGAGCTATTCATTTTTTATCGTAGTATTTTTAAACACTGACATTTGACCTGGAATTTAGACTCTTAGACTATCATCTAAGAGTGAGTTAGGCTACCTTTTGTAAATTAATGTTTGGTTTGATTGTTCTAAAGTTGATATTTGATATATTTTATGTGTCATTTTATTTCTATATTTAGATTTTTTTTAAGTGTAGGTTTAAATACTCTGTAGTTGAAATTAGAGGTCAAACTAAAGAATTTAGTCCTTGGAATTCATTTATGAAATAGAGGTATGCAAAATTTGCACCTCATTAAATAACATTACATTATTTCACGCCTTTGTAAATGTACTATTATACCATATCTATTGTTTTTCTTAGTGTTATTAGTGCTCTCTTATTTCTTGTTTTGTACTTAGTTAATACACCTGAATGCATATATCACAATGATTTTATGAGCAAATATGTATAATGTTACTACCCACATGCTGTTTTAGGCATTCTAGGTATTTTTATTTGTTCTATTGCTTTTGCTTCGTTTATATTAAAATTTATGAATTTTACTCGTTATGTAATGAAGACACAAACAAAAAAGAGGTATTGATAAAACATGCATCTAAGGGTGAAAAACACCGCTATACCAAACAAAGAACCATAACAATATTTTACTATCTGACTTTTCCACTCGGATTTTGATGACTTTGACAGTTTTGTGCAAAGAAAGGTTATAGTTATTAAGCTTATTTATTTTTTGAATGTCTGCTATCCTATTGAAGGGCTGTGCTTAGTGTCAAAGAAACACGTCTGATTGGTGTCTTGTGGAAATTACTCCAACCTAATTATACAGGGCTTTGACTAATCATCGACATAACCCACCGACTAGTCGATTTTGAAATTAATTAATGTAATTAATTAATATATTCATTATAAATCCTAATAACTCATGGTGCACTGTTGTACGTGACAATTTTAGTTTATTAAAACCACAGAGGTGAAACATGAATTAGAACTGTTGTGCCAGATGATGGCCCAACAATGCCCTCTTAAAATGTAAAAAAAAAAAATGCCTATGAAAAACAACCCCAGGGGTCAAATATTGCCCCTTAATGGAAAGGTTAAAATATATCACTCTGGTATGAATGGCCTCTTTTAGAAATGCTTTAGCCAATAGATACATATGTACTCAAGAAAATTAAAAACTTCAACCTTGGGAACATGCCCGGACCCCCTTGACAATAAGGGTAAACTTCTTTTCTTGGTCAGGTTGTTGTGCGTACTCTGAGATTAAATCCTGCAGAAATGTGATTATGAATTTTTTTTTCTTGAAACATTTTTATAAAATAGAATGTAATGGTAATAGATACATGTTAAAAATATCTAATATTACTTTAGAGTGCTTTTAAGTGTCAACCAAGCCCCCAATGACACCTATTTCAAATCTACTGAGTTTGCATGGATGATTTAAAGTGAAATACAAGACATAAAATATAAACCATTTTATTTGGTTAATTTTCTTTTAGTAAATTAATTTAGTTAGTTTTATTATTTATAACTTACACTGAACATGGAAAACTACATTTACAGTAAATCACCTCATTCAGGGGAAGGCTACATGTTCACCTTCTTTAGAGATAGGCTTCAGCTCACTCTCTATTGAGCTGAAACACATTTTGCACTGCATCTTATGTTGTGCATGGAAAATATGTGCACAAAAGAAGAGGCAAGAGCACAAGAAAGCGATGTAAAACTATCTGAAGATGTAAAAATGCATTTGAATGCAACCTTTACTGATACAGGTGTTTTATACAGTTTCCTGTGATTTATACTGCTTGTTGCAGCAATATGAACTTTGCATAAATGGCGGTGGTGAGTTGGGTTTGGTTGACCCTTGTGCCCCCTCAAAAAAAATTAGGTGCATGACGCCCCTGTAAAGAGTTATAAAGAGAGATTAATTTTATTTATTTTATTTTTTTGGTAAGAATTTCTCTTGAATTATTTTTTTTTACGTTTCTTTACAGTGGTTAGGCTTTGTTACTTATGTTTATGTATTTGTGTTTTGCTATGTATTAGCATTTCAATTAAGACATGTCTCTTAAGATTTTGGGCTTCCTATTCACGTGTACTAGTTAACTAGGAGACACCTGCTGTCTATTCGTACCATGACACACTCTGGGTAAGGCTCTGTGGTCAGAATGCATTAAGGATACTGTATATTTTAAATGGGTTAGTAGAATATTTTTATTTTTTATTTTTTTAATGTCCATGATTGGCAAGCCAGATTAAAATCAAGGTTTTTTAACGTTTATTTCAGAAGTGTCTTGGATCATTACTTTTCTATATTCAGCTACAATATAGATAAATAAATAAATAAAAACTTTTTTATATACTCTCTTGCCTTAATACACAGTTTCGCAGTACTCCTGTACACACACATATATAGCGTTAAAGCTCATTAAGGCAAAGGCACAATAAGAAATGATTATGAAGAAAATGAATAAAAATGAAAGCTTTCTATGTAATGTGTGATCTTAGTGAAGTATGTTAACAGATAATAATGGATATTTTCTGTGCTCGTGGAGGCTGTTTTTTTTTTTTTTTTTTTTTTATCTCTCTCTCTCTCTCTCTCTCTCTCAAAGTAAAGGCTTCAAAGCTGACCTGCCGGTGAACAAAGAAATGGATAAAAATGGAAGCAGGGGGAAGGGTAGTGAGAGGCACTGTTTTTAATGTGGCCATGGGCCAGCTTTGCCTCGCCTCCTTTGAGTTCTGTCCTGACCTAGTATCACCTTGAGTGGGACGAGGTCATACGAGGGGGCTTGGTGAAGTGCTGCTTAGTGCTTCTGTTTTTCCCTCTCCCTTTCTACCTCTTTTATTTTTTTTGCTTTTATTCTTCTAAAGTGGCTTTCTCTCCTTGAAGGATCTTTCATGTCTACGCTTACCTGTGGTTATGGACTGTTACTGTATGTTGGTGTGAGAACACACACACACACACACACAAACATTCTCACTTTCTCCCACACATAGCAATATACGTAGGTCTTACAGTTCTTTTTTACGATTGCTTACATGCTAAAATTCAAAATAACACACTGTTAGTGAAACTTGACACTCAAGGAGTAAAACCTCAGCCCAGATCTGCACAACTATAAGCACATTCTCAGCCTCACACTTTTTGCAAAACACCAAACACACTTCTATACATTAGACACAGGAATCTAACATGATGTCACTTCTTTGCCATTTCAAGGCACTGCCTTTCAGAATAACACACCTATGAACCAATTGATCAAACACGGCCGTCAGGTGTACAGACACTTTTACATGTTGACTGATTTTACAATGTGGAGATAAATATTTTCATCAGTGTGCAGTACTGGTCTTGTGTGTTTGGTCAATATATTCATGTACTTTACCAATATCTCAGATCAAACCCAGACTATATCATTAGAAAAGTGTTTTAGATTGAGCACAGCAGTGTGTAACTGGTTCAACAGAATCAGATCTTATGAACCATGTTTGTGTCATTCAGTGTCATTTGTTTATATATACTGTATATATATTATATATATATATATATATAAATTATTGTATAGTTTTGACTGAAGTGATTCATTTGGCAAAAGATCTGAGGTATTCTGCTACTTGTGTAGTTTTTGACAAAATGAGCCCTGTTTCCAAAACCGTAATTAAGCAATCGTAAAAAAAAATTTAAATCAGCTTGTGTGTATATACATCCATGTGTTTACAGTATATCATGTATATTCATGTGTGATGGTGTGGGAGGAAAAAGTGCTTTCTTTGTACAAACTGGCAACACTTACCTACCTGTGTACCTACAGAAAACAGTTCAGTGCAGTCAATATGCCAAATGTTTGCAGCTTGAATTGTTATGAACACAAAGGAACTGAGACTCCTGAAAAATACTCATACTCAAGCTTCTTTAAATCTCAGAGACCCAAATATAGAAAAAATTGTTAAAAAAAAAAAAAAAATTTTCACCTACCTTTTATATGTTGTTGTATGAGGCCTCTAATGCAGAAATGGGTTTTTACATTTTAGTAAGTTTTTATGGAAAAGTTGTAATATTGCAACATTGGGCCTGTTGGGTAACTGAATTTCAGTGATTTTACTCACTGTCTGAACAAATGTAGAGAACATCTAATGGTTCATTTGTAGGGTGTACTGCTTATGTAGCCCCATAACAGTAGCCTATATATCTATACACTAATAATAAAATCACACAATGATAATCAGACAAGTCATATTTTTATGAAAAATTGTTTATTATAAAAATATGTTCAGATTGTATTTACAAAACCTGATGAACTGAATGAAAACTTTGGCATTTACAGTGTTTAGCTCTGTTCATAGCCATGTTCAATTATGATAGTCCCAAAGGCAGTTCTTGTCCTCTGAGAAGCAGAGGCGGACATTGCACTTGTTGCAAAGCGTGTTGGTGTAGCCTTTATCACAGTGTCTGCAGCGTCCTCTATTTGTTTTTACAGGGAAATGACCATACATGTCCTTGCATATCTCTGTTGGTGGGTGTACAGTTGACCTTTTGGCTGGGATGCCATTTGAAGGCCTCCCATTATCTGTGGATGGTCTCTTCGTGGCATTCAATGGGCTCTCTGTCTGTGGAATTGGGCTCCCATGGCTTGAAGATGGTCGCCCTCTCTTTCGTTTTATGGGAGTTGTGCAGACAAGGATGAGAGAGGATGCTAACTGGGCCTGAAACTGTCTCCTGTTTAGTATCTCTTTCTTGGTAACATTCTGCGCTTTGCAGTCCCGTTTGCACAGCAGCCAGGCGTTGACCACAGCTAGGATGATGGTGTGCCAGAAGATATAAATGTACCAGCAGTGGGATTTCAAAGGATACTTGTATTTTCTGCAAATGATTCCAACAAATCGACACCACCCATGAATTTGTTATAGGCACCCACGATGTAAGGCCTCTCAAATTCAACGCATCTTCTGGTGGCTTTGTCCTAGCGTTGAATCTTCTTCACTGGTTCTGGGCCAGCAAAGGATGACACAAGTGTGACCTCCCTGTTGTCGTACCATTTAACAGCACAGATGTTGTGGTTCGCCTCCACTCTGACATCAAAGCTTCCTTTCCCCTTTTTCTTTAAGCTTTTCTCATCAAGTTTACAGTTGGGAAGGCGTACCTGCCTGGCTGTTCCAGTGTAATGAATTCCACGTTCAACCAGCTTAACGATCAGTGGGACACATAGTTGTCTGCGTAGATCTTGTAGTCGTGACCTTGTGGAAGCATGGAGGCAAGCTTCATCACAACATCCCTTGACAACCCAAGTTCAGATCTAGCATGCATTCCATTCACACTGCCTTGGTACACAAAGTCACACAGTATGCTAGAGATTCCCATCCTTACCCACAACTTGAACTCCCATGGGTGTGGCTTGCCACGCATTTATTGTTTGATGCCGCTGAATTTCCCCTTGAAAGGAATCATTTCATCCACAGAGTTGTGTTCTTCTGGTACCACCTGCAGGCATTTCTCCCTGAATGCATGAAGCCATGGTCTGAGTTTCAAAAGTTTGTTGTGTTTTTCCCATCTCAGACACAGTCAAATTGTTTAGAAAATGTAATGATCTCAACAGACAATGGAATCTGTTCTGTGACATCACATCTGAAACAGGTGTACCGTGTGTCTGTCTCCCAATACATATGGACTCCAGCCATTTGAACCAAGCCCATCTTCAGGTACATGTCAATCATTTGCTCTATTTCCTTCATACTGGTGTTTATGGATGCTCCATTCTTTTGAAAACTGTACTTATTGGTGTTATCTGTCAGAGCCTGGATCATATCTTCTGACACAAACTTTCGGAAGTACTGCAGTGGTGTATGGAGGGAGACGGCATCATTAGTGATATCCTGACCTGAAAAATCAGTGTTGGGACTGATAAAATCCTTTTTCAGCCAGCAATACCCATCACGGGGCTTGCTCTGTGTTCTTGAATGGCTTGGTTTTGTTGGCAAGATGTCCACAATCATCCTATGGGCAGTCACTGGGTTTTTTATTTTCCTTTTCCAGTTCACAGGCATCTCCACATTCCTCTTCATCACTTGTATCAGAGCCCTTCTCAAAGTCACTGTTCCCTTTTTGGATGGCATCAGTGACATCATACACGTTGTAGATAAGATGGTCTTTCCTGGCTGATGGCATTCTGAAATGAAATGAAAAAAAAAAAAATAAAAAAAATAAAAAATATTTTCCAGGCTAAATAATCAATGCAAATCAATCCCAATCATACTTACACGTTTTAAAGAATTGACCCATTCCACAGAATTCACACAATACTGTCTGGCTAGCTTATTGTGCCCTCTACTTATCATGCTAATAGCACTTATACCCCCCACATTCCAGAACATTACCACCTGTCCCTCATGAAGCAAGCAGATATTTGGGCAAACAAACAAAGCCCAGAAAAGAAAACAGGACCAGTTAAGTATATTTTATAAATAAGATACAGATAGTTTCAAATATTGCTACACAAATACTTTCAAATTCTCAAAAGAAATAATTTATTCCTTATTTCAACTTGAACTTATTTAATAATCATTACATTTTGACTGAAACTCAAAATGGTAACAAAGACATTTTAAACTTGTGAATGATCAAAAATAGTATGTTTCTATTAGTATTTGTTTCACATGGAAGAGGTGAGAAGTACAATTCATCCATCCAGACAAATTTTGCTACCCCTTTCACCCAGTGTTGTAAAATTACAAAACTGACATAACACGCTCAAAATCTAATATGATCAAAGCATTCAACAGTACCTTAATATCTGCATGATCTAAACATATTACTAATCACAGAAAAAAAAAAAATATATTTTAGGCATTTTACTTACTTGAATGTTGATTTATCCAGTCCAGTTTAACAAGATGATGTGCTTCAAGGCAAGTTTGCAGGTTGTGCGAGTTCATAGCCAAGTGAATAGGCCTATTTACAAAATCTACCATCCAATAGCATTGCAAGGCTGAACAATAGGACCTATTAGTTGTGTAAATGTGGTCTTAGAGAGAGAAATAAAAAAACATGTGCAAATTTATTTTAGAGCTAAAATTGATGTTGCAATATTACAACAACAGGCCTCACAGGGTTAAGGTGGTGTGCTACCATAGCAACCACTAAAAAGCTACATTAGAGTCAAGTGCATAACATGCCACAATATTTTTTGTTTTTTGAAAAGAATAAACTTATTTTCTAGTTAAAGAGGCTGCAAAAAGCACCAATGAAACAGGTCGGCTCTTTAATCCACCAGCATTCAGTCTGCATTCCCTCTCCTAAAACTCCTTAAACTGTGTTTAATGGATTTTTAAAACTGTGTCACTACACCTGCGCAGCTGCCAGTACTTGGTAGCAATGATTAGTAAGACGCTCTCATTGGTGTCTAAGGCAGGGTGTGCTCAGTGGTAATAACCAAGGTCCTTGAATTGTAATCATATTTAATACTTACTATTTAAATTGTCAAACTTTAAAAAACAGTTAACCATAACTATTTTCTATTTGTTTATAGTAATGTAACATTGCATATGCAAACAGGTCTAAAATATGCACATACAGAATATACATTGAGATTGCTAAGCAGACAGAAATGGAAATGTTTACATTGAGAAATTTTAGAAAATGATTTCATCATGTAGCAATACCACCTATCTCTGTATATTTGAAAATGCTAATGGTTTCTATTTGAGACTTCCCTAAAATGAGACCAAAGTGGATGACTGTTAACTTGAATAGCTGTTAATCACAGACACTCAAACCAAAACACAAACAATCTACTAACCCAACATTACCCAGCAGGCAATAACACCTCTGTGCTCTTGCCTTGCTGGTCTGTTCAGCGATAGAATCGCACGTCACCATGACACAAGTGCTGCATTATACAACTATTTTGTCAGACTGAGCTTTGTTCTTGATATTGATTCAAAATGTGTAACCGGTTGAAATAATGATTCCAAAATCCCCATCACTCTCCTATTGAAGTTTGGAGTAAGATGTGCAGTTAAATATGACCTTTCATGTAGGATGGAGGGAGCTTAAACAACAAAGATGCCATTCATTGAGTGACTTATTAATGTATGAAGCACATTTTCAGTGGGCCCTGAATCACATTGCAGATTTCAATATTAACAGTTGAAGAAATTATGCCATTTTAAGGGACAAGACTGGCCAAGACAGATGGAATATAATTGAAGGTTCCCTATCTGTCACTAACTCAACATTGTGTCGATGTAGTGACACTAGGGGTCGCTCTTGGGAGCCCCAAACACCTCTGATATTTGAGAAAAGGCCAATGGGAATTGGCGAGGGGAATTTGCATGCCACTACCCCAGACATACGGGTATAAAAGGAGCTGGCTCGCAACCACTCATTCAGATTTTTTCTTCGGAGCCCAGTGGTGTTGAGCAGCGAGTTCCACTGCCGTTCCATTCACCTCACATCGAGAAGCATATGCTGTTGGATATACGCTGCGTTTCAGCGGCTTTCTCCCCCTCTGCGCGATTGATGCAGAGTATGCCCCTGGGCACTTCGAAAGCTGAGAGAGTATATATTCTTGAAAATATAAGAGTATATTTCCTCTAAAAGAGCACACACTGATGGAGAGCATCTTTTTAAAGATGCCTTTCCGTCTGTGTGTAATTCCTGGATGCGGTCGCTACCCCTCCACCTCTGACAGCCACGAGCGCGGTCTCATGTGTCTGGGCTGTAGTCACATTGAGGCGGCGTTCGTAGATGTTTTATGTCCTCACTGCGAGAACATGAACATGGCAATTTTGTGGTCGTGGCTTTCCTTCTTCCGGGGGAAAGCAACTCCAGGCGTTCCCCTCCCCGGGCCTTCTACCTACGGGTGTGGCTACATTGGTTAGCGCTGGGGGCGATTTGGGGACCTCAGTGGGAGTGGTTCTGCCGGGTAATCCCCACGGACCTCCCATTCCCTGGTACGCTCGTTTGCCCCGGTCGAGTTCTGGGATGAGACAGGCAGCTCGCCTCAGGGTGAGTTTAATATCTCTTTCAGAGCTCGTGAGCAGGATGAGCTCTCGATCGCAGCATCGGAGAGCAGGTTGGCGCAGTCAGACGCTGAGGACTCGACTGGGCTTCCACCTTCGGGTGTGACCACCCAGTCTGAGGCTGATGCAGAGCTGACCGCCATGCTTGCCCGGGCTGCCGCGAGCGTTGGGCTGGAGTGGAACCCTCCACCCTGACCTGAGCCCTCGCAGCATGACGATTGGTTCCTGGGTTTGGAGCGTCGCTCACGGCCACGCCCTGCCCCGGTACCATTCTTCCCAGAGGTGCATGAAGAACTCACAAAGTCGTGGCGGACACCTTTTACTGCCCGGACCCGATTTCTGGGTTTGTCCGCTCTCACTACTCTTGACGGTGGGGTGGCCAGGGGGTACACGGAGATTCATCAGGTGGATAAGGTGGTTGCGGTGCACTTGTGCCCGCAAAGCACCACCACCTGGTGGAATCGCCTGAAGACTCCAGTCCTGGCGGCCAAAGCTTACAGTGCCGCTGGACAGGCTGCCTCCACCTTGCATACCATGGCCCTCCTGCAAGTACACCAGGCCAAGGCATTGAAAGAGCTGCACATGGGTATTCCTGACCTCGAAGTGATGCAGGAGCTGTGCTCGGCAACCAATCTCACCCTCCGGGCGACGAAGGTCACAGCGCGTGCACTCAGGCAGGTGATGTCCAGCTTGGTGTTCCAGAAGCACCAACTTTGGCTGAATCTGGTCGAGATGAAGGATGCTAACAAGGTCCGCTTCCTCAATGCCTATTCAGCGATACCATTGAAGACTTCGGCCAACAGTTCTCAGTGGTGAAGAAGGACATGAACACTCATGGCTAGGACGCTACAAATGCAGGCCCCCCACCCTAGCACACCCAGCCGCAGCACACCCACGGCCAGATGGTTGTGATGTGTGGCGTGGGTGCTCAGCCCCCTCCCCCATCGCTGACCAGTCTTATGCTGGGCATACGGAGCAAGGTAAGTGCTTTGATGTTTCCCTCAGCACAGCTACGAGCTCGGCATGCGAGGCTCCTCGATGTGGTGGTTCCTGCTCCTCCCCGCTGCGAGGCCCCACCCGCAGGTATGTCAAACGCGAGGCGTGGCTAGCGCTTTCCAACCCATCTCACTGGCTGGCCAGGACGATCTGACTCGGTAATGCGATTCAGTTCGCCCGGCGACGAAGGTCGCAGAGACAGCCCTTCATCGAGATAGGGAGGTGGGCATCCGCATCCTCTATCTTGATGACTAGCTGATTCTAGCCTGCTCTCGAGACCTATTGTGTGCGCACATGAACCTGGTGCTCAGGCACCTCAGCTGGTTGGGGCTTCGGGTCAACTGGGAAAAGAGCAACCTCTCCCTGGTTCAGAGAATCTCTTAGTTAGACTCGGTCTCCATGATGGCGCGCCTCTCGGACGAGCAGTGCTGAGCTGCCTGAAGTTGTTCAGGTGAAGGACAGTGGCCCCACTGAAATATTTTCAGAGGCTCCTGGGGCATATGGCATCCTCGGCGGTGGTCACGCTGCTCGGGTTGATGCAAATGAGACCGCTCCAGCACTGGCTTCAGATTCGAGTCCTGAGATGGGCATTGCGCCGTGGCGTGCATCGCGTGGCCATCACGCCGATCTGCCGCCGCACGTTCAGCCCTTGGACAGACCTTGCATTTCTGCAGGCAAGGATCCCCTTACAGCAAGTGTCCAGGCACGTCATGGTTACAACAGATGCCTCCAAGTTTGGCTGGGGCGCCGTGTGCAACAGGCACGCAGCCGCTGGCTCCTGGACAGGCCTGCGACTGTGTTGGCATATCAACTGCCTCGAGTTGCTGGCATATTGCTGGCCCTGCGGAGGCTTCGGCCGTTGATCCAGTGCAAGCACGTGTTGGTCTGGATGGACAACACAGCAACAGTAGCTTATATAAACCACCAAGGAGGCTTACGCTCGCTTCGCATGTTGCAACTCGCCCACCGACTGAAGTTGCTGTGGGCCACTCACATCCTGGGCGACCTCAACCGCGCAGTGGATGCGCTGTCACGACAGGTGGCGCTCTGGGGAGAGTGGAGTTTCCACCCCAAGGTGGTCCAGCTGATCTGGAGTCGGTTCAGCGAAGCGCAGGTAGACCTATTTGCTCCCCAGGAATCCTCCCACTGCCCGCTCTGGTATTCTCTGTTCGAGGCTCCCCTCGGCACAGATGCGCTGGCGCACAGCTGGCCCCGGGGGCTGCGCAAGTATGCATTCCCCCCAGTGAGCCTGCTTGCACAGACCTTGTGCAAGGTCAGGGAGGACGAGCAACAGGTCATTCTCGTGGCGCCGTACTGGCCCACCCAGACTTGGTTCTCAGAACTCACACTCCTCGCAACAGCCCCTCCCTGGCGAGTTGCCCTGAGGGAGGATCTCCTCTCTCAGGGACTGGGCACCATCTGGCATCCGCGCCCAGACCTCTCGAATCTCCATGTTTGGCCCCTGGACGGGATGCGGAACATCTAAGTGGCCTACCACTGGTGGTGGTAGACATGATCACTCAGGCCAGGGCTCCCTCTATGAGGCAACTGTATGCCTTGAAGTGGTGTTCATTCGTAAATTGGTGCTCTTCCCGAGGCGAAGACACCCAGAGATGTGCAGTCGGGTCGGTGCTTTTCTTCCTGCAGGAGAGGCTGGAGGGGCGGCTGTCCCCCTCCACCTTGAATGTGTATGTGGCCGCTATTGCGATGCACCATGATGCAGTGGACAGTAAGTCCCTGGGAAAGCACGACCTGATTATCAGGTTCCTGAGAGGCACCAGAAGGTTGAACCCTCCTTGGCCGCACCTCATTCCCTCGTGGGATCTCTCCGTGGTCCTGCTGGGCCTGCAGAGATTCCCGTTTGAGCCCTTGGAGTCAGTTGAGCTAAAGGTGGTCTCATTAAAGGCTGCTCTCCTGACTGTGCTCACGTCCATCAAGAGGGTTGGGGGACCTGCAGACGCTCACTGTCAGCGACACCTGCCTGGAGTTTGGTCCGGAAGACTCTTACGTTGTCTTGAGACCCCGACCGGGCTGTGTGCCCAAGGTTCCCACAACTCCTTTTAGGGTGGATCAGGTGGTGAGCCTGCAAGCGCTGCCCCGGGAGGAGGCAGACCCAGCCTTGCCATTGCTGTGTCCGGTGTGTGCTTTGCGCATCTATTTGGATCGCATGCAGAGCTTTAGATGCTCGCAGCAGCTCTTTGTCTGCTTTGGGAGCCAGCAGAAAGGGAACGCTCTCTCCAAACAGAGGCTTTCCCACTGGATCGTGGATGCCATCGCTTTGGCATACCAGGCCCCCCCCCCCTTCGGGTTATGAGCACACTCCACGAGGAGTGTGGCATCCTCCTGGGCACTAGCCAACAGTGCCTCTTTAGCAGAGATCTGCAGAGCAGTGGGCTGGGCAACACCAAATACATTTGTGAGATTTTACAATCTCCAGGTTGAGCCTGTTTCGTCCCGTGTGTTGTCAGGTAAGAACAGGTAAGTTGCGGGACAGCTGGCTGGGTTTACCGCTTGTGCACAGTGCCTTTCCCCACCGGGAGGGGAAGATGTGCACTTTTTTCCCCCATGCAAGTTCACGAGACGGTGGACCCTGGATGTCCTTCCTCCCTAGCCCTGTGGCCAGCAAATTCGGTGGAGGAATTTGTAGCCAGGCCCAGTATGTGTGCTAGGATGCCCTGTACTAGGGTCGGTGTTCCACATGTGCTGGTTACCGCTGTAACCCCTTGTGATATATTTTCCGCAGTACGGTTTCCCTGTTGGTAAATCCATGTCTCTCTTGGGCAGAGCTCCCTCTGCCTCCAGTCGCCATGTTTGTAGAGCTCCTCTCCTCTGGGTAGGACCTACCACAGCGCCTCTTCCACGTGCGGCTGGCAAGCCCATGTGTCGTATTTGCCACATGTTAACCTCCCCTTCGGTAGGATGTAGTCTCCATGGTATCTTTACCTCCTGGGGAAGAACACCTTCCCCGACGTGAATACATGTGGCCCCAGCTGAAAAAAGTCTTCACTTTATGGGGAGAAAAGAAAAAAAGAGAGAAAAGGCCACGGCTGACGTGGCCTGTTCCCATTGAAGATACATCTGGGGGGACTATGCGACATTCTTGGGGGCATTGGGGGAGCCTACGTGCAGACTGGGTGCACCTGATATTGGGCACGCAGTGGCTTGCTTGCACCCGCACCGGCAGTCCACGTAACACAGTTCAGCTAGTTGTGGCTTTTCGTATAGGGACCCCTAGTGTCACTACATCGACACAACGTCAAGTGAGTGACAGATAGGGAACGTCTTGGTTACTGTTGTAACCTCCGTTCCCTGATGGAAGGAACAAGACGTTGTGTCCCTCTTGCCACAACGCTGTACTACCCGCTGAAATGACCGGGACCCTGTCTCGGCTCCTCAGTGCAAAACCTGAATGAGTGGTTGCGAGTCAGCTCCTTTTATACCCGTATGTCCGGGGGGGTGGCAAGCAAATTCCACTCGCCAGTTCCCATTGGCCTTTTCTCAAAGATCAGATGTGTTTGGGGCTCCCAAGAGTGATCCCTAGTGTCACTACATCGACACAATGTCTCGTTCCCTCCATCAGGGAATGGAGGTTACAACAGTAACCAAGACATTTTGTACAGAGATTGAGGGAATAGGAGAAAAGTTATACTTGCTCTCTTTTTTTTTAATGATCCCAAGGTGAAGAAACTGTGTGTGTTCAGGGCTGGTAAGCACTGCCAGCTCATTTATCACTGTTTTATGCTATTGGTTGTCATATCAAGATATAAGACATTTAAGCAATATCATACAACCAAGAATGCTATTGTACTGAACATCACATGTCTGTGATTCATCTTATATTTAGTACAACAGCACAACTATGAGTGTGATAGTGCTTTTATTGACCTGTTTCAGTGACATCACTTTTTCCCTGCAGCCTCCATATTTGTGACCATCAGCAGGAGGAAACAATGGTGGTGAATGGTTAAACGATATCAAGAAAAATCTCAAAAAACAATTCCATAATTTACCTCCGTATGGCGGCGAGTCTGATGTGTGACCAGTGAGTGCATACGCCTACTGGTACATCAACGTGAACATCTCTCATTCAGAAGTTACAAATGTTTGTGTTGTTTTCTGCTCTGTTTTGGTCAAAATATTATGAAACGTCTATAATGATCCTGTCTGTATGAATGTAAGAGCTGCTATTAACTCAAGAAGAATACATAGAAAGCAACCGAACCGGCTGAACAGTCAACATAAAGTTTAATGAGAAACTCAACATTAAACAAACATAAAAAAACACACACACATGCAGCGCGGCCGCATACGTCTCTCTCTCACTCGAACTGGCATCTCCGGCTCCCCTTTATCTCACTCTCCCGCTGATCATCTGATTCATTCACCCTCACAGCCAGGCCACACCCTCCTCCTCATCACACTCCTCCCCCGCCCGATTCAGCATCTTCCCCTCCATCTCTGGAGGGAAGACGCTGCCCTTCTGGCCTTTCTGTTAGCCGGTGGTCCACCCCGCCTCCTAGGAACCTGGAGAAGAGACGAGGGGATGCGTGAAGAGAGGGAAAGGGCGAGCGGGAGACACACAGGGAGAGAGAGAGAGAGAGGAGAGAGAAAACTTGCTCGCCGGTCCCTGGACACGCTGTCACCCAGCCCTAAACTGCTCCTCCCCTTCTGGCGGACAACAGCTCCTCCCCCGGCAGACAGCAGCAAGCCCTCCGACCCCTGGCAGCGGAACCACTCCCTCCCTTTCTTGGCAGACGGCAGTGGTTCCTCCAGCTCTCGGAGGCTGGCAGCGACCCCTCCGTCCCCAGGCAGATGGCCACGGCTGCTCCTTTGGCGTTCGGAAGTGGCGAGGACTCTGCAACAGCACATCCCTCCTCCTTCTTGGGTTTCAGCACTACTGTAACAGGTAATGGTGGGCAACGAGGATGTGGGAACCGGCTGAACAGTTAACATAAAGTTTAATGAGAAACTCAACATAAAACAAATATAAACAAACACATGCACATGCAGCATAGCCGCGTGTGTCTCTCTCTCTCTTGAGAACTGCCGTCTCTGGCTCCCCTTTATCTTACTCTTCTGCTGATCATCTGATTCAGTGCTGGCCATAACCCTCACTATATTCACATTATAGTGTTTTTTTTATTTATTACAATGTGTTACAATTATGACATACTGGGTGTTATGAACAACATAACTATATATATACACATACTTGTGTGTTTCTATGTGTACACTGAACAGGCAACCAGACATATCTGTGAGGGAGTCGACATTGAGGAGAAGGTAGAATCCATATGCAGGAAGTTAATTAACAAACAGCAAGCAAATCCAAGACACAAGGCAGAGACATAATCTTAGATGCAGGCAAAGTAGTCATTAACAGGTAATCAGTCCAACCAGGCAAACAGAGCAAAACAGTAATCCAAGAATCATTAATCAATGAAGCAGGCACAATGGTCATAACAAGAAGGCAATAAACAGGCAGTGGGAATAACACTTGGTAAGGCAGTGAAACTGGCAATACTTCACAAAGTAACAATGGAAAAGCAGGGCTATTTATATGATGCAAAGAGGAAGTCACCATAGAAGAAATGGTACAGTGTCAGTATTCGGAAGAGGGCTCCCTCTGGTGGTTGGCTGAAGGGATACCAGCCTCATTCATTACAATATCAACTTAGCCTGAAATAATTTTCATTAGAGGAGCAAAAAAAAAAAAAAAAGAAAAGATAAAAAAAAAAGAAAATAATAACAATAATAATAATAGTAATAATAATAATAATATATATATATATATATATATATATATATATATATATATATATATATATATATATATATATATTGTACACATTTCCCCTACAACAATGTTTTTACCCATCTGTATTATCTTTGTGCCATCACTGGCACCCTGAGTTCAAATTCATTTTCTGCTGATAGGGCTGATAAGCCCATATTGGCTTTCCCTGTGGCATTTTCTTTTTCAGTGCTGTGAGAAAGAAAGAGAAAAGAAGGCCAGACTTTCCTAATTCAGTTCTGATATGAACATAGCCAGGGGAAAAATAGAATGAACCTTAGACTTTCACCAACCTCTCTTAATGGACATTAGATAGAGGGTCTGCTTTTTTGGATAGTGTGTGTCAGTCAGGTTTTGCCTACATTGTGGGGACCAAATGTCCCCTCAAGAACAGTAAAATGTCTCGGTTAGGTGGAACGTAACCCTGGTTCCCTGAGTGGGAACGAGGTGCTGCATAGTGTAACGTGGTTTAAGCCCTTATACAATTATGGAAATTTATTGGATGATGGTGCTTAAGCGACACCCCTCGGGAGCTACGCTATGGGCTCCATAAAGGAGCTCGCTTTCGCACCATCAAGTCAGATTTTCTGCAGGAAGGCACGAGTATACGCAGCTGCTAGAGAGTATGGCCGTTCCCATAGCAAATACGCAGCATCTTGTTCCCACTCAGGGAACCAGTGTTATGTTCCACGTAACAGAGTTCCCTTTCGTAGGAACTCAAGCTAAGTATTTGCTATGGGAACGATATACATTCATGTCATGTTGCAAGCATATAGCGGTGCACAAGCGAACTAAAGCGTCAAAATAAAAAGAAGAAATTATGAGTTTACTACTGTTCCAACAGAGAAAATCTGGAAAGCAGGAGTCAAACTCTTGTCCAGATTATAAAATCTAACAAATGTATGCGGAGAGGACCACCCTGCCACCATAAAAATGTCCTCCAAGGACGCACCTCCAGCCAAAGCCAATGAGGATGCCATGCTCCTTGTAGAATGGGCTCGAATACCCAAAGGCAAAGGTAAACCGCACACTTCGTAAGCACTTGAAATTACATTAATAAGCCAATGAGACAGTCTTTGCTCGGACACCAAAACACCCCTGATGCGGCCAGCAATGCACACAACAAATGTTTTGATTTGCGCCACTGGCTAGTACGGTACATAAACTTGAATTGCCAAAACTGGGCAAAGCATATGCAACCTTTTATGCTCCTCCGACTCAAATGGGGAAGGATAGAAACCCTGAAAATTAATAGTTTGCGAGCAAAATGATGTGGAAATAACCTTGGGCAAATAGCCCAAATGAGGTCTTAACCCCTTGAACACCATGGTGCAAAAACCACACATAAGGGATTGATCGACGGAGCATGCATATCACCAATTCTTCCAAACGATGTCAATGCCACTAGCAGGGCCATTTTAAGAGTCAAAACCGTACCAGTGACTGTTGCCAAGGGCTCAAACGGAGCACCTGAGAGTGCCACTAAAACAACAGATAAATCCCATGAATGAACGCGGACGGGCCGAAAAGGTCTAAGCCTGCGTACCACGTGCATAAAACAAAAGACAAGAGAATGTCTACTGACAGAGACTCCATTGATAAGCATATGCTCAGCCGCTATAGCAGCAACATAGACTTTAAGCGCTGCACCGACAGGGCAGTGAACAGAATTTTCACCTCGCACTGTACACCAAGAATCAAAAATATGCCAACTGAATGTATAAAGCCTCCGAGTTGATGGAGCTTTAGCATTTAGAATGGTATCAACCACAGCGGAGGATAACACATCATTCAAAAGAGCATCCCATTGAGGGGCCATTCCCATAACTTCCACAAGTCCAGTCGGGGGTGCCAAATGCTGCCCCATGCAGCAGACTGATCAATAGAAATGGGAAAAGACATGCTGTCAGCCATTGATGCGCCAACGTATCGATGCCCAGCGGTGCCAGGGGAGAGAGGGAAAACCAGAGGGGACAGTGCGATGTCTCGCTTGTACAGTGTGAAAATAAAAATATTTTCGTTCATTATGAAACTGTGGCGGGCTGCCACAGTCTTGGTAATTAATGGGGAACACATCTATTTCTACATTTATCACAAGAACAGGCAACAACAAAGACAACAATGCCACATTGTGCATGCTTTAGTGGTCTATAAAATAAATCATCATTCAAAATCAACAAATCTTTACACAAAATAGAAAAAGGCTGTTCTCTGAATAAATAAAATAATAAACCAACCAATATACCCTCCAAACTTCAAAGTAGTTCCACACACTTGCTGAGTGTGTTCAGCAACAATTAGGCTAAGTGTGGTCTGTGTACTGAGGTGAAGGGAGCAGGATCATTCTCCTGCTTTTAAAATTAAAATTAGATGAACAGTTAAACTTTCAAATCTGAGCTTGTAAAAGCCCTGGACTATTGTATTGAAACGACAATCAGTTGGCATGCCTACAATTACCATTACATTTTGTTTCACAGGAATAAGAATCGATAATTTACTAGGCTATATCTTAAAGCTTTTGCTAATCAGTATGAGCATGTAAACATTGGACGAATCATATATTTGCACATTTTATTGTGACGGGTGACGTTTCTGATATACAAATACAGTACGATAGACTATTAACCACGTAATGCATATTTATTTGCCTGACAAAGTAACTAGCCTACCGGAGTTCACTCATTTTTCATTGACAACGTTTGTTTTTTTTTTTTAATGTAAAAATGCAGCAAGTTTTTTGTGAGGGTTAGGTTTAGGGGAGGGTTAGGGGATAGAATCTATAGTTCGTACAGTATAAAAATCATTATGTCTATGGAGAGTCCTTATAAGGATAGCTGCACCAATGTGTGTGCGTGCGTGTGTGTGTGTGCTCGTGAATTTCCCTCACACCCATCATGCCTCCATGTGTCCAAATCTTGATCCATGCATGCACATGTTTGTGTGCACTTGTGACTTTGCATGAGTAGATCATTGTGGTATCAACACTATTAAAGTGGTGGCATGTTCAACTTTCCTCCCCTCTGACTGCTACAGTCTTTTCTGCCATCTCCCATTAGTGGCATGTGTGAGGAGCGTTCACGCACACGGATGCACATTTGCCACTCTCTGATCAAGAAACATGACATTTGACTGCGCTTTGCTACAAAAGAACAAACAGTGGCGCCGAATCAACACCACGCTTTCACCCCCTGGAGCGCAGAGTGTAGTTGATTAAATTAGTTCTTGACTTATCACAGCCTTCACTTGCTTCTATAGAGACAGTGAAAGACAGAGAGAGGCAGATCGAGTGAAAGAGAACACATTTATTTAGATTTATTCAGCATTTTACACCTCAAAGCGCAGCTAATATTGCGTGTGCTAAAGGGAGGGAAACTTATAGACATAATGTGATAAGTGTGCACATGTTCCGTCTCCTCCTCACTTAGATGCATCTTTGCGTAAGTGAAAGATCAGGCTTGTTGGAGCAATCTGCTAAACTCTAATCAGACCTATTAGACCCTTAGCATTTACACCTAGCACTAACATATAATTTGACCACATTGAAAGCCAGGTATAAATGCACCAACCTGGTCTTTTATACTTCCTTATGCTTGACACATATGCAAAGCGTGCACGGTGCACATACATGCACAGAGCTTCAAATCATGACCATACTAGGGGACTGCAGAAGTCAAGATTTACAGTGAAAAAGGAGTTACATTTTGGTTTGTTCTCACCAAAAAACGATCGTATCGCTTCAGAAGACATGGATTAAACCACATGAGTCGTATGGATTACCTTTATGCTGCCTTTATATCCTTTTTGAAGCTTATAAGTGTTGAACCCCATTGGCTTTCATTGTATGGAGATATTCACATAAAATCTCCATCTAAATATCTCAGTTTGTGTCCTGCAGAAGAAAGATAGTTACACGAGTTTGAGATGGCATAAGGGTGAGTAAACAGTGGCCACTCAGTGGACATTTCACCTCGAAACTGCCACGATAAGTGTCATGAACCATGAAATTTCATTTTTCCAAAAATGTAGCTTTAGTCATGTAATTTTCATGAGATCACACTACAAATGCACCCAAGATGTACTTTGATCGAATCACTAAAACAACATTCAGAGGTGGTCAGAGACGGATTCTGACCACATTCAATGACAGTGTAAGTGAGGTGTTTTTTCACTCTGCACATACAACTACGCAAGTAATTAATTTTGTAATGAGATTGCGTTTTTTTTTTTTTTATGTGAAATATATATATATATATATATATATATATATATATATATATATATATATATATATATATACACAAGCAAGAGTGCGATATGGCCCTACATCAGCACTGCTGTGATTCGGCCACAGGCATGAGGCCAAGTGCCGTAGGTAATCAAACACATATGCACTGCTCTTACACTTTAGTTTAGAATTGCACGAACACAAGCGGAGTGATACACACACAGTGAAGCGTCCAAGTGCTGATGGTGTCAGAGCATCAGTGCTCATGGAACATCTCTTGTCCAATCAGATTTGAGGACCCAAACTAACTATTGTATATATATATAAAATCTGAATTTTTTCACTAGGCCTACATTGTGCTGTTTACTTCGTGTTAAATTAATACAGTAAAATAAAGCATTTCAATTATCTACTTTTTTAAAATATACAAATATTTAATATATAAAAATGGACACTGCATTGCAATGTTGAAAGAATGGCTCACCCAAAAAGAAAAAAAATATCTGCCATCATTTACCCTGAAGTCACACTTCAAGAACCACTGGATTGACGCAACCTCTGACGTAAGATGTAAGTGGCATTTTGCATTTTGTGCAGTTAAGTGTGACCATATCGCTATTCATTCACAGTGGTTATCAACATGTGGTAAAGAGACAAATTCCTCAATAGCATGCATTTGGGGTAGGGGTTGATAAAACACATGCTTTACCACTGTGAAAAAATCCTTCATTTTGATAAAATTGCCAACAAAATGGAATGATTATATAAAGCAGCTTTAATCAGGGAGTTATGAGAGCTCAGCATGGAGTCTCAGTACCTTGGTAAGAATTAATTGGCAGAACCGAGTGCTACCTCATATTAAAGTTGCTCTTTCTCTTACACACAAATGAAGACACAAAGTGACATTTTAAGATTACAAACCTTTACTGATTCTGGAGAAAACATCAAACTACTCTTTATGTGCGTGTTTGTGAATGTATTTCAAAGACTATATGTTGTTAATGCTTAAAGTCTGACGGCCCCATGCACTTGTGTGTGTTCCCAGCACAGTTTGCCATCATTTGTGTGTGAGCATTCCTGAGCATTTGATAATGAACATCTGAACAGAAAACAGTTGGATACTTTAAATCAGTTTATGTGCCATGCATTGTTTGGATATACCAGATGTCAGTTTTTCTCACTGAAGCCGTACTCTGAGTTATGCTTGCATGGTAATGAATCAAGCAATGGCTCCCTCACAGTTCTTTCTAGAACAGACAGGAATAGTAAGTCTGAAGTGACACAGCATGTGTATATAAAATGACATCTACCTACCTATTTATATTTAGCATCTGGCATTAAATAAAGTTCTCTTTCTAACATTCGTTTGGTATCTCACTATGGGAATTCACCTATCCGTATCCGACACTGGAAGCAATGACACCACTTCCCTGTGAAGATTATTGGAAGCTATCATCAGCAAGACTCGCAAAGAGTGGTCGCTAAAAATTTTGTTAGATGAGCTGTTCAGCTATGTCGCAGAGTGCGGCTTTTTTGTTTTGCGAATATATTCACTGTTGAAGTGAATATACTTTTCTGCTGTGTCGATATTGTTTCTCTGGGCATAAACCAGCATGTCAAGGCGGGCCGTTTTCTCACAGAGTGCCTGTTAAAAGTTTCTCTAGGCTGGATGTGCATGGGATGGATGATCTAGGGATGTCCAGCCCCCCTCCAGTAGAGGCATTGGTGGCAAATCACCTCCACCCTGATCGTCGGGAGGCCTTTTCGTCTGCTCCCCCGGAGACTGGTTTACATCAGTCGATCTGAAAGATGCATATTTTCACATTGGTGTTTACTCATCACACAAAAAATTCCTAAGGTTTGCTTATCAGGGAGTAGCCTATGAATTTTTGACGGTGCCTTTTGGACTGTCATTAGCACCAGGAGTGTTCAGCAAGTGTGTGGAAGCAGCGCTAACACCGCTGATATTAACAGGTCTCAGAGTATCTGCTTACCCAGACAATCTACTGCTCTGTTCTCCATCATGACAGCAAGCAGAGATAAATACGAGACCACTGGTATCTCATTTAGATAACATAGGTTTCAAAATAAAGGAGACAAAGAGCTGTGTAGGATATTAGATGCAGAAGAATTGCAGCCATATGACTTGAAACCCAACCTTCTAACCGTGGAATTCCTCAACATCATAAAATAAAAGACTCTGCTTGAGCTGACGTCAAGAAGCCTAGCTGACACTCACATCTGGCCAATAAACTAACAAAAGAGACTTGTCTAAATAGCGCATGACCTGAGAACTTCATGCTTCTGAAGAAATGCTCCCACATTCAATGGTTCTGGCCTGACACTGCTATTAAAAACTTCTCTGCAAAGAGGCCCCTAAGTGCAGAGGTCACAAGCAATAAAAGACAGAGGACATATTCCCTGGAACTCTCGGGAAAGACTCAGAACACACCCTGTCTTGTCCCCCTGAATTACAATGAAGAAAACAACGGCAATTCGATGACTCTTTATACTGGACGATAATTAGTCATGAGATCTTCATGAGATTCTCATTATTCCGCAAACAGCATCTAAAAGGAATCCATGAATGTTGTAAGATGTACAGAATGCATTTAGATCCACTATGTACACAATACCTAGCCTTACTAGATTATCCTGAAAATTACTTTGACCTGTGATTACTTTTATAACTGACAATTAATGATTATAGCCTGATGTACCTTTTTAAAATATGTGTAGTGATTTGTAATCTCTTATAACTGACAAATCAATAAGTATAATCATCAATCTTGTATTATTCATCTCATTCTACTAAGAATGGTAACTATTCAAGTAACTATACTCTGACAACCAGGTTTCTCATAACGTGTAATGTATTATCCATGTTGTAAAGCCAATGAATTAACCAGTATGATTTGTAACCAGGGATTTTCATGTTTTGTCACTTACACGTGTAATATATATGAAAATATGTCACATTTAGTATATAAATGCTTGCTTGTTTACATAGAGAATTTTGATGATGATGAATGTCATGTTTCTTGCACTGCTTTCAAGATATAAAAGTTCATGTTTAAACATTCACTATTTTTGGAGCAGGAAGAGTGTAAGGATTCTTCACACAAAGGGTTTTCAATCAACTGTGAAAAGGACAGACCAGTCGACCATGTGACTCTGAAAAGCCACTTCTGATTGGCTCAGGACGCCTTTGGGGTGCGGCCAATTTCAGTTCAAAATTTCCTAAACAAGAAGAACACACCTCTCTACTCTTCTGCCTCTCTTGTCCTGTTTTCTGCTCTTCAAATCCTCTCGTGCCTCTTCCAGATCCTCCATGCCATCTAGAGTCCAAGGAAATCCTCGGGACACAAAGTCCCAAGGAAGCCTCTCACTCTCTGCTCTATGGTTCACACACCCTATGGGAGTCGTGAGTCTTCCCGGCAGAAGGCCTCATTTCAAAGCCCACCAGCTTCATCCAGACAACAAATTATCAGTGGTCTAACAGAGATCCAAAACATCAACGGAACGAACTTTCGACAAAGAGCCAAAGAACCAAGTGACACAAGGAAACGCAACGCAAGGAAACGCAATGACACACAAGTACATCTCCAGACTTTTGCTCAAAGTACTGGTGTATTAGTTGGGTAACTTTGGGTAATCCGATTGCAAATCGATATAGACTCGAAGGATAAATGGTTCTTAAGGCATTGAAAACAGACTCCATAAAGTTCATTTTTTCTGTATTGATCATTCTGTCACTTTACTCACCAACCTGTTTCATGTCATATGTGTTAGATTAGTTTAGTTTAGAATAGCAATAAAGTCTGTCTGTTTCAAAGATAATTTGACTGTGATATATTATGATAAATAATCCCATCCCTGTTTTCAAAAGATTTCACTTCAAAGCTATACCTAAATATGTGTAATATTATTTTCAATAAGCCATGAGAATAATAATACTCCAATAAGTGAATTAATCATAATTCTATGATTAAAGCTAATTCCTTACAATAGAAATTGTGAGCGGATACAACGAGAATTTTATTCAGATAAATAATGTACTTATTTGTCATTTATCTAATTTATAATGGTTGTCGAACGCGACTAATTCCATTATAAATTTCCTTACATAATAATGTAGGATAAGGACAGTATAATTTAATTCCTAGCTCACACATACTAAATTTCCTTACATATAATGATGGGGTATGTGGGCATTTTAACCCATCCCGTGAACATTTATACTACCAAAATTCCTACAGTTGTCTGGTGCCCATGTAGGAAATAATATATCTGGATCTCAGATTAAACTTTGTAACGAGCGTTTCTGTCAGAGGAGCGCATTGGATCGATTCACAGCTGTTTGTCCCTTTTACAGAGAGGGAACAAATCTCATTCACTCCTATTGGGTCTGATGGCCTCGACAGCGTCAGTCATTCCGTAGGGACTATTGCAAATGAGAGAGTTTCAGCACTGGATAGCAGCGCAGCACTTGTGTCCTCGCCATCACTTAAATCGCATTGTAACAGTGACGTCAGAGGGGATGCTCGCACTCCGTCACTGGAGAATCCCC
The DNA here is from genome assembly GCF_019703515.2 of Myxocyprinus asiaticus. NCBI lineage: Eukaryota > Metazoa > Chordata > Actinopteri > Cypriniformes > Catostomidae > Myxocyprinus > Myxocyprinus asiaticus. The sequence continues at coordinate 29,023,606 of NC_059365.1, forward strand.
GCTTTCCTTCATGGGGGAATCCCTTTGGGGGTAGTCTCTCTTAGGAAAGTGGTGATGACAGACGTGACACTCACAGGTTGGTCGCAGTGTGCGAAGGCAGCATAGTGAACAGGGTTTGGCCCGCGTCACTACACAATGCGCACATAAACTTTCTGGAGTTACGGGCAGCGTTTCTAGCATTGAAGCACTTTGCACTGTTCCTTCAAAGCCACCATGTCCTAGTCAGATTGGACAACATGGCAACTGTGGCATACATAAACAGACAAGGGGGCATGCATTCACAGCAACTTCACAGCTTGGCACAAAAGCTGATTGTGTGGAGCGATGTGCGCTTTCTCTCATTGTGGGTGACACATGTTCCGGGAGTGATGAATACGGGGCAGATCTCCTGTCCAGGGGGAATCTTCTGTAGGGAGAGTGGAAGCTTCACCCTCAGGTGGTGAGTCAGCTGTGGAAATGATACAGGTGAGCTGCTGTAGATCTCTTTGCATCACACGAAAATGCTCATTGCCCTCTGTTCTTCTCTCTGGCGAGTGGATGCTCTAGCGCATCCGTGGCCATACGCGCTTCTTTACACCTTTCCGCTTGTTTTCAGGTTTATGAGGGGCACTTGGCATTTGAACAGGTTGTGAAAACCGCTACTTCCGTCATGGGATCTGTCCGTGGTTCTGAATGTGCTTTCTCAGCCTCCCTTTGAGCCAACTGAAAGTATAGAATTGAAGCTCCTTTCGCTAAAGGCAGATTTGTTACTGGCTCTGACGACCGTGAAGCAAGTTAGTGAGCTCCATGCTTTGTTGGTACATCACACTTGTATGCGCTTTGCGGTGGATTTGTTGAGATTGTCTCTTAAAACTAATCTAGACTTTGTGCCTAGGGTGAGTGACTCTGCACTCAGACTTGCTGGCTTTTCACATGCCGCCATTTTCCTAAATGGAGGATGAGCAGCTTAATTGTCATTGTCCAGTTCGTACTCTACGTTTGTACGTGGAGAGAACTAAGGCATTGAGGAAGAGTAATCAGCTTTTTACTTCTTGGGCTGATTCTCGTAAAGGCAGACCCATATCACGACAGCGCTTTGTCTCATTGGGTAATGGAAGCTATTATGTTAAGTTATAATAGTCTGGGGTTGCGACCACCAGAGGGCTTGAGAGCTCATTCTACCAGAGGCATGGCTACCTCATGGGTGCTGTTTAAGGGCATTTCAGTTCAGGACATTTGTGCGGCTGCAAATTGGGCGTTGTCTCACACATTTGTCCGATTTTGCAGACTGGATGTTACAGAGCCACCATTGGCTCATTCAGTCCCTGGTGTGGGTAGTCAATCTGCCAATGTGTTAAAAAAAATTATATATATATATATTATATATATACACACACACACACACACACACAAATCAACAATAACCCAGTGAAAAACAAGTGTGTATCCATTCTTTGAAAATTGATTAGGTGTGTGTACATTGAACACTTCAAGTTGGTTGATGGTCTATATCCCATAGTGAGATACCAAACGAACGTTAGAAAGAGAACTTTAGGTTATTCATGTAACCCCGGTTCTCTGATAACAGGAGTGAGGTATCTCACCACATTTCCCTCCTTGCAGTTGCACGGAGAAGAGATATGTGGAAAATGAAGAAGAGACCTGTGGTAGTGTCTTATACTGGGAGGTGGGGCTCCCTTATCACTGCTGTGATTGGTCTGTCAGCTGACAGATGTGGTGTCATTGCTTCCAGTGTCGGATACACTGGAGGCAAATTCCCATAGTGAGATACCTCACTCGTGTTATCAGAGAACCGGGGTTACATGAGTAACCTAAAGTTATGTTTTGTAATGCTCAAACCTTAATAAACATGTTTGGCAATCATTCAACATTATGAAAACAATAAGGGTGCTTTACTCTATAGACCTTTTGGTGTGAATTCTAGTCTGTTTGATGTTAAAATTTGGTTAGTTTGGTTGGTCTGAAAGTGATTTTCTGCAAACCGCTTCCAAGAGCATAATTGGTATAAGTTTGCAATTGGCATGAAAGCAATCCGTCTTAACTCACAAAAATGAAACTTTTGATAATGTATAATTTGTGTTCTTGCATGCTCCTAGTCACTAGAGCCTATATTAAATATTTCTACTGCACATCAGACATGTAAACACACAAATAATCAGTATAAATATAGGTCAATCTCTAGTGTGAAGTTCTGATGGTAATTCAAAAGAAACTAATATTTCAGTAACAGTGATACTGCCGTTTTCTCCTCGAGACTTAACCTAGCTACAGTCCTAAACAGCAGCCACTAGTACTCATGGTGGTCTCATTTTGACAATGCAAATGTACCGTGGTTCAGACACAAAAGTGCGATGTGACAAGAGACCTGCGGTAGAAGTGGTTGTAATCTAACTACGGTTGGGACCAAGCAATCGAAAGTGTTAAAACAGCCTAAAAGACAACCAAAACACACACATACAGACACTCTGAAGAGCTGTGTCTCCTTGACTTCCTGTAACACATACATTTAATTCATTGTCACATCATTGGAAGTTTTGTGCTTCATACTGATAACAATAATAACCTTCAAGTATTGCAGGTTACTTAGCACCTTTTCAATTAGCCTAGCTTCTTTCAAACACTTCCCTTTTCTCTCCTCCACCTCCCAGCTCTCAAATAAAAATCTAAAAAATGTTAACCTCATTCAACCTGTCACTTCTCAATACTTTCAAAAGCTGTAAAATCCTAAAAATACAAATTATTCAATTGTGGCAGTGGGATAGAGGTGTTTTAAAGACTTGCCATTTCGGAAGCCTGTAATATAATACACTTGACATGCCCAAAAACATTCTGCTGCTTTGAAAGGTGAGGACTTTAATTTCTTCACTGAAGTTGACCTGAGGTCTATTATTTGCTTAATAGTTTCTATCTTATACCAGTGATTACTCTGAAGTTAGACCCTGATTAGAAGTCTTTTCTGTACAGATTTTTTTCCCACGATGCTAAAAAGCAACTATGAAATATGAACTATGAACTAAAAACCACAGCTTTGAAAAAGAGAGCAAACCTTTGAGAAACAGCCTTCACCTTCCTGAATGAACTGCTCCATAAGCTGTGAAAGAGTCTTGCTCTAAGTCTTGTCTTCTCTAAGGACAACTGCTACCATTTGTTGGTGGCAAAAATAGAAAAATGGAGTCTAATCTGACTAGCAGCAAGTATTGTCTCTAAAAATGATTGAAAAATCAATGGTGTGCTGTTTAAGTGAAGGCCTGATTTTAAAGAACTATTAAACCATCAGTATGCGGTAGATTTCAAATTGCGGAAATAAATTTATTATTTTGCACATATTTTAGGATTTTTAAAGTAATCAGTTTCCCCTGTGTTAATTCATAACCTGATTTACAATTCTTAAAATAAATGTTCAGCCCATGAAAAGTCAAATAATAAATATTGTGTGTTTTATACTTTCCAATCACTTTTTCCAACTGGAATTCTTCATTTTCACACAGATGGCTACTTTAAAAGCATTCCTATACAGATTAGGTGTTTCCTAATTAACATATATTAAATATCCCAGAGATTAGGTCAGTAAGCAAGGTGCGTGTTTCGTACTACCATGATTCTTCAAAGTTAAGCTTTATTATTATGTAGTTAGTTAGTTTTCTTGTCTAGTCTCTCTCTCTCTCTCTCTCTCTCTCTCTCTCTCTCTCTCTCTCCTGTCATCTTGCGTGAGGGTCAGTGCTGTCACTGTAATCAGATCATCTTCATTTATCCAGCTCTAATTGTGAGACTCACACCCTGTGGCAAAATTAAATCATTTCTCCCTTTCCAAACCTGCAGTAATTATGCACCTATGAATTATTTATAGGACAAGTATAGATATAATAATTTTTAATCAACTTTCAGCTGGTGAGGGACAGAGAGCAAAGTCTGTTGCATGTGTGTGTGTTATGCCATTTGCTCATTTGTGTGCAGAAACCCGATGCTCCTACTTTCTCTCTCTCACTTCCTGTGTGCTGTCGTGGAAATGTGTGTGTGTCAACACAGAGTTTGACTTCCTCTGACTAATTTGGCTAATTAATGGTGTGACTGTTGCACTGTGGGATGTGCAGCCTGTGCATGCATGTCTCTGAGGACACATAATCCGAGGACTAGCTGCGGTTGGTTGTTATGCTTCTATCTCTCAAATGTTTCTAACAAGGGAATAGCAAGTCTTTGGCCCTGTTTTTATAAGTTATGAGCAGTTTAACTGCTTAGCTTAGTTATATTTCTATTGTCAGTGGATTTTTATTTTATTTATTTTTTTCAAAGATTTGAGATTTCACATAAACTGTATTTATTTGTCAGACATTTTATCAGTTTTTGTGTTCCTTGGGAATCTGAGAAATAGAGTTCCCTATCTGTCACTCACTCGACGTTGTGTCGATGTAGTGACACTAGGGGTCACCCTTGGGAGCCCGAGACACCTCTGGTCTTTGAAAAAAGACCAATGAAAATTGCAGAGTGGTATTTGCATGCCACTCCCCCGGACATACGGGTATAAAAGGAGCTGGTATGCAAGCACTCATTCAGATTTTCTCTTCGGAGCTGAACGGTCACACTCACTGTGCAGAATTTCTACGACTGTTCATTCACCTCTGATGGCGCATTTTAGTGGCTTCTCCCCCCTCTGCACTGGTGCAATGCAGAGAATGCCCCTGGGAACTTCGGCAGAAATAAGAGTATATTTCTCTAAAAGAGTATATTTCTCTAAAAGAGCAGCACACACGGAACGTCTTTTTAAAGACGCGTCTTTTTAAAGACACCTTTCCGATTGTGTGTTATTCGTGGTTGCGCTCGTTATCTCTCGCCTTCTGACGGTCACGATTGCTGTCTTTCATGTCTGCACTCAGCACGGCCACGACGTGGTGTGGCACCTCGAGCTCCACCCTGCCACGAGGCCCCACCTGCCGGTACGTCCGACGACATTGTCCCTTTTGGTCCCCCTTGCGCGGAACTTGGACGCGTGGCTTGCGCTTTCCAATCCATCGCGATGGCTGGTCCGGACCGTCCGACTCGGCTACGCAATTCAGTTCGCCGGGCATCCGCCCAGGTTCAGCGGTGTCCACTTCACCTTGGTGAAGGACGAAAATGCTGCTACCTTGCATGGAGATTGCCACCCTCCTACAGAAGGGCACGATAGAACCTGTCCCTCCAGCCAAGAGGAAGAAGGGGTTTTACAGCCCCTACTTCATCGTACCGAAAAAAGGCGGTGGGTTGCGGCCAATCTTGGACCTGTGAGTACTTAACTGGGCTTTACACAGACTCCTGTTCAAGATGCGGATGCAAAAACACATTCTGGCGAGCGTCCGGTAGACCTGAAGGACGCGTACTTCCACGTCTCGATCTTTCCTCGACACAGACCCTTCCTGCAGTTTGCATTCGAGGGTCAAGCATATCAGTACAAGGTCCTCCCTTTCGGCCTGTCCCTGTCTCCTTGCATCTTCATGAAGGTCGCAGAGGCAGCCCTTGCCCCGCTAAGGGAGGTGGGCATTCACATTCTCAACTATCTTGATGACTGGCTAATCTTAGCTCTCGGGACATGTTGTGCGCACACAGGGACTTGGTGCTCTCTCACCTCAGCCAACTAGGGCTTCGGGTCAACCGGGAAAAGAGCAAGCTCCTCCCGGTACAGAGCATCTCTTTTCTCAGTTCGGAGTTGGACTCGGTCTCTTTGACAGCGCGCATCTCGAACAAGCACGCCCAGTCGGTGTTGGTCTGTTTGAAGGTGTTCAAACTTTTTCAGAGGCTCCTGGAGCATATGGCATCCTCAGCGGTGGCCACCCTGCTCAGGTTGATGCATATGAGACCGCTTCAGCACTAGCTTCTGATTCGAGTCCCGAAATGGGCATGGCGCTGCGGGACACATCGCGTGGTCATCACGCCAGTATGTCACCATCTTTTCAGCCCTTGGACCGACCTCTTGTTTCTACGGGCAGGTGTTCCCCTAGAACTGGTCTCCAGGCGTATCATGGTCACGACGGACGCCTCCAAAATGGGCTGGGGTGCTGTTTGCAATGGACATGCAGCCGCCGGCTTGTGGATGGGCCCGTGACTGCATTGGCACATCAACTGCCTCGAGTTGTTGGCAATTCTGCTCACCCTGCGGAGGTTTCGGCCGTTGATCCAGGGCAAGCACATGTTAGTTCAGACAGACAACACGGCAACGGTAGCATATGTCAACCGCCATGGTGGTCTGCGCTCTCGTTGTATGTCACAACTCGCCTGCCGTCTCCTCCTCTGGAGTCAGCAGCACTTCAAGTCACTGCGAGCCATTCACATCCCGGGCAACCTCAACACTTCAGCGGACATGCTGTCACGACAGGTTACCCTCAGGGGAGAGTGGAGACTCCACCCTCAGGTGGTCCAGCTGATTTGGAGTCGATTCAGACAGGCACAGGTGCACCTGTTCGCCTCCCAAGAATCCTCCCCACTGCCCTGGTACGCCCTGACCGAGGCCCCCCTCGGCATAAAAGCGCTGGCCCCCTGGCATGCGCAAATATGTGTTTTTCCCCCAGTGAGCCTAATTGCACAGACCCTGTGCAAGGTCAGGGAGGATGAGGAGCAGGTTGTCCTGGTAGCACCCTACTGGCCCGCCCAGGTGTGGTTCTCGGACCTCACGCTCCCCGCGACAGGATTCTGTCCCCCCTCGGTGAATTCCCCTGAGGAAGCATCTTCTTTCTCAGGGACGGGGCACCCTCTGGCACCCACGACCAGACCTTTGGAATCTCCATGTCTGGCCCTTGGACGGGACGTGGAAGACCTAAGCAGTGGTAGACATGATCACTCAGGCTAGGGCCCCCTCTATGAGGTGCCTGTATGCCTTTAAGTACCATCTGTTCACTAAGTGGTGTTCTTCCCAACGGGAAGACCCTCAGAGTTGCGCAGTCGGATCAGTGCTTCCTTCCTGCAGGAGAGGTTGGAAGGGAGGCTGTCCCCTTCCACTTTGAAGGTGTACGTTGCTGCCATAGCAGCACACTATGACGTAGTCAACGGTAAGTCCTTAGGGAAGCACGACCTGATCATCAGGTTCCTAAGAGGCGCCAGGAGGCTGAATCCCTCCAGACCGCGCCTCGTTCCCTCATCCCTCTCTGTAGTTCTTCAGGGTCTACAGAGAGCCCAATTTGAGTCTTTGCAGTCAGCTGAGCTTAAGGCACTCTCCTTGAAGACTGCCCTCCTGACTGCGCTCACTTCCATCAAGAGGGTAGGTGACCTGCAAGTGTTCTCTGTCAGCAAAACGTGCCTAGAGTTCAGTCCAGGTTACTCTCACGTGATCCTGAGACCCCGACCAGGCGATGTGCCCAAGGTTCCCACCACCCCTTTTAGGGACCAGGTGGTGAACCTGCAAGCGCTGCCCCAGGAGGAGGCAGACCCAGCCCTGTCGTCGTTGTGTCCGGTGCATGCTTTACGCATCTATTTGGATCACACGCAGAGCTTTAGAATCTCTGTGCAGCTCTTTGTCTGCTTTGGTGCACAGCAGAAAGGAAGCACTGTCTCCAAGAAGAGGATTGCCCACTGGCTCATTGATGCCATAACTATGGCATATGTCGCCCAGGACATGCCGCCCTTGGTAGGGCTGTGAGCCCATTCTACCAGGGGCGTAGCGGCTCCCTGGGCCCTGGCCAGGGGTGCCTCTCTAACAGATATTTGCAGAGCAGCAGGCTGGGCAACACCCAACACCTTTTCAAGGTTCTACAACCTCCGGGTGGAACCGGTTTCGTCCCAGGTAGTGGCACGCAATACAAGCGGATGAGTCTGGGATAGCCGGCCGGGTGTATCACTTGCACATAGTGCCTTCCACCTCCTTTTGAGCTGAAGACGTGCGCCATTAATTCCCAGTAGTGTTCACAAGTTTGTTCCCTGGTTGACCTCCTCCGAGCCCTGTGGCAGTCAAGTTTTTGGAGAGATTCGCTGCCAGCCCAGTACACGTGCTAAGAGTCCTGTTCTGGGGTAGGTGCTCCACATGTGGCGGTTCCCTGTAAGGCTATCCCCATGCAATATATAAATCATCCACTAATTCGTTTACCTGTTGGCAAACTGCATCTTCCTTGGGCAGAGCCCCTCTGCCCCTGTCTCCATGTTTGTAGTAACTCCTCCCCCATTGGGCAGGATCTACCTTGAAGACTCTCCACATGGTTGGAAAGACCATGTGACGTATCCTTCCACTTAAATATCCCCCCCCCTCCTTGGGCGAGGTGTGGTCTCCATTGTGTCTTCCCCTTGGCAGGGACACCCCCCGACTAGACCTGGTGGCCCAGTCAGATAATCCCCCTTCTTTTTTAGGGAGTGAAAAAAAAGAAGGGGAAAAGAGGCCACGACTGGGTTCGACACTCATAACTGTGTTGGGGGAGGTTACGTGTTGACCTGGTGTGCTGGCTATGAGGCATACAGTAGTCTGCCCACCACACACCGCCAGTTTACGTAACACAGTTCAGCCAATTGTGGCGTTTCGTATAGGGACCCCTAGTGTCACTACATCGACACAACGTCGAGTGAGTGACAGATAGGGAATGTCATGGTTACTTGTGTAACCTCCATTCCCTGATGGAGGGAACGAGACGTTGTGTCCCTCCTGCCACAATGCTGAACTACCCGCTGAAATGGCCAGACCTTATATCAGCTCCTCAGCATAAAACCTGAATGAGTGGTTGCATACCAGCTCCTTTTATATCCGTATGTCCGGAGGAGTGGCATGCAAATACCACTCGCCAATTTTCATTGGCCTTTTATCAAAGACCAGAGGTGTCTTGGGCTCCCAAGAGTGACCCCTAGTGTCACTACATCGACACAACGTCTCGTTCCCTCCATCAGGGAATGGAGGTTACACAAGTAACCATGACGTTAAACTAACAGCTTCAGCATTACTGCCGATCACAGCCAAGTCGACAGATGGAGTAATCAAACAAGCTAAAGAGTCCTACCTGATACCCAAGTTTCCATGTTGGGAAAAGAAGTTAACTTTCAACATGGTGAAGGAGAAAATGCTTTTTGTGTCAGTGTAAAAATAAGAGTTCCTCAAGAAATACACAAGAATGAAACTGTCATTCTCCATGTTTTCTCTTCAACAACAAAACACTTCAACGTGAGTTAAAAACTCGTAGGATAATTCCATTATCATGTGTCACTCCACGATTGGAGCGGATTACTATCACACTACAGCTGAGGAATAGAGTTAAACAAACTGCTGCAGTTAATCACTTGCTCAGTGTCTGTCTCTCTCTCTCTCTCTCTCTCTCTCTCTCTCTCTCACTCATACACACACACATGTCCTTGTTTCTTCAATAATTTGTTAGAAACAGCCCAAACTGTTGTTTATAGTACTAAAGTGTGTTTTTTGATTAATGGAGGCCCCAGCACATCTTTCAAATTAGCAACAGCAGATCCTCAATCTGTAGAATAAGAAATTATTTCCACACATGAGTGTTTTTTTGGGGCTGGTCCTTAGTTATTTATTTACTTGGTCTTTGAACTGTTGAATAAAAGCAATGTCACACTCACAATCTTGCTGTAGTGGCCATTAATCAGTACAGCTGAGCCTATGCCTGAATTTGTGCTTAGTTCATTTAAATTGGTCTCTGGGCAAACTTGGTGGCTTTACTTGTCTTAATTGTACCCCAACCCTCTCTCTTACCGTGTGCTAATGGACTCAATTTCTACCACTGTTTTTCCCTGGGACTCTGGTACCACACCAAAGGACTTCGCTGAGCTCTGGCAGTTTCCCTCTGAGACACTGAAATCTCTGGTGCCACCACAAACAGCTCTGGCTGAGCTTGAAGGTGAGATCTGTTTCTCCAGAAATACTCTGTTTCTGACTGAACAAAACAGGGTCTTAGTGTTGCTGATTTACACAGGCTGAGTCACAGATCCATACTCCCTGCCCTGATCTCAGCTTTGGCCTCACAGTTATGTGATACCTTTTTAAGTTAAGCATCTGAGTTAAATTCAGCTGTCTATCTTTTGCTCAAATACTCTCTTGTTGAGCCACCATAACTTACATTTTACTGTCACCTGTGGTAGTTGACATCTTCCAGACTCTGTATGGCCTTGATTGTTTTTATAGTACTCCCTGCCTCCCATTGCTTTAGCTAAAGTATAAGCGACTGGTCTATAAGACAAAGTCTGTAGCAAAGACAGAAAACTCTGCAAATGAGAATTGTGAACCATTACCACTTATTAGTGTTTCTGGCAGACCATGTCTACAGTCTTCAGTGCCTGGATTACACTTTTGGCTGTGGTGATGGGGATTTTGTTTTTTATTTTATTTTATTTTTTTATTTTTTTATTTTACCTGGAGTAATAGTCAATGACTAAAAGTTCACTTAGCTCCTTTTTGGAAGAACAAATCAACCCCTAATTTTTGCTAAGGTAAAGTGGATGGCACTGATTCTGAGTGCAGGGGGCTGATGTCTCTAACATATCTAACATTGTGAAATAATTTTAGCAATAAATGACAAGGATGCCATTTCTTATAATTCTGCATTTAGCTAAGTACTGCTTCTTGTCCAAAAGAGGATACATCAAACCCCTTTGTTTTTGCATTAGGCATATATTGTGCAGGTACTTGGTTTGATCCCTGCTGAAAAGACCATCTTAGACCATCATGATCAAGCTGGTTGAACTAGAGAGGCTTGTTGGTTAAGATAGTTAAGTAAAAAAAAAAAAAAAAAAAAAAAAAAAAATATATTTATTTGGTTCTGTCAAAGGCCCATTCCTCCTATAGTCATACAGCTTTATGGTAATAGGTGCAACTTCAGTGTTGGTATCTATTTTAGAAGAGATAGTGTCCCCATGTACTGAAGGTTTAAATGAGTTTTCCACCTCAAGCTCTTTAACTTCTTCCAAATAAAGGGAATCCTTGTTTATGTTCTCTTCTCCAACTTCATGTACTTTCTGCTTGGCACAACATACTGCTAGAAGATGCCCCCATAGTGCCCCATTTTACGCACTCTGAGTCCTCAGCTGGACAGTTCTCTCCAGCTGTGAGAAGGCATTCTCCCACATTTGAAGCATCATGTTTGTTACATTCTCTGTCTGTTTTAATGCATGCCCTGCTTGTTTGTTGTTATATCTTTTTTTTTTTTTTTTTACTGAGCCTGAAACTGCTTAAACATCACTCTTCTTCACAGTCTGTTAAGAAGTGTCCTGCACAACAGCCTTCTGTTGTTGTTTTCTGTCTCATTCTCCTTCGCTTGACTGATGGCTTTGTTTAACGTTAATTCTTGGTCTAGTTGGAGTTTTTCAGAATGTGCAATGTATCTGATCCCTATGGCAATGCATAAGTGTATTAACTACCCCTGCAAAATAAAAAATAATAAAAAAATTATAATAAATAAATAAATTACAGTGTTCTGCAAGTTTATGGACAGCTACCTGCTGACTTCTCATGTTCTTGTTCACATATATAAAATGTAGCCCTCTCAAAAATGAAGGTATGCCTTCCCACAAAATGTTCTTCAAAGCACTGATTCATTGTTGTATATTGGAGCTTGGGCTGTTACATACATTTTGAAGTATTTAAAATATCCTCCACTTAACCATCCAAGTATAGTTAACCTAAAAATAAAATTTCTATACATTATTTACATTCATTTTGTTCTAAGAGTTTTCATTTTTGGGTGAACTACCCCTGTAACCTGGAATTTATCTTCTCTCTCTTCTTCAGTTCCAGTGTGACACGGTAACTCTTAAAGTATCCAATCCATCGTGGTCACTGTTTGCTTAGTGTGCAGTCAAACTTGTCAGGAGTACTGATGTTACCAATTTCTTGGGCACGCAAGCTGGCACCTCATCACTAGACATCATGCTAATGTATCGAATAACTTTGTAACTGGTGAACAGTTCGTCCTGCATTATTTTATTTACATTAAAATACTTTTATACAAGACAATAAATCATCATTCCACACAGCCCTAACTTGACATCATCCAAGTATTCATTAAAGATAGCTTAAATCTGTTTATCCAAGCCACTTTTTATAATTCACAAATCTATGCAATGTGATCACACAGGAAAATGTGTGTTGGTTATGAATTTTTTTCCACCCAAATTCAGACCAAATGTTCCAAATTCCAGACAAGTGTCGTCATACGCAACTGTTCATGCCCTGAAAATCACCTACGCTTTTCATGTCACATACATTCAAAAAAGAAAGTGAAATAATGCTGTTTTGGTCTCACTCTACACTGTAAAAAAAAAAAAAAAAAAAAAAAAAAAAAAAAATTCTGTTGTTTTTACAAAAAACAAAGTCAAAAAACTGGCAGCTGTGGTTGCCACAATAATTATGTAAAAAATACAGTAAAAATGTAAACAACTTTACAGAACCTGTAAATTCTAGTTTAAAACTGTTGTTTTTACAGTATATTTTACAGTGCAGTACCATCGTGTATATTATTATATGTTAAACTTAATATATTAACCTTCTGTTCACTTTACAATGTATTGTTAATCACCATAGTAATTACAGAAGGGCACATGATCACATGAATTTCATCAATAGTGGCCCTTCCGGAAGCAATACCAATAACATGTAGAGACAGTGCTCAGTGTCACAAACACTTAACACCATCAGGGTAACACATGTGAAATTAAAAGTATGCAATAAACATTAACTAAACTACTGTACATCAAATATAACACAGATCACCCCAAAGTACATAACTGATATTAAAAATAAGAAGAAACATAACTATTCCCATAAAATATAATGAAATGTAATGGGTCACGCAGGGAATTCTGGGAACGCCCGATTACTGTTTTTTACCATAATTATTTTTCATTAATTGTTTTTATTTTCTCCCCCTTTTTCTCCCCAATTTGTAATGCCCAATGCGCTCTAAGTCCTCATGGTGGCGTAGTGACTCGCCTCAATCCGGGTGGCGGAGGACAAATCTCAGTTGCCTCCGCGTATTAGACCGTCAATCCGCACATCTTATCATGTGGCTTGTTGAGCGCGTTACCTTGGAGACATAGCGAGTGTGGAGGCTTCACGCTATTCTCCGTGGCATATATGCACAACTCACCACGCACCTAACCAAGAGCAAGCCACATTATAGCGACCACGAGAAGGTTACCCCATGTGACTCTACCCTCCTTAGCAACCGGGCCAGTTTGGTTGCTTTGGAGACCTGGCTGGAGTTTTACCATCATTTTAACAATAATTTACCGTAAAAAGTACATGTACTCTCTTGTTAAACATAATATAAATTTTAACCGTTAATTATAAGGGAAAATTATACAACATTTTACCTTAAAACTACATGTATTGTCTTTTTAATATATTAAAAATTTTCAATGTATATTTTACGATAACTACTCGTTGACCAATTTACGTTTTTTTTTTTTTTTTTACTGTAGCATTTTTACAGTCTTTTACCATTAAAATTATGGACATTTTTTTTACAGTGTAGTTACAGTTTCAGATATTCATAAAGCACAGACTGATTTTAGCAGACAAAATATCTGACCTCCTGTCGCCAAATTCTCCATTATAGTCTGATCTATGTGCTAGTCAAAACCATTACTGTAAAAAAGGTACTTTCTATAAACCTATAGCACTAATTGTAATTCAGCTAAATCACCTGGGTTGCGACTTTTATTGTGATTGTTAGTTTGTTTTTGTTTTGTTTTTCTCATATGTTGTTTTCATTATTTCCTCCCAACACTAGTATCCACTCATTATACTTTTTTTTACCCCTTACATTAAGAGGAGGGTTTTCTTAAATAAAAACAATCTTTTATATTCTGTTTGTGTGTCTACTCTGTGGTGCTAATACATAAAAGCATTACGTGTAAAGCATTTACAATTATGAAGTTATTTTACCACAGACAAAACACTTTATGTGCAATAGACCAGAATATATTTATCTATGTGGGCATTTTATTGAAAACTACAACCAGGAGGACCAGGAGGACCTGTAAGACAAAAAAAGAACATTTTTTACTGAAGAAAGAATCAGCTACGACAGTGTAAAGACATAGAGAAGAAGAAAAAAACAGACTGAAGGAGATGTCCTTGTGTTTGTAACAGGTTGCTCTAACAGAAAGAGAATAGGAGAGAAAAGAGTAGGAGAGAAAAGAGCAGGAAAGAGAGAGAGAGAGCGATACAAGGTAGATAATGAATACTGTGTTAATTGGAATGGATTCATCAGGGAGAAAAATGAAATAAGACAAGAAAATTTTAAATGAGAATGAGAAGGGGAGGGGGAGAGAGAGAGAGAGAGAGAGAGAGAGAGAGAGAGAGGAGAAATGTTGAGCATTTAGATTTTAAATGAGGCCAGCAGCCCTGACCCAGCACAGCCACAGCAACTTAATGAGGACATACTAAAATGACACACACAAAATATATTTTATACTGAGTTCATGTATCTTATATCCATGTATGGATTTATTATAAAACAGATAATAAATTAAAGAACAGACTTCCTGTCAGTATATACTGTCAGTTGTTAAAAAGCCATCTTTAACATTTCAAATAATAGGTTAATAGGTAAACTTACTTTAAAGGTGTTGTGTGTAATTGTTTTATGTTAAAATATGAACTCATATACAGCTTAATATTTAGAGACAACTATAAGTTAGCCATTTGTTAGGATGCTTCCCCCCCAAAAGTGTAAACACTGTGGCTCTATGGGATTATCCAAAAAAATATCTGTTAGTTTGAGCCTCTCAACTAGCCCGACAAAGCTACATTGGTTCTGCCAATGGCGTAAGTTCCAGGTGAGACTATCCGTTTGTCCAACCCATGGTAGATGGTGAATTGGTCAGAAAGCAGGGCCAGATTGGCCATTGGGAGTGTCGGGCATATTGTCCCAGTGGGCCAGTTGGCCGAAGCACTTGAAGATATAGAATAAATAAATAAATAATAGCCAATTTAACAAATCAATCCCCATTAAAATATGATGTTATTATTGTACAATATATGTAAACCTGAAAATAACAAATGGCCCCATATAATGATTCATTCCAGCATGTTTCTTACACCCAGCTGTGTCATCATTTAAAGATCCAGCCTCAATGACAAACCAGAATGCAGGTGTCTCGAGATGCATTTTTAACAACCGTTAAAAACTTATTTTTAACTTGGCATAGTGTTTAAAAAAACAAGACAACAAGACGAGACAATGAAAGTGCATGTTTACATAGGAAAACAATTGAAAAAAAAGCATTGATGGATTTAATACGCATTCAGTGTGAACGGCCGCAAAGGTGGTGTGGAGAAAAACAGTTCATCGAAGGAATTATAAGTTTGCAGCTAGATATGGCAAAATGTATAAGTATATCATTGGGCAAGTTCCTAACTCTGACAGTTACCTAGGTGGCATGTGAGAGGAGTTTTTGTACTCTGAAGTTTTTGATCAACCGGAAAAAAAGACTTGATCAACCAGATCACAAAAAGTGATCTCCTAGGATGAACACTAATGACTTAAAGGTAAGACAGATTTTTCTGTCATGCCCATCGTGGCATTAGTTGTGTGTGGTTTTATAATGTATTGGATTGTGCGATTTGGCCTTGTTATATATGAGACTTCTATATATGCAGTGCAGATTTTGTTGCATTTACTGAAATTAACGATGTTGATCTTCACTATATAATGTGTTTGAAAAATATACTTTTAATGTTACCAATCATATAGTGTTTTTGATTACAAAATAGACACGTTTTCATTATTTTTGCAAGTCTGTTTTGTGGTGGTAGTGATGCAAAAATTACACACTTCACCTTTAAATTAATAAATATAATATAAATAAAAAAATAATACAAAAAGAGGATATTTTGACCCTACTTTATTCTAACTGTGGTGGAAGCATATGTTATGGGACCTATGAATATAGAAGAGGTCTTCTTTTCCTCTATTTTATTCTTCATTAATGATATATTCCGCTTTGAGTGCCCCTTCTCTAAATTAAAGCATTGGAGGCCCTGGCCCTCTGTGTTTTGGCAGTGGAACTCTTTTATCATTGGGTTCAAGAAGATGTTATGCCACGCATTTCATATCCAAGCTGAGCGCTCTCCCCACAAAAGTGAATATTTAACAGAGAGACCATGCACCAGGCATTCACATGAGACTTTAGAGGACTGTGGCCAGGCGCAAAACTATTTTAAACGTGAACCTTATGCTATATGTGGGTGGATGCCTCGCTACATCTATTGTTAACCCTTTGTCTTGTGTCAATAAATAACAAATATAACTGCTTTGATTAATCAGTTAAACATTCGTTTTTTCATAACTTATGCTTCTGCAGAGTTTGTGTATGGCTGAATACTGTATGTAATATTCCTCTGGATGGTAATTCAGAAATACATTTAGAGCAAGGGGGAAAAAAATCTATGGAACCCTTTATTTGATTATATAAAATTACACTGAAAATTGCTACTATTGGGTGAGTAGGAAATATGTTACAGGGAGTGTGTTAAAGAAAGGTTTGTTTCACATGCTTAGCTGCCTTTTCCATTAAAGGGGCAAAATTGTAATACAAGGTTCACTGTGTTCAACATTAAAGTAATGTCAGTGGAATGCAAAAGGGTATTATTCTGTATTGTTCCTTGGATAATTGAAAGAAAGATTCTGGAATATGCCATGCTTTAAAAAAGCATTAAGACTAATCACAGAGAACAAAACTAATTGTAAAATAAGTAGTGATATAATAAAAATAATATTTAAGGCAGTCATAAAATAATTAATGTTGGATTTGTGATTAATCTAAATATATAACAAGTGTACACAGAGCACAAACAGGAGAAAAACCAAATCAGTTTTCATTGTTCTCTCTCTTGCTCTCTCTTGCTTGTATATTTTGCTCATTATCAGTGATTTCATGCAAGTGTAATAATTGATTTTAGGAACTGTCATTGCTCAATGAGGAACGGCAGGTCTAATGGAGTCCCTGGCAACCAGATATTTTTGTTATTTTTGTTGTTTGCTTCTTATTTCCTAATGCCTCGCAGACCATTTACAGACATTCCATGCCGAACATTCGAAAGAGAAATCAATTGCTGCTGTGTGGGAATTGCAGAGACTGCAAAATCTCTTTGTGGGTCCATTTGCCATTAAGAATTGTTAAGAGAGATTTGACTGGACCTTGGAACAGTGATTGTTTAGTTGCTTAAATCCAACATTTGATATATGTTTATGGTCAAGTTTCTTCTGTTCCCATTTCTAAGGGATGATGATCCAACATGGGCAACTTATTTTCAGCTGTTCCCATGGGAATTGTGTGCTTATGGCTTCTAGGTCAATCTGAGGGTAAAAAAACAGTATCCACAACATTTTTAAAATATGGAGAAGACTATCTGTGCTTTGGTTGACTGCTGTGAATTGTGTCACTAGGCCTCACTAGTCAACTTTAAAACACACATGCCGTATAAATTGGGTACATTCTAGTTCATGTATGTTCTACAGACCTGCACTTGAAATATAGAACAAAGACAGCAATTTATAACATGGTCTCCTTTCTTTGAAGAATTATGCTCACCACTTTCTTCAAAACCCCTGTTTCACTATTCTCTTTCATTACCATATGTGTTTCTCTCTGCAAATTTGTACCATTCGGTTGTATTTCATGCCACACTTGACATAGGATTTAACATCATTTAGTGATAATTAACCATTTAGGTAACTATTTTGCCTTCAACTTTCTTAATTGCTAAGCATTGCTTTATTATTTCTTTTTCTCTCAATCTTTTTCTCTTTCTATTCCTTATGTCGTTATGGTTGTCATTGTGGGGGTAATTTCTAATTTAATTGTAACTACTATGAAGCATACCCCTTTCCTCAGCTCGTATAAGTTAATTTTCGCTAATTTACACAGCCTAATACACAGTTGCACAATAACAGGTACAAAACATAATAATTAGTTGTTTTTTTAAGCAGTGATTAAGTTTATTATTAGTAATTACCTTAATAGGTCATAGTTATGCGACATCAAATGAAATGGCTTTAGAACAAAATTTAATAAAATAATATAAAAGATCATATGCAATAAAAAAAGTCATTCTTACATTATGACACTAGACACTTTTCAGACTAACAGCTGTGCACAGGTGTATCTACTTCTATCAAATCTTTAATTTAGCTGACAAACTCTCTTTTGGCTGATGTTTTGTTCTTCGTGGAGCTACTGTAATGTCGCATTATATTTATTTTGAACAGTATGTAAAATGAGAGTGCTTGTTTCTCCCCTCAGCCTCATTTGCATTCCAGATCACTGTATTTACTGACTTGTTTTTTTGTTTTGTTTTTTGTTTTTGGCTGCTGACAACTGCCAGATCACACACAGAAGTTGCACTATAAATTTTCTTATCTGATAGACTTGACGGGTTTTATATATTTGTTCTTATCTCCAATAAGTACTATTTGATATTGTCTTGATTAACATTTTCTGTCATTAAAAATGACAATTCATAGCAAGCGCAAATAAAACAGGTGTTATTTTTAATAATATGCAGAGTTGGGGAATGTTACATTTAAAAGTTATGTTACATTATTGTGGCATTCATAATGAAAAAAATTGGTATATCATTCACTTTGTATTATAAGTAAGTTAAGGTGCTTTATTGGCATGACTACTAGGCTAACTGTACATTTGTATTGCCAAATCAATGGAAGCTTAGCTGCATACAAAGAAAATAGTGTTAAAACAAATACAGTGCAAAACAACGTACACAAATTAAGAGAATTATCAAAAGATAAAATGTAGAGCTTTATCATGCATGTACTGTCCAGTGCGTTCGCAAAGAGAGAGAGAGGCCATGTAGATGAAAATGAAAACTGATGCGCTACACACACACACACACACACATATATTATTATTATTATTATTATTATTATTGTTGTTGTTGTTGTTGTTGTTGTGGCGGTGAAGTAAATATAGCAGTAAATATTAAGTACTTTCTACATTGAATAAGTTTGTTTAAACGTGAACTTGAAAATATTAAGTAAAATTTCCATTTGTACTCAATTCAAACATGTAAATATTATTTAGGATTGTTTGTTATCTTTACAATGTGTCATCGTGTATCAGTCCTAAAGGGGAAAACCTTGTCATATTTATTTGCTAATTTGATTAAGTAAAATAAGTAAATTTTTGTTAATTTTTCGAAGCTGATATTCCCAGCATCCACCGGGCTTGAATTATTAATGAGCTTGCATGTTTTCACTGTTTGCAAGTTAATTTACACCGTTTTTATTGTTGATTTTGTTGTTACATTTGGTGTCTTCTTGTTTTGTGAAGACTGAAGTTAATTTTCTACTCAGAATCACCCATTCATGATCAAATAAAATGATCTGTTAATTGTTACCGTCACCATGTTTTGTGCACCAATTGTTTTGGTCTGTGTGTGCAACTTTGAATGTTGTTTCTGTTACCATTAAAGCAGGGTGATGTTGCTTAATACACTACCGAGCATACATTAAAGATGCTATATGTAATATTTTTACTGTACTAAATCATAAAATGACCATAATATGTCATTAGAGAATTAGGAAACATGCTAAATTGAAATACTGGAAATAAGTATATTCTACTTTGAAGTTTCCATTCCGGGCTGGAATGTCTGTTTTTGTTTTGGCCTGTGTGATCCCGCCCACTGCCCACTCACCAATAGTATTTCAACACCACCGGGTTGCCAGATTTGAACAAGTTTGCATGCAAACAACACTGCGTGCTGCAGCCATGGAAGCCTGAAAACGAACTGGATCAGAGATAACATGATTCCACAAGCCTCGCCATCCATCTAAAAACCACCATGACAAGAGGCGTAGTAAAACAAGGATAAATATTGGAGATGCCTTTGGAAGAAGGCCAGAAATCCTTTAAAAGTTGGCTAATTTGCGTGTCAACATTCTGGTAACCCGCATGAGCTTCAAGTCTGGGGCGGGGCAACTCTCCAATATTTTGAATTTGGACTGCAGTACCCATTTCAAACGCTTGCTGTCAGTCTTACATATAGCACCTTTAAGCTTACCAGTGGAAAGCTTCTGTGTGTCATGTGGTACATAACCAAGTATGTAAAAAAAAAAAACATTCAAATGCTAATACGCATCTAAAAGGTTGTCTTAATTCAGTGCTAGATTCCTTGAGTAAATTGTTAAAAAAAAGAGTAAAATGTACTTAAAACAGAGTATTGCAAAGTAAACTTTACTTGAGAATTGTGTGTAGCCTTTACTTGAAAATATTGTCTGTAAAATTTACTAGCACTTTCTGCATATAAATTGTTTCCTTGGTTTTTTTAAAGTAAATCCATTCTAATTTTATGTATTTTTTTCAGTGTAGGTTTAAATGGTTATATTGGCAAATACGCACACATATTATTATGAAAATAAAGCCCAATCCCCGACATTTTGGCAATTTAGAAATCCTGGCCAGACGCTCTGCCAGAAAGTCTGAAAAAGAGGACATGTTTGGGAGAAAGAGGATGTATGGGACATATATCAGCCTACTATATAATGTGTCTGTTGTTTTAGTTGTTTAGTGGTTTATGATAGCTACCCCGCATGCCAAACCACAGAAATGCCCTTCCATCCAGGGCTAAAGAAATTTCTACCACATTCCTATGTTAATGTTCAAAACCACACAACGTGGATGAATTATCTGAGTATTGAGTGGATCTGTTTAGAGGCATGACTGTATGGTGCTGTGCAGAAAACAAAACATGAGTGATTCGGTGAGAAGTGCAGTGCAACCCATTTCAGTTTACCATGGTAATATCAATGTTTTCTTATTTAAAATAAAACATATTTTTCTATATAGACTATAATTATAATAGGAATATTATGTTTTTCATGCAAGTTATTTGGCAAGCAAAAAAATAAAAATAAAAAAAATAAATAAATTCCAGTTTATTTTTATATGCAAACTGTTAGTTTATTCTTGCCATTCTCATTGGGTGTACCAGCCGTCAATATGGGAGGACCAGTGCCACCCTGGCCCTTATGTGGCCTTGCCCCTGGTATACAGATATGTTGTCTGAAGAGGTACTAATCCCATACTAAACCCATTACTTGACAGGCCTAAAAAAGAATATAATGGAATATATAAATTGTCACATATCAGAATTAATTAAACATATTTTTTTTTTCTCCCATATTTTAAAAATCTGGGGTATTTTTGTCACTTCGGTGGCACTTTTGCCCTTGTTTTTTGACCCTGCTACTGTTCCCTTCCTTGTAAAAACTTCCAAATGCTGTAAAGGGAATTAGAGGCATTGAAGGCTAGTAATAAAACTGCTACTTTTAGTTGAGCCTAAACTACTCCTTCAAACCAGCACACAAAGTTAGTTTCTCTCTTTTTCCCTCTATTGTTTTGTTTTTAGGGGGAAAGGAGAGTGGTAGAAGAATAATTTTTGTTCTCTCATTAGCCACTTTTCCACAATCGAGCCAGTGCGAGCCAGGGCTATCAACTGGCCAGCCAAGGCCAATAGCTTCGGGCCTCGAGCCACAAGACCAAAATCAATCTGCGTTCCAACTATTGGGCCAATAGCCCCGTAGTGTTGTCCTAAAACCTGCCCTTAATATGCCGCCCTGGTGCCAACGTCACACACCCCGCCATTTCACAAGCAAGAAGGAATATCGAGTTTATTTTGTCTGTAAAAATGAACTAGCTTGCAAGATAAGTTAGCATTGAAAACTCACCGACTGTGTCCCAAGTGGTCTCTCCATTTTCAGTATGACAATGTCCTAGCACACCATCCATGATCTCGAACCATCAAAAGTTCTTTCTTTTGGCACCGCGTTGTCCATTGTGCATTTTAACGGATTTGTACTGTGCCCGCAATATTTTACATTTTGCCAAAACTCTGCCTTTGACATTGACCCCACCTCAAACCCCAGTTGGCCTTGTTTGGCCCAAGGGTAGTTGGCGGGCAAAGGCCATTTGCCGTTGGCCCCTAGGAAGCCCAGAGTAGGTATGATGAAGTCCTGGAAGTGACACTGGAAACGCAACAGGCCCTGGCATGCACTAGCACACCCTCATTTGGACCAATAGTGGAAATGTGGCTATTGAGCACTCCTCACACAAACTTTTGTTTTCTCTTGAGGGTGAAGAAAGCCACAAGAATAAGAGAAACTAATTATTCTCAATAACTATTAATAGTCATTAAAAGCAAAGACTCAAAGCAATAGTACTTCTGAATTGTGTCTGTGAGGCAACAAAACAGTGGCCTTTTTTTTTCTTTTTTCACTATCAACACACACACACAGAGAGGAAGATACACTAATACACATTTATGTAAACCAATTACTGTTGCTCTCACAGGACGTACCGATGCCCTCTGAGGAAATTGCCGTTCTGCTCAAGAGGAGAAGGGCAGAGGCTAACAGCAATGCGAAGAGTTGATAAAGAGAATGGAAGTATAAGGAGAGGTGCAAGAAAACCTGAAGGGCACAAAACAGAGGAAGAGGAATAAAGGAGACATCCTTTGCTTACAAAATTACATTCTACAGCATTCTCGAAAGCATGTGCAGACTTTCACTTTCACAATTGGTTGACAAATATGGGGAATTTGCTTAAGAAACCTCAGAGACAGGGGTTTTACTCCCATGGAAACCAGTGTAGGGTTGAAAATTAACAAAGCAATTAATTTCTGTATTACCACCCTAATTTCCTTATGAACACAGACTTCTTTCATTTTAAGACATACATAGGCTGCTGTTAGTGATTATCAGCCTATTGGTTGTGGTGTTTGTATATCTGGGGTCTGCAAATGGTCACAAATTGAAAACAGTGGGGGTTGCAGTGTGGTCTGCTGATTGGTCAATTTAAATGTATTAGGTCTAGTTTTAGTCATATGGTCAAGGAAAGGATCAAGGAGGATTGTAAACATCTCTCTTTACCATTTATCTCACTTTCTGTATTTTGGTCTCCTTCACTCAGTTACTATGCATATTGGTTTCATCTACATATTTCATATTTTTCCTCTAAGATTAAATTTTTACTCCACTGATGGTTAGGTTTAGGGTTGGGATTAGGGTGTATGGTTAATAAAATATGCACTTCTGTTGACTGTATTTTCAATGTAAATCTATTCTGTTTTGGCACCACTGTCAACATTTCACCTGAAAACTGGAGCTCAGACTTGCACATACATTTACCAACACTTCCAGCTTCGGCCACTGGGGGCAGTGCTTCAAATTTCAGTAAACACAGATCGATATCAGCAGCAGAACTTTCGATCTCCTGTCTTTGAATTCAAGGTGAGATCTCTCTGTAGGGGTACAGTATTTTAGTGTGTTTACACAGACTTTTTAATCAACACAGGCGACATAAATGTACTCACACAGGTATCACAATTGCAGGAAATAATTTTTCACATGCTTGAAAGTTAACTGGTATTTTAAAAAGAAAAGGAAAAGCCATATAGTATATTTAGGGGTGATGTGGTGTAATGGGCTGGTAACCAGAAAGTTGTTGGTTCGATACCTGCTAGGAGACCATTGTGTCCTTGAGCAGTGTAGAGTTAAGATTAAAAAAAATATTTGATTGTCGCTGTAATAATCACAACCATAGAAAATAATGCAGAATCAGATTTCAACAACCCTGATATTCTATTTAACCCTGATATTCTATTTAAAAAGGGGGGCAGACCATGCAACTATTTTTTTTTTTTTTTTTTAGTCAAGCTCGCTCACTCTCAGTATCTCTCTCTTATCCTCATTCAGTCACTCTTTCTTTCCCCTCTTTCCTCCTATGAATCATATTTGTTCACATTACTGAGGAGAAGGCAGAGTAACACTGATGATAGTCTATCTAACACACACAAGAACCTTTGTGAAGATCAAACAGCCTATCTTCTTACCGTTCAAATATCCCTGTCATTTAGCATGGAGAGCAAATATGAATTGTTTTAGCATTTTGTACCTTTCCCGGTAATTGAATTGTGCACCTCATAACTAAACGTTATCCATGCATATAGAGCGACACTACCTTGTTAAACCACTTAATATCATCTGTTGTGCCGTGTGACCAAGAGCGTTTATGCAGTCATGCATGTGTTTGAGGTGTGGACGGCATAGAGACTTGCAATATTTAATGAACTCAGTGCTCATAAATGATCAGAGGGGGCCAATTAATGTTTGTCTGTGTATGTGCATGAGGTTTTGTGTGTGTGGAGGCCTGTCTTCTCAGCCAAGGGAAGTCAGACTGAATTAGAGTTACTAAAAGATACACAAATAACTTTGCAATCATGGCAGGCATTTCAGCTAGCTTACATTAGGTCAGCTAATTGGGACACTAACATGATTTAAATAGCTCAAATTAATGTTGGACAAAATTAGCGAAGTCTATTAAAATGAATCCCATTTCAAGATTGTTTCTACTTTCAGATCCCCCTCTTTTTTTCCTGAGATCTTATTCTCAAACTCTGTCAGTGGTGTCTCTATTTCTCTCTTTATCCCTCTCACACAGTCACTTTCACTATACCCATAATAATCTGAGAGCATTAAACCTCCTGTATTCAGATGATTTACATATTTCAGTCATTAAGTATATATGTCAAAGCTGATTGCTTGAGCCAGGGGGAAAAAAGGAGAAATGCATGATTATTTATAGGTGGTGGGTAGAATGCGTGCATAAGTATATGTAAGTGCACTTACAAATGCATGTAAAATCTCTGTCAGACAAACATTTCCCTGTTCACCAACATGTAAAACTCAAATCTTTTCTGCATATGTAGCATGAATCAATCAGGATATTTTCTAAATATATCCTGCATCCCATGCAGAAAGCAAGTGACCTGGGCTTATTTTCTGAGACTAATTTGCCTAGCTCTAAATCAATCCATTAAATAAGCCCATAACATTGTTTGTTACTCACAGATGCTCACATGTGGAATGAGTTTTCATTTCGCTCTGTTTATGGGGTATAATAAAATGTTAAATAAATTGCCAGAGGGAATAAAGACTTTATACAGCGATGTGCACAATATTACGTTTACTACTGAGAAATATTATAGGAACTGGATGTTGAAGACACCCTCTTGCCACATACTTTATTGAGTACGTATTTGCAGTAAATGCAAGTATACAAGCTTGTTATTGCAGTTGTTTTTGTAAATTCAACAAACCTTCACACCATTATACTAAATTAAGTCGAGGAATTCATAGTATCCAAATCCAAAGGGTTTCAAAAGAAGTATGCTCCTAGAATTAACCCTCCATTTTAAGGCAGAAAAAGATGGTTTCCCACCTTGTGGCTGCTAGGATACATGCAATATTTCACAGTTTTGAACATACACTCACTGAGAACTTTATAAGGAACACT
Source organism: Myxocyprinus asiaticus (assembly GCF_019703515.2). Lineage (NCBI taxonomy): Eukaryota > Metazoa > Chordata > Actinopteri > Cypriniformes > Catostomidae > Myxocyprinus > Myxocyprinus asiaticus. Next base: position 29,048,878 of record NC_059365.1, read on the forward strand.
AATGTCCTAACAAAGAGCCCAACATGGTCTTCTGCTGTTGTAGCCCATCCACCTCAAGGTTCGAGGTGTTGTGCATTCTGAGGTGCTATTCTGCTTACTACAATTGTACAGAGGGGTTATCTGAATTACTGTAGCCTTTCTGTCAGCTTGAACCAGTCTGGCCATTCTCCATTGACCTCTATCATCAACAAGATGTTTCTGTCCGCAGAACTGCTACTCACTGGAAGTTTTTTGCTTTTGGCATCATTCTGAGTAAACTCTAGAGACTGTTGTGCGTGAAACTCCCAGGAGATCAGCAGTTACAGAAATACTCAAACCAGCCTGTCTGGCACCAACAATTATGCCACGGTCGAAATCACAGAGATCAATTTTTTTCCCCATTCTGATGGTTGATGTGAACATTAACTGAAGCTTCTGACCCGTATCTGCATGATTTTATGCATTGCATTGCTGCCACACGATTGGCTGATTAGATAATCGCATGAATATGTAGGTGTACAGGTGTTCCTTATAAAGTGTTCAGTGAGTGTAAAGTGTTCAGTGAGTGTAAAATTCAATTGGCTTTGTCCCCAAAAACTCCCTTTCTCAATGTATATTTGGATTTACTTAGCCTTGCAAGCACTGGCATTTCCTTTTGGAATAGCAAATCTAGTTATTGTTAAGGGCTGGAACTTCAAGTTCGTTTATACAGCATACAATGGCTTTTGTTTAACACCTTGATATTGAATCATGTATAATCACATTCCTTCCAACATTAAAGGAATAGTTTACCTGAAAATGAAAAATATGTCATAATTTTTAAACCCCCATGTAGCTCGGAACCTGTATGATTGTCTCTCTTCTTGGGAACAAAAAAGAAAATATTTTGCAGAATATAATTTCAGGATCCCAAAAACTATTTTAATGGAAGGTGAATTGAGAAGTTTTAACTCTGCAGCCATGAAACACAGTATTTTGCATTATTTTTATAATAAAATATATTTTTGTTCCATTACAGTGGGTTTATTTACATAGCTGTTTTTTCGTTGCATATTTGTGACAATTACTCGCAGCATTATACAGTATACAAGATAAGCCAATCCATCTCTCAGTGAAACTGCACCATATCACAAAAAGAAAAACTCCCTATAATTTTGTTCCACTTAAATTCGTTTTGATGTCTTAATGTGAGAAGGATTCCACATATGTGTCATCACATGGAGTTTTGGAAAAAGCAAAAACTATGCTTTCAAGATAAACAACTTTTGAATGACATGATTGTGGATAGATGAAGAATTTTCATTTTGGGGTGAACAACTACTTTAGCTCAATCTAATTTAATACAAATTCAGTATTAACTAGTGTACAGCCTTAATGTCAGCTGGCATGAGCACAGGCCCAGATTTAATCATATTAAGTCATTTCGTTTTATCTACATCTACAAACAAACTTGACTTATTTACTTATTCTCAACTTATCTACCTTTTTTTAAGGCACAATCAGTCACATTTTTATCAAACCGCACAATGGTAATTCTTGAGACATTACAGACATTACAGATTCATTTTCTGTTATAGCATAATTTTCTGTAAAGCTGCTTTGAAACTATGTGTGTTGTGAAAAGAGCTATACAAATACAAATGATGACTTAAAACTACAATATTTGTGTGGACATCTGCTTTGCAAGTGTTTGTATTCTCATCCCCTTTGCTGGTCTCCTATTGCAGATTTACCTCAGATAATAAGGGTTAACCTTGCCATTCATCAAGCCCTAAGAGCTTTTCACCTGTGTTTTCTGCATGAGGCTAGACAGCCTATAAAACATTACAAATTAATTTCTGCTTTGGAACTTCAGCTGACCAGGTTCTGTGCCTTTGAAAACTGTCAGCATCATTCACATAAGCAGTACAAAATGACACGCAACAACACGATGAAAAGAGGAGAGCGAAGCCCTTGAGAAGTGTTTATAGTATAAATTAGTTCATGCTGCTCGCACTGCTCTTTATGATTATCTCTATTATTATTTCTCTTTTTTCTGTTTCCATCTCCTCAGGCTTTGGCAGTTTAACAAGAAAGCAGCAATTAAACTCACTCAGGGGTTAGAGGCCGATGGGGCCAACGGGAGCACAAAAGGAGGTGAGACACTACTGTCTGCCCACTTTAGCAGGGCCAAACCCAGAGAACATGTTAGGTTGGCCACCTCTAGTCCACGACAGATGCTATGTAGCATGAGCCGCCCCATGGATCTAGAGTGCAAAGTCCAGAAAAGCCTGGTGCACTCTGTATGACATTGGCCATAATTTTGTTGTCTAAGAATTTGTAAAAGATTATTTTCCATCATAGAGCAAAATAATATGTTTTTGATTGCTTTTTGTGATATGGTCCTTGATGGCACATGTTTTCCCTTTATGAGGATTTAGAAAGCAAAAATCAGAAAAAACCTGGTGTACACAGTACAATATTGGCCACGGTTTTTCCATCTGGGAAAATGTTTGGGGAATCGTAAAAGATTTATGTCGTTATAAAGCAAAATTGAACATTGTTGATCTCTCAGTGTGACATGGTCATCGACAGCTGATTAATTGCCTTTGCAAGAAATATTAGCCTACAAAGCAAAGGCCAGAAAAGCTTGTAAGATATTTGCCACTGTTTTATCCATTTGAGACAAATTTCGAGAATTGCAAAAGATTCCTTTTTTCATAGAGCAAAATCTTAAATTTTTGATCACTTATTTTTTACATGGTCCTTGGTGGCCTATTAATTACATTAGCGAGGAATCTTAGCCTACAAAGCAAAGGCCAGAAAAGCCTGTGAGATATTGGCCACTATTTCTTTTTCTGTCTGAGACAAATTTAGAGAATTGTAAAATAATCCTTTTGTCATAAAGCAAAATCTTACGTTTTGATCGCTTAGTGCGACATGGTGATTGATGGCCAATTAATTCTCTTTGTGAGGAATCTTAGACGAAAAAGCAAAGACTACAAAAGCCTGGTGCACACTCTAAATTATTGTTCACTATTTTGCTATCTGAGACAAATTTTTGGGGAATTGTAAAAGATCCCTTTCATTATAAAGCAAAATCCTATGTTTTTGATCACTTTGGGTGCTTTTACACTAGCACTTTTGGTGTGCGCCCGAGTTCGAATGACGTCAAATTTCGGTTGGATGATCTGAACGTTGTTTTCCCGAACGTAGTTGCGCACCCGGGTCCACTTGAAAAGGTGGTCTTGGGTATGGTTCATGTGAACTCATGTAAGGTTCACTGCTGATCAGTAGCGGTCCTAGCTTGTATGGCGCCCTGGGCGAAACCTGTTTCATCACGCCCCCAAAGTTGTTGACCGGGGGTGATTGTAAATGAGATGGCTTCAGGGCACCAACTTGTCTGTGTGGGCGCCTCATACCGCCACTGCCCATGTTGCCCATGCCTAAATCCGCCTCTGCTGCAATTAGTGCAATTGTACCAAATCGCAGAAGTGAACCGCTTGTGATGGTGCATAAGTTCCATCTTTGCAGGCTCCCTATCACAATTATTGTAGTATAATGCCCTTCTCATACCTGATTGTGTCCAAATAAATCACCTTCAGAGAGCAGATCACATTCTTCACATCTCTTGCAACGCATCTGCGTGTTTGCGGCAGACAAACGCTAACATTCTTCACATCATGACCAATTCAAAGAATCCACGGGAGACAAACGTAAGTGTCATTCTGTGCATGTAAAGTTTTGGTGGTAAATCCAAACAGACGAATATTTTAATAAACACAGTGAAGCTGATGTCTTCCATAGTTGTTACCTAGTTACAGTGATAAACAGCTACCGCTTGTATTCACGTTGATGACGTAATCGGACCGCGTTTCAGACCCAAATAATATGATGTGAACAGAGGCCAGCGGGGACACTGGGAGAGGGGAAGAAACAAATTTGGGTTCATCCAGCCACTCTACACTTTTCTTTTCCAGGCATAACATTTTTGATCACCCAGTCAACACTGTCAATCTTGACAAAAGTCTTAGCTAAAATGTATATTGTACAGTCTGACATAAAAAAATAAAAAATAAAAAAATTGATGTCACACAGTCTGCTTTTGTTTTTATGTTAGATCTCACAGGGGTCTTTTCATTCAATCTGACAAGCAACAATCATAAAGGACAGGAAAAAAAAAAACACTGAGCTAAAAGGAAAGGGAAGAGAGACTGGAGAGAAATGAAGGAGTGGAGAAGAGAAAAACAGGGAAAGAATCAACCAACAGCTTTAAAGGGATAAAGTCAGACAGGTGGCATAAGTGTGCAATTTAAAGCAAACCAGCTCTAGGGTTGGGTGGTGAATTCAAAAGAGGTTTGCAGCTAGATCTGTTTAGCAGTATATAAAATGTTGTGGGATATATTCAGAATTGATTATATTGTCTGTAATTATTTGTTACTTTTCTAAGGATAGGCTGTCATCTTTTGTTATGCATTATGTTGAAATGTCACACATTATGAGATGGTGAATTTTGAGTTCTCAAAGATGATTAGATGCCAAGCTGTGTCAGAATAAAGAGAGCAAAAAAGCAAAACTAAACTATTTTCTCCCTCTCTCATACCCACATGCATAAACTAACACATATGGTCAAATATGCTAATTTGTGTGGTGTGCATCTGTCACCAGTTATGACACTACTGTAACCCGCTCAGTCTTTCAACAGTGTCCACCAACATGAGATGTTATATATTTCATAATATTACACATACATTAGTTTACCTATCTATCAGAATGGACAGTCTCCATTGACTTATGTTGTTCTTAACATTAAGCTAATTCTAATTAATTGATTAATCCTAAAATACAACTTTTGGAATTTTAGAAGAGATAAATAATTTATTTATGCATACTTTTTCCTTTTGAGGATTTCCCCAAAAACATGATTGAGTCAAGCACTAGGAAGTGTAATCGAGACTGAAATCACAGTGAAAAATTAGTTATATTTTGGTCTGTTCTCACCCAAAACCAACTGGATCACTTCAGAAGACAATGATTACACCACTGGAGTCAAGGTGGTACACAGTGTTTTCTGTATGGATATTTAAGGAAGGTTGGCAAGAAACTCAGGGAATCTGTAGTCAGAAATCCCATGCTTATCGCTGCGTGTCATTTTCTATTGCCAGGTATGTTTCTTTGACTTGTCTTTTATTTTTAGGAATGTTTGCTATTCTGATCATGTGTGAAATTGGCTTTGATTGATGTTTTAAATCCTACCTGGCAAATAAATAGTTACTTTTTGATTTATTGTGTATTCCTCCAAAATCATTTATCACCGGTAGATTCAAGGGACACCTTTTGTTACTGCAAATTTATGTCCAGGATAATGATCATTACTGGAGATTATGAATAGGAGAAAACCATGTAAGACTACCAGTCACTGCTTATCACCGTCTTAGCAATGTATGAATACGTGACTAAATAAAACTATCATCTGGTTATGAGCAAACAGTAGGCGGCCTAACCAGATTATATTATTAAACGCTGCAACCGCTGATTATGAACGGAACTGGTGATTTTGTGTCCGTGAGATCTATGTAATTAATCGGCCGTCATATGACTCTGAGCGACAATCGTGACCTGAATGAAAGGATAATGAAAGTTAGGATGATTCAGAGTAATCAATAACTTAAAAATATTAAATTGAAAGAATGATCAGAAATCAATTAGAGTTTAAATCTAATTTAGAGGTTCACATTAAATTGGAGTCAGATTAATATAAAATTGGAGTCAGATAAAATTAATAACGGAGTCAATTGATAAAGTGCAAATTAATAATAAGTGTCTTTGCTTCAGTGCTCAGAAAAGACAGAATAACACAGAAACCTTCAGCCATTTTATTGGAATCCGACACCGGACCAATAGTTTGGCCTCCCTTTTTACAGTATGGATTACTCTTATGCTGACTTTATCTACTTTTTGGAGCTTTTGGAGGTCTGGTCACCATTCAGAGCTGAGATATTCTAATAAAAATTATTGTTTGTGTTCAGCAGAAGAAAGAAAGTAATACACATCTGGGATGCCGTGAGGGTTAGTAAATGATAAGAGAAATTACATTTTTGGGTGAACTATCTCTTTAAGTCTTCTACTTATTAGATTCCCTCCCTTAAATCCCTTGAGAAAAAGATCCTAGTAATCTCACATGTCTCCCCCTGACTTTCAGAAGATCTTAACAATGTCACAAACTGTGCTTAAATTTGCCAAGATGCCAAAGTTTGCGATCAAAAGTCAGAGATTATTTATATGAACTCAAACACTTCTCAAATAATTCCAAGACCAAAATATCTGAGCTACTATATGCTATACATTAATGTAATAGCTTTATAACCTCATTGTATGTCAGCAATTGTATCATTTATTTATTTATTTTTTATTTATTTTTTTGCAACTTTGTCCCCAAAAGTGTAGCTAGCTCACACACATCACACTGGCTGAGAGACATGCAGTGGGCACCCTGAATGGATAACTGAAGGCTGGACATACTCCTATCTGTGTTCAGCATGCCATCCATCTGCTCCCAAAACAATTGGATTGGATCATGCTTCGGAATCCCACCCAAAAGAGAAACCCTGACATTTGAGAATGGTCATAATCCTGAAAGGCAATAAAAGCCAAACAGCTCCAGTTTAGGAATGGAATGTGTTTATATTATGGCTAGGCCGCTCTCACATTTTGACACACTCACACCAACAGACACTCTCACACACAAATTCTCTAATAAGTCAAAATCAGGTCATTTTCCTCTTCTAACATATATCTTTAAACAGTGTCTTTCTATCATGGTGACTGGTACTGTTTGAGTTATCATTTGGTTTCATCAGCTTATTGCGCCGTATGAAGAGTCATACAGAATGGACCCACAATGCCCCCTTCTGACCACATATGGAACTCCATATTTGGAGTTACATTCAATATTAAACCTTACCCTAAATAATCAGTATATTAGAAGTGGATACTTCAATGGAACATAACTCTATGAAGAGTCCGATATTGTGGGACAACAAGATCACGTGGAAACTAATATATTTCTTCTAAAGATAATGTACCCTGATATCAACCCCATACTGCTGAATTTCTGACAAGTGCCATCCCCCATCAGACATTTTGCATTAATTCAAATGTGTTTACCTTAGTCTGGTGCTACTGATACTGTGCTGCATGAGAAACCCCTGGTCCAATGAAAACCAGGAAGTAAGTGCATTCACATAAAGAACGGTGTGTTTAGGATTAGTTGCATTTTCACTCTAAAATTGGGTTAGGATGTATGGTTAATAAAATGTATAACATAATTTAACTAAAAATACTAAAAATATAACTCGATTCTGGTTCCACTCTGTGGAAAATTAATCTGGAAAACTGGAGCACACACGTGTCAATATATTCAACAACACTTCCGAACTTCGGCCACTAGGGGCAGTGGTTCGAATTATAGTGAGCATAGACCAATATCAGCTGCAAAACCTTTGACCTATTGTTATCAGATTCCAATTGTGATGAGTCTGTGTGGAAGGTTTTAATTTGCTATTAGTACATTGTTAAACTGTTAAATGTTTAGGCACACTAGAGCTTTCTATTGTCTGCTGATCAGTTACCACCCATTCCACAATACAAACTGCATCACTCTCTAGGTTTTTGGCATCTTGAGAGCCATTTAATTTAGAGTGGTAACTCTGAAAGGGCTGAATATAGCTGCTGAAGGTTTACTTTCTGTGTGATGCACTCGAGTGTTAAAATCTTCTTGTGTAATGGATTTAACCACAGAGGATGTACAAGAATACTGCCTTTCACTGTAATTCCTATAATAAGTGTGGTGGTAAGGGTGACATTCTGCATCTTTGTTCACATACTTTGTTATTTGTGCCTTTCAAAATTCCGCTGGTCAAAACCACTCTCTTGACCAGAAAGAAAACACATTGAGATGTTTCAGTGTACTGGCATGCTTGCAGTTCCATTGTTAGGATTTTTTGGTAGTTTTTGCCATCGATGAGTGCAGCAATGTGTGTGTGTGTGTGTGTGTGTGTGTGTGTGTGTGTGTGTGTGAAGCTTTGATGTTTCACACCTTCAGAAGTGGGCCTTCTTCAGGTGTCTTAAGTGAAGAGGTCCTGGAACTGTAGGGATAGACGTACTTTTCAAAGACTTTCTCTTTTCTCTCCTCTCTCTCTCTCTCTCTCTCTCTCTCTCTCTCTCTCTGTCGCTCTTTCTGTCACTCCCTCTCTCATTCTCAGGAAAAGGGAAGTATCATTTTGACTATTCACTGTAGCCCCATGGCACATGTACATAGCACCAGTTTTATTCTGTCAAAATAACACCAGAATTGCTACACAATAAATGTTTCTTTCACAGTAATCAAAGGTGATGTATTCCCCTTCCCCACACACACTATCACATCTATTAAAATAAAGTATTCATAGGTTGATTTCACAAAAAGTGTAAACTCTGTGGTGCTGGCAACATTGCTTTGTTTGTTTGAGCGGGTCATGGAAGTCTATAATACCTGGAGTGAGATATGCTGTATCCATTAAGATTCCCATTCATCTAAATGGCAGTTGCTAACCTGGCACACGTAGCCCCGGAAGAATGTGACCTGCATAATGCCTTCTTTGTTCATGGGAACTCTTTTTTTTAATTATTATTATTATTATTATTATTTTTAATGAATATTCAGTCATTTAATTTAGAACAGTACACTTTGATTTAAATTACACTGAAATTAGTAAACAAGTTTATACTGCTGCATGAGGTTTCTAATACAGCTGCTTAGGGCGTGAGAGTAAATTTGGCATCTTTCTGTCTGCCGTAATCCACTGCTCTCTATTTTTTAGTTTAGTTTTCCTCTTTTGTAAACATAATAGTTAGTTTCTTATAGGACCACTATAAAGGTTTACCCCACAAAAGAGCTAACATATTTCATGCAAGTGTAACGGTAGCCAGCTGGTAGGTAGCTGTGCAGTGTTTAAAGCTCACTCCCCTGGCCTCAAGAGGCACACTAGCGAATCACGTTAGAGGCCTCCTTGTTAGTGTGCCCACCTCCCATGCCTGAGACCCTGGTTCGAATCCCGCTCGGAGCGGGTCGATAAGGTCTGGTAACAGTGGTGCTGTTACCCAGATGGGAGTGAGGTTTAGGGGGGTGAGTGTAAAGGTAGCCAGCTAGTAGGTAGCTGTGCAGTGTGTAAACCTCACTCCCCTGACCTCAAGAGGCACACTAGCGACTGACGCTGTAGCCTTTAGCCTCCTCGTTAGCACACCCTCCAGGAGACCCTGGAGCGGGTTGAGTAGGACTGGTTACACAAGTACTAAATGCAATCATATCAAACTGTTTAATTGAAGTTATATAATATAATGCGGTAAGTTGATATAGTAATACCGTTATTACTGACTGTATCAGCGTGATCAGCTATAACAGGAATTAGTAACAGACAATTCTGATCAGGCATTAAATATCACATGACTTCAAAAGATGTTTAAGCCAGTCATCTGAGCCATAAGTGTCATGCATAAAAAAGTATTTCATCAGAAACATAGGCATCAATGGAGAAAAGGGCATTTTGACAGTTTAATGGTGTAGTTACAGCACCTACCAGCAGGGGCTGACAGCCTGTTTGACCAAATAATGGCAAACAGGGGGAATGTCCAGAAAACATTATTAAGTCATTATTTTATAATGAATTAATTTGCTTCCACTAATGGCGCAGAAATCACACACATCAATTTTAACTGTAAAATGAATAACTAAATGAATACTGATATACAGTATAATGCAGATACAATCAGGGGATAATTTACTGTGAATTACAGTGATGTCATCAAGCTTTATTGAAGATTCTGGGAACATTGTGATTTTGCTCTCATTTAAAACTAATGGCCGAGGTTCAGACTGTACTGAAACCTTGTCTGTGACCACAAAAGGAAGCCTGGAGGTTTGGCACACACATACTCACACAAACACACATTTTAAAGAAGCCCTTCACAAAAAGTTCATTGCAGCTAAATATCTTTTTCATACTCTGAGCCTCCTGTGAATTCTTCTGTCTGTCACTCTTTATACAAGGCCTCTTAATGAACAGATTCTCTTGATTTCTCTCTGTCCTTTCATCTCAGTGTTTCATGTATTCACTCAGTTGAAAATACAATGGTCCTTTTGGGACAGTGTGAACCAGACAGCTGCTCATTTAAACGTAGAGGTTTTCTGCACCATCTTTGGGCATGGACAACTTCCTGGCAAATAACTTGTACCCAGTCTTTCACATAACTCAGAGAACATGCACATACAAAGTCTCAAGCATGACTTTGATTATGACACAGGGATATATTTGCTTACTAGAGACCTGTCTGATAGATACGCTAGATAATAAACAGACTGGCAGTTTTTATACTCTTTAATAATTCATTTCATTTCATGTGTTGCCTGTATATTAACTATATCAAGTCCAAACCTGTCACTCTCAGAACATGACAATGAGCTGTTGAAAAGACAGGAAAAACAGCCTAAATGACTCATCTGTGTGTACGTGTGTGTGTGTGTGTGTGTGTGAGAGAGAGAGAGAGAGAGAGAGAGAGAGAGAGAGAGAGAAATATGCAGCTCTCTGTAAGTGACCTACACCACAGCAGGTCTCTGAATCTATGCCTGACTGAATTAGACTTGTGCCACCTGTGCACACATACTCACCACCACACATGCTTACACACAAACACACTGTTGCTTTCATCAAGTCAATATATGCTCTAGTCAATGGGGCTACATTTGCAGACACAACATCTCTGACGATGCATTGAGTGGAAATTTACAGTATGTATGTGTATACGAGAGATTTGAGATTGGTGATATCAGCCAATTCAATATCCCAAGATGCATTGCAAATCTGCGAAGCTTGATTAAGTTCTCATATAAATTGCAGAACAAGCAAAGCAGTCATGGTTGAGATCGATTAACCCCTCAAACCCATGAAGAACTAATATAAAACACAAAGAATATAACTAATATAGACTGTGTGAAGGTTGAAAAAAGTGAGGGAGATACAGATTGAAGCACATCAGTACTCATCAGTACAAAACCACTGGTTGTCAGTTGGGCATTTAAATGCAACATTAGGTGCTTTTCCACCATTGGGCTGCAAATGTTTTCAATGCGGAACCATGCTGTTTCAAACCAATCTGGGCTCATTGGCACATTTATGGTTTCTATATACATTGTGGTCTGAGAAATTTGAATTAGAAAGTAGCCTAGTGATGGCACAATAACCAACTGTTAGTCACCACATGAGCTAAACCACTAAAGCAGTTTCACCAGAACAGTTATCTGTCCTGAGTACGGATAGCTAACTATGCTGAGAAATCTGGGCAGGGAACGGTTTGTAATTGTACCGTACTGTAATAGAAAATGTGCTTATTTTAATTTAACATAAAACTACATAATTAACATGAAACAGAACTCGAAACAGAATTATAACCTCAATGACTGATAAATGACAATTAGCCTAATAGCATTCCCAACAGTCTCCAAACCTTGCACAGACCTTTCTAATTAATTAATATAATGCAACAGCCAATAGCTAGTCCCCGAAAGCTTAATCAACAACAGAAGACGTTACAGTATGTGAACAAAAGCTTAAAGCTAGTTGACTCATATTGCGTCCTTTTATTTTTAATCAACTTCAAGACTTTAGGTTCATATTTATATGAATGTATGAGGAAAGGTGTCTTAGCTCCTGTAAGTGGTCATCATTTCTTTTAAGTTTTTCGCTATTTTTAAATGCATTTTTCCTTTGACTAGAAAGGAACACAACATTTCATTAGTTCATTGTCCTGTGGCAAGAATATAACCACATTTTCAGGATTCACTTTTAGAATTGGCCATTGTAAAACGTATATTTGCCCCCTTTCCACCATGTATTAAGATGTGTTTTTGCTGATCTGATAAAAAGTGCTAATAAGCGCTAAATACAGGTGGAAACAGGGTCCAAACGTTTTGTAATCGGATAACTGAAACCCCATACGGAGCTGGTCATAAACGCATGCGACCGGATTGCATATGAGGTGTGAAACGCAGTCCGTCCTTAATGTGTCTCGGACACCAGTGAAGGGCCACCCCTCACTTGTCAATCAACCGCTGAGCTAAAACAAAAGTTAAAATTTTGCCGATTACGAGTTGCTTTAAAAGGAAATAAGCGTCCGATTGGAAAATTAAAAAAAAGCAAATACATACACAAGTACAAGAACTTCATGGACCTTTTTTAGTGTCTGGAGACACAAATGACAAGCACACACATTCGATTCTCAGGTTAATACTAAAATAACGGAGAATTCTTCTCAAAATGTTGCGTTTGCACTTAGATCAAATTTCAGCTGCATCTGGAAGAAACAGTGCAGTAATAGTAAAATCTGAACACAAGTGGTCACAGGAGATGCATTTGAGACACATCTTAATACCAGGTGGAAACAGGGCCATTGATAACCTGTTTACATCTGGAAATAAGATGCAGTTTGGGCAATTTATTTAAAATGGGACGATACACTAAAGACAGGAGTAAACAGGGTCCAAAACTTTTGAGATTTGTCCACTTCAACCACATTCGGAGGTGGTCGAAAGTGGTCAAAAATGCATGTGACCACATTAGGCTCATAGTGCAAACACTTCTCCATTCTAATGTCTTCAAACAGCAGCAAAGTTCCGCCTACTCACAGCTCAATCAACCGCTGCGAGTTTTAAACTTTGCCTGTTTTGTCTTGTAAATAATCGTCCGATCTGAAAATTAAAAAAGAGCATGTGCATATATGCACAAGAACTTGCCTGATATCAACATGCAGTGACACAGATGTGAGGCCTACACACACGCAAAGCTCAGTTAATACAGGTACGCCATTAATATAATGTAAAATTCTGCTCTAAAGACACGTTTGTGCTTATATTAAATGCATGTATACTTGGGAGAAATAGTGCACCATTTTTTCCTGCCTTCTTTTCTTCTTTTACTTTTTTTTTTTGCTTCATTATCTTCAAATGACACAATGACAGAGTGATCAATGTATGTCGTCATGAAATAAGACACCCTTCCCTTGAAATCTGAGCACAAGTGGTGAAAAGAGACACATATTCCAACCACAACATATTACAATAGGTGTAAATGATGATACATCTTGCCTGTTCACAAGTGATCAGATCGCCCAAAATGCATTTGAATATCAGATGTAAACAAGGCCATTGTCTGTTGTGTAAAGTCTATTAATTAATATAAGGTCATAAAAACTGCATGCATAATAATTATAAAAGAACTGTCAAAATGCGGTTAAAATAGTTTTAGATGGAGTATATCACACAGTTCATGGACACGTGGACTTCCCAAAAGTATTTCAAGTCAGGCACACAGGTTGTTTTACCATACAGAGTTTTCTCTGTAGTGTTACTGCTGTCGAACTGAATCTCAAAGAGAAGGAGGGAGGGGGGGGGGGGGGAGGGAGAGAAAGAGAGAGCAGTGCATAAAAGAGCGAAAACCAAATACGAGCATTATATTCAGAGGAAGAGGCAGAAGAGATGAGAAATGGGAGAATAGATTACATGGACAGAGAGATGGAGAACTTTTATCTCTACCTTAAGGGGACTGACATGGTAGGGGCCCCGATGAGACAGCTCCTCCACTGTAGTCCATTTGTCTCCCTGTTCCAGTCTGTCTCTTAGGAACAAAATCAATATATCTAACCTTTTCAGCAGCCGGAGGCTTCACACACACACACTGACACACACTCTTCACCTCACCTTGCCGCTGCTAAGGAAGATTTAGTAAATCACACATCACCTGCTGTTGTTCATCCAGAGACATGGGTCTAGATGGCATGTATATGGCCTAATACACACACACCCACACACACTCACACAGTGTGGTGTGGCTATCCTTGTGAGGACTCTCCATAGACATAATTATTTTTATTCTGCACGAACTATAGATTCTATCCCCTAGTCCTAACCCTACCCCTAAACCTAAACCTCACAAAAAACTTGCATTTTTACATTGTTTAGTATGGTTTTTAAGTGATTTGAATTATGAGGACACTAGAAATGTCCTCATAAACCACATTTATAGCATAATACCCTTGTAATTACCAGTTTGTAACCTAATAAATTTCCTCGTAAACCACCCAAACCCTCACACACACACACACACACACACACACACACACACACACACACACACAGGGACACACACTAAATGAAAGAGTAATATGGAAATATGGAAAAAGATGTACTCCAAACACAGAGGCACAGTGCCATCTGTAGGTCAATAATAAAAAGACAGCTATAGCATACAGTAAGTAAGACTATCAAGTTTAGGTCCTCTTTTGATAATAAAAAAAAAGAGTCTCACTCAGTGCAATGGTTTATTCTTTTATCCATTCAACAGCGATGAAACAAAGATAGCGAAGATTGCAATTAGCAAGTTGGCTTTCTGCTTGCATGCCCAAAAAACATGCAAATGTATGCGATTTTCTGAAGTATGAGTCCCCTTGTGAAAATGTTTATTTTTTGCATTTTTCTAATTTAACAGTTTATTTTTCATTACAAATGATATTATCAGCATAACAGTTTGAGTGAATTTTTATTTTTGCAAAATCTGATGATTATGAATTTCTCAGAGCATCTTAAATGCTTTAATGAAAGAAAACCTGTCCTTTTGTACATAATGATTTAACAAAGTTAATGTCACAAATTTGCTTATTTGATTACTGATCACAAAATTGTGTGGAATCTTAAATATTTCTTATATTATGTCATTGTAATCATGTTATTACTAGCACACAAGCAACAGCAAGAGAGGAGCAGGCTATTTTATTTATATGATGTTTTTCGCACCTGCTTTCCTAACTAAATCTTGACGTAATCCTTCCTCATGATCACACAGTGTGTTTTCATCAGCTGAATGGGAGACTAAACACTATTAAAGTGTGACGAGACTCACGCTGTGTGTGCAAGCCATTAGCGCATCACAAGTCGATCAACTATTTAGCCCTTTTCGGTGAATCGCACCTGCAAAATCCTAAAACTTGATTTCCAGGTTTAATTTATATTTTGAATAGACTTGAAAAGATTTTTGAACCCCATGATGTGGGTTTATGTTCTCTTTTAATCTTTTAATGTAATTTTGTATGTTACCGTGGTTTAAAGAGGGTATACTTGTATGCTGGGTTGGAAATCTCAAGGATTAATAGTGATGTTTTCCTTATTGCATCAAGTGTTGTTCTGAAAGCAAAAAGAAACAAATTAAACATGGAATGTAGGCTGTAGACTCGTGATTAACCAAACATGAAGAGCTGCCTGCGTGAATGGTTTGCACGCACTGCACGAGTCTGTTGGGTATACTGCAGTCTTGTCACATTTTAACTTTTTGTTTAGCCTCACTTAGCCATGAAGAAGGATTACATCAAGATGTAGATTGGAATGCAGGTGCGGAATTTATATAAATAAAAGAGTCTACTCCTCTCTCACCATTGCTGGCATGCCAGTGGCATAGGTTGCGACTCCTGATGTAGGCTGTGGGTGATGTGTATTAATCACTTTTTTTAAGATACAGGTCCACATCTGTGAGATCTCCTCAGCAACCCTGATAGCTCGCAAAATCAGCACCATCCTTCATCCTTATGATTCATTGAGGAGTGGATACTAGAGGCCTCTCAGACTGTCTGTCTGTATCTGCCAGGTTACAAGTGTATTTTGAGGCCAACGAGTTCACCCTTGGGAGTCAATCATGAGTGTGACTAAATAAGTAATGTGGGTTGAAGCCACTGGGTCAAGGTTTGACTGGTTAGCATTTGGCAGTTAGCCCCTGGTGGTAGACACCCTAACTACACCATTATGCGAAAAGCAACTTTTTTGTTTCTGCAAGTAACATAGAAATATTTTGTTTTTTTTTAAAATTAGATTATAGACCATTTCAAAGCATATTCATTGCTTTTTGGGAAGTAGTGTCTTTGTTTCTAGAACTTTCTGGTTAGATGACAAACACGTTCAAATCAACAGTAGGAGGTGCTTCATTCGTAGGGGTAACGTTGACAGGATAGTCATAAAATGTCAGCATTAAAATTTCAACCATGTCGTTTGGTGGCTGGATGTTCCCTGGATGCCTGGAACTGATCAAAATTAGTCTTTAGATTTCCAAAAAACAAAACACAAATGAACACATGGACTGCAGCAGAAAAGCGACACAGCTAGATACGTACTAACACTATTAAGGATATTTAGCACACATTTTTTCTCTGGCAGGATAGTCGTTAGTGAATATTTTTGTACAGGCATTTACAGTGCCAGGCCAGAAAAAAAGATTGCATACTCTAATATTTCGCATTCGTTGTGGCATTGTTTTGATAACCTTATGCAGTGTCACAACATTTATTTCTGTCTGCATTCATTTTTGGCCGAGATCTTGTATTGATGGCGGGAGAGTCGAACCATTCCGTAAACTCTTCTCCAGCACATCCCAAAGACTTTCAATGGGGTTAAGGTCAGGACTCTGTGGTGGCCAATTCATGTGTGAAAATTATATTCTTCCATTCACTTTTAAACATAGCCATGAGTTCTACTGTTGATTTTTTACTGTGACTTCAAGCGTTTTAGTGATCTCCGATCACGATCATTCAAGATTTTTTTCCGACCATATTTCTTCCGTGAAGCTGATGGTTCACCACTATCCTTCCAGGTTTTAATAATGCACTGGACAGTTCTTAACCCAATTCCAGTGATTTCAGCAATCTCCTTAGTTGTTTTCTTTGCTTAATGCAGGCCAATAATTTGCCCCTTCTGAAACACGCCCCTTCTGTAACATCTTTTCAATGACCATGGGACATGTCTTCCGACATGGTTGTTTAAGAAATGAGAAGCTACACACTGCATCAGTTAGGGTTAAAAGAATTGTTGTCAGCTGAAACATATTAATCACTTTAATAATGATCCAATCATAGGCTCTTAAGTATCTGCTTATTTAAATCCAAACGTTACATTGTTTTTTGGCCAGGCTGTGTATTTTAGACCTTCTTAGTTGAAACTGTGGCAAAACGATTAATGGTTGGTGCGACACATTGAGCCATTGCATTTAGATGGGCAACAAGTGTTAGAATCTGGTTTTCAGATCCTGTATCCCAAACCTTTGACTGAAAAGACCAGCTTAGACCAACATGAATTTCTATGATGGTCCAGCTTGGTTTTTGCTTGTTAGTGCTGGTCTACTAATTATAAGTATGGCAAAAAGGTTAAAACAAACTGTATATGTGGTTTGACTGTAACTATTACTAACCTAAGAACTTGAAGGAAAATACTGCCATGCATGAGCATTTTACTTAAAATATTGTGTGCCGCTTTGCCTCTGCTGTCACTGAGGTACTGGATTTTTCAATATTGATTTAGTAATATCTCCCTGTAGCTATCTATTTTCATTCAATCCAGAAAAATCACACCTCCAGAGACATTAGCTATGGCTGAGTGAAGTAATTCATCACTGCAAGCCCTTGAGATGCTCTGGTGTTCCGTAAAGCAACATTAAGGCACTGTTCTCTAAACACGATGCTCTCATTTCTCAAATGGCATAAAATCTGCTGCTCTGGGATAAACCTCCACTGCCTTAAACCTAATCTTAGGCATTATTAAAGAAATGGTTCAGCTGGATTCCTACCAGGATCAGAAGGCAATGGAGAGTATGAGAGAGCAGCAGCCGTTATGCCTGAGTGAAGAGACACACATTTGAAGGAGTGTGTGGGTCGGAGATGACAGCAGGGTTCTATCATTTCACTTTTAAGTGCTGGTAGATGTAAGATGTAAGGCTGACAGGTCATTTGAATGAAAACACCGACACACATTAATACACACAAACTAGCCTAACAGAAACAAACACTTTCAACACACAAACATTAGCATGTATAAACAATTTCCGCCCTGCGGTGTACCTCTCCTTTGATGGAGAATTAATGATAAAAATCATGGTCCCGTCACAATAACATCTGGCCCCGAATGCAGCTTTAAATCTGTATTTTTGAACCACATCTGCCTCACCTATGCCTCAAGGTGTCATTGAAGAGGCAGGGTGTTAGTATATCCTGCAAGTTTGGCTTGCAGCACTCCACTAAAGAGCCGTCAGTGCGGAACATTCTGAATAAAGAAAGTCATTTAGCTGCGTTTTGCTGCCGGACGGGAGAATAAGTGATCGCCCTGGGCTCCTCTCCACCCGCTCTAAAAAACAAAGTAATAATTGAGGTCTGTGTAGGGGAGAACATTAGACTGTGAAACATTTATGCGCGTTTGCCAGCCGAATAATAATGCCTGCAGTGCTGTCTCTTAAATATTAAAAAACACAAACATTTGCACGAGTTTACTTCCTTTATTAGCGAATGCAATAATGAGATGTTTGTGCTCTGTGAGAAGCTTCTAAAAAAGTATTTCATCTATTGCTAACAACCTAATGGGGTGAGTTTGAACCTTATGGGGTAACGTTGACTGTAAGCATTGCTATTGATGGGGATAAATTAATGGGGCAGAAACATCTACATGCAAAAATAAACGTATGTCGCAGTAGGGCACATATGACATAAGTTGCAGACGCAGTGAGAGCAAAGATGTCACACACACTCTGCAGTGCCCATTTCTCAGTGGTTTGTCAATGGTAAATAGGCTACTGTGTGGTAAATGAAAGGCTGATATTTTGCCTTCACAGAATCAATAGCTAACATTAAGAGGTCAGAAAAATGGGGGTTGTTAATGTTCTGGTGGATGTTAAGAGAAACTAAACAACTAAAGGTTACAGATACTCTGAAAACACGTTTAAAGATTGTAAATGGCCAACCACAATGGTAGAAGGAGACTTCTGTTCTCTTGTGAGACAAACAAAACTACCAAAAACTACTGTGGCAAACCATGGTACAGTGATGGAATCAGATGGTAATATCATGGTACTTTGATATATACCATGTTGCTGAACGATTATCATATTCATGTATTTACATAGTACTCCAAGGTACTTCAAAGAATACCATGGGACTGCCATGGTACATTTAAAAAGAAATTTGGTATTGGCATTATACATGTCTACAAGGTATGGTATTTCCACGGTACCATGTCCAAAATGCAATGTCCATGATAATGCCATGGTGCTTTATGTTAGTGCTGTAATTCCTCCTACGGATTCAGTTCTGCCAAATATGTGGTGGAAGTAAATACATATAACAAATCCACATTGATAGTTTGTGGAGCTCTGAATCTTATCTCAGTTGCAGAAACACTGTTTAATGTTGAAGTGGTGACATGCATAATTATAACATTAAGACATTTTTCAGAAATTTCAGGGATGCTGGAAGAATTGTCACAGTAGAGAGATAAGAAGCCGTTTATATGTTTGCTCCTCAATTGTGATTGGCAGGATGAGATGAACATCCTCCTCCCCAACTTTCATTTACAACTCTATCAAATGGTTTGAAATTCACATTTCACATATAGATACAAGAAAGGCTTAAAGGTGCAATAAGCGCAGTCAGCTGTTTTGCTAACTTCTGCCAGACTTGACTGGATTACACTGCCTGAATCCCTTCAATCACGCCCTTTCTCTAAAACTCCGCCCTTCAAAGGCATGTCAGCAAACTCAATAGTGTAAAATGATTGACTGGCCGAGAATGTTTGTGATTGGTTAATTCTATGATTGCCTTAAAAAGTCAACATGGGGTGCGTTTCCCGTACAACACTGTAACTTAGTTACCACCATAGTGTGATGCATCATTGTAGAAATTAACTAGCTAGTCCCAACTGTTTCTTGAAACCTTAGTAACTATGTCACACATCCATTGTTCAAAAAATGTTGGTTGAGCTGTAGTTAATGACATTACTCAGGGGGTGGAGTAATAACTTCCACAAATATTCAATTGTAATAGCTCATTTACACGTACACCAGAAAGCTGTTTAATGCAAGAAAGCTCCTGAAGACATGAAAGCGGCATGCACTTTGTAATGTGACAGATACATTGCGCTGCAATAGATAGGTTTCCCTCTATATTTGACTTTGGTGTTCCCCTGACACACTTGAGCATATGCACATGTGCAGCACTCTTCCAAAACATATTAACGGCACGTATGTGTTAACATAAACACATAACAGCCGTGTTCTCTGACAGAAACTGCGTGTGATAATACAATTACTCTTGACAGGCTTTAATCCCTTAAAAGGCTGCACTCGCATTTATGTAACATTTCAGAATGCTGCTTTCTGCAAAGCCCCAGAATAAATTGTTTTCTTAAATGCATGTAGCGTGGTTAAAGTCTTGACAGAATGAAAGATATATATGGAACAAGGAAATATGCTTCTAACCACAGGAAAAGAGCTATAGTTCCAACCCCACAACTTTGCGATGCTGTTTGTGAATGTTCGTTGGAACTACGGTTTCAGGAAACACCAAATCGTTGAACTATATTGGTAACGACAGATCTTGCGACCATTGTTGGTTAACGATGTGTAACGGGGTAAGGTGGGCAAGGAGGAGGCAGCAACCAGCTGAACAGTCAACGTAAGTTTTAATAACATAAATGAACTCAAATCAACTTAAACACAAACACATAGACACACACACACAGCAGCCCCATGTGGCTCTCTCTCTCTCGTACTGGTGCCTCCGGCTTGTCTTTATCCCCCTCCCGGCTGATTAGCTTGATTCAGGGCCGAGCGTGTATCCTCACGGCCCGGCCCCGCCCTCCTCCTCGTCACACTCCTCCATCGCCCGACTCAGGCCGGGGAAACCCCCGGCATGACGGATTCCACTCCCCTCCTTTCCTGGGGTGTTGCCCTTCCGGCCGTGCCTGACAGCAGGTCTTCCCTGCCTTTCTGGAGCCCTGGGAGAGATGAGGGGAAGGAAAGGGGAGAGGGAAAGAGCGAGGTGGAGTGATAGAGAGAGAGAGAAAACTGGCTTGCCGGTCCCCGGACATGCCGTCGCCTGGTCCTCAGCCACTCCTCCAACCTCTGGCAGACAACAGCTCGCTCCTCCCCTGACAGACAGCAGCGAGTCCTCCGACCCCTGGTGGATGGAGCAGCTCCTCCCCTTTCTCGGCGGATGACAGCAGTTCCTCCGAATCTCGGCGACCGGCAGCGACCCCTCCGTCTCCAGGCAGACAGCCGTGGCTGCTCCCCTGGCAGATGGCACCGGTGAGGACTCCGCGACAGCGCATCCCTCCTCCTTCCCAGATTTCGGCACCAATGTAATGGGGTAAGGTGGGCAAGGAGGAGGCGGGAACCGGCTGAACAGTCAATGTAAGTTTTAATAGCATAAATGAACTCAAATCAACTTAAGCATAAACACATAGACACACACACACATACAGCGGCCGCATGTGGCTCTCTCTCTCTCGAACTGGTGCCTCCGGCTCATCTTTATCCCCTCCCAGCTGATTAGCCTGATTCAGGGCTGGGCGTGTGTCCTCACAGCCCATCCCCACCTGGTGAAAAACAAACACAGTCCAGGGCGACAAACCAGGTTACGGCTGGGCTGGAGCAGGGTTGGAATCAAACTAACAGGACAGGAACCGACTGACAGACACCTAACAGGGGGAAATCCACAATACATTCCACAATGAACTGGCACCAGACAGAGCACAAAGGGAGATTGTAAAGGGAGAGAAATCACGAGGGAAACGAGCAAGGCAGGTGAAACGAATAAATTATTAATCAAACAGGTAACAAGGCAAATGAGAGGGTGGGGTTAACACTGAAGACAAGACAGACATGAATACACAAGGAAATTAGAAAATACAAAACCAAGTGCATTCACATAACACGAGACAAAACACAAGTGTCTGGACTCAACCACAGAGAAAATAAACCAAACCAACTGAAGTGGCTGAATCCAGACAAAAGACATAAAACAGACATAGAACATGTACGTGTCAGGGCTCTGCCACAAAGGGGAAAAAACCCAAAACTAAGGGCAGAACCCTGACAAAAATATATTGTTTAATCAGCAACCTAAAATCAGTAGATTTATATATATTTCCATTGCCTTTTATTCGATTATGTCATTCACAATGCTTCACGGGATTGTATTTGGTGCACTATTTTTTTTATATATTTTTATTCAATACCTTTAAAATATTTAATCTACCTGGCTACAATGGCTGGATAAAATGACGGTTCCTCTGATTAAAAAAAACAAAACACTTTTGAGCCATTTCAGAGCAAATACATAATTGTCGATTATATTTATTGAAATATCATCAATAGGCTGGAACATATGGAGATATAATTTTTGCAGACATATCGTCCGCCTATGTGGTATTAAAAAAATAAAATAATTACACCATCTTTAAAGATCACAATTTGTTGGGCTTCATTACATTTATCTATGATTGGGAAGGTTAATGTTATTAAAATGAATTGTATTCAAAATTCAACTGCCTGCTACAATCTCTCCCTGTAGATGTCCCCCTTTCTTATTTCAAGCAATTTGATAGCATAGCAAAGTCCTTCATTTGGAATGGTAAGCGTCCCAGATTACATTTCAATAAGTTACATAGGCCGACTGACAAAGGTGGGCTAGGCATACCCAAGATTTTGTTTTATTATTATGCATTCAGTCTCAGATATTTGGCTCACTGGTCGCTTCCACCTGAGAGAGCCCCTCCCTGGTTTTGTATTGAACAGGAAGTTCTTGCCCCTATTTCACCATTGCAAAGCCTTTCTATCAAACTAATCAGAGATGTTAAGTTATACCCTGTTATCTCGAATTTGCACTCGGTATGGACAAAAGTGTCCAGAGTGTTTAATTCTGACATTTATTTAAATGTTGCCTCGAGCATATGGCTGAACCCAAAATTATGTATTAATAAGTCCCCTTTCTGCTGGTCAGAGTGGATTGTGAGGGAGGTTAATATGCTCGGTGACCTATATGAGAGTGGAATGTTGAGATCATTTGAAAATTTGGTTCAACATTTTGGAATTCCCAGATCTCAGTTCTTTAGGTATTTACAGCTGTGCCATATGCTCTGTACTATTTTTGGGAGTAGTATACACCCCCCTAAAGCGGCAGATACTCTGGGAGTGGTGATTACTGCTTTTGGAAAAGGTCATGTGGCATCAGTGTATTACTCCCTGCTAATTCAGAGTCTGGGGGATGGAGCTTTAACTTCTATCAAGAGATTATGGGAGAAAGATTTAAACTTGGTATTGGAGGAGGGAGTGTGGGCTAGGATTCTAAAAAACATCAAGTCTGTATCTAGAGATGCAAGGGTGCGCCTTATGCAATTCAAGATTTTACATAGATTCTATTGAACCCCCTCTAGATTGTATAGGCTTGGTCTTAAAGACACACCCATCTGCTGGTGATGCCAACCGGAGGATGGAGACATGGCCCATGTTTTTTGGTGGTGTGTTGAGATCCAGGAATTTTGGTTGAAGGTTCAGAGTTTTGTGTTTGACGTGTTGGGCACTCGGGTTTCGTTTTGCCCCAGACTCTGTGTTTTGGGCGATGATGCGGTCATTGATATAGGGGATAACACATAAAAAAAAATTGGGTCATGGCCAGTGTTATGACAGGCAGACAGATTGTTTTAAGGGGATGGAAGTCGGCTGAAGCACCCTCATTTTGGGAGTGGTGCACAGAGATGGAGAGGGTGGCAGCTTTCGAGGAGGTGTCATGTAGAAGGCTGGGGATCTGGGATTCATTTGATGGGAAATGGGGCAGTTATTTGGCGTTTTGGGACTCTTGAGGAGGGGCTGTGGAGAGAGTGGTGTAGTTTTAGATGTGTATGATTATATATATATATATATATATATATATATATATATATATATATATATATATATATATATATATATATAATTTTATTTTTATTTTATTTTTTTGTCTGTGTGTGTGTGTACTTAAGTTTGACCACGGGGTGTTTGTTGGGGTCAGGGTGGGGTTGTTGATTGGGGAGGGGTAGTAGTGGGAGTTAAATGTTGATTCATTGTATATATGTTTTGTTTTCTTTGTCATCTTTATGAATCAATAATAAAATAAAAATAAAAAATAAATAAAAGTTCATAATTTGTTTGATCATTCTAGAATTGATTTGGTCATCCCACACACAAAAACATCTGTTTTATGTTTCTTTTCCCTAGATTATAACCTTCCCTTACTTGCAAACAATTATTATGATCAAACTTGAAATATACAACAAATGCAGTAAGGCTATGGTTGGCACAACATCCACACTGTAATCGTCTCTACTGAGGAAAAAGTAGTCCTTACACTTTTTCTCTCTAAAAGCTCCTTAAAACATGCACACTTTGGGACATACACACCATAAATTAATAAAAAGCTTCATATTTCTTTCATACATTATAATCTGCATAATGGCCTAATGAACGAAGTAGGCGGGAGGAGACATTCAGATTTCAGACTGGTGTGAAAGCCAAGAGGGAGAGAGAGAAAGAGAGAGAGACATTTCTTTGCTATGAAATGTAATCTCCTGTATTGGTTTGTGAGTAATGGAGGCAGATTCCGTATTTCATTAAGTTGGCTGTAGTGATGTATCATCCCTCTCTTCTCAGTAACGTTGCATTAACTTATTAGCTTTACTCACGCTCTCGCTCTCTCTCTCTCTCTCTCTCTCTCTCACTCTCTCTCTCTCTGTCGTTTTCACTTGCTTGCTCTTTTTCCTCGTTCATCATTGAAACATAATCACCCTGTAAAAGTAGAGATAATAAAAGCAGTGGGAATAAATGACCTTAAAAGAGAGAGGGAGAGAGGGGTAGTTTAAAACATCAGGGTATTATCTGCCTTTATTTCTTAATTTTGTCACTGTGTCTCAGTATAGACATACTGGCTGAGGGATGTACTGTATATGTGGTTGTGAAGGATGCATCTGATATGTGTGTGTGCATATTTGCATGTGTATTAATGGCTCTCTGCATGAATGGAGACAGTTCATTACTGAAGCTGTCCTCCATTCAATGATAAAGCCTTTTTAATTATGCTTCATGAAACAATATTAAAGATTATTGGGGTGTGCCTAATTTTTACAGACACTCATCTCTGGGATGGCTGCCACCATGGGATGTTTGAGACTGACTGGCAGTGGAGCAAAATTCAAAGACACAACATGAGGAAGTTGCTTGGAAGAATAAGTGCTGACTCAGTTCTTCTGGCCTGTATAGATGAAAAGCAAGATATCACAGGCATTTTAATATCGGCAAATACCTTCAGTGTACTAGGGTTCCATTCAGAATTGAATTGAAAATGCCTTTTAAACTCCAAAACATTGAGACCTAGAACCAGAGCAAAACCTTGAGACATCATCAGGCCAGAAATTATATAAAATTACTATTAAGACTACCTGTGAACTAGAGTTTCCTGCATAGGCTTGATGTGTCTCAATATCTCTGTTGATATTGATTTCCTGGGCTCTTCTCATTGTCAGCCGTCTCTGAATGGAAAAACTTTGTTCAGCTGATGCAGATATGACTGGTCTTTTGAGGTCTGTTTACCGGTATTTTAATCAGATTCCCTAATGCATTTTGCAAAAGAATTTGAAATGTTTTTCAAAAAGTGACAGCTTATAATTTTTGAACTGTCCATGGTTAATCATTGTGTTGAAAAGCAGGA
The DNA here is from genome assembly GCF_019703515.2 of Myxocyprinus asiaticus. Classification (NCBI taxonomy): domain Eukaryota; kingdom Metazoa; phylum Chordata; class Actinopteri; order Cypriniformes; family Catostomidae; genus Myxocyprinus; species Myxocyprinus asiaticus. The sequence goes on from NC_059365.1 coordinate 29,074,465, forward strand.
TCCCATTATGAAGAGCATAAATACCACAGGCCTGTCACACAGCTATGTCACATATTCCCTGTTGTTTGTTTTGACTTTTATGTTGAAATTCTGGTTTAGTTCCCTGTTCCTGTTTCCTGTTAGTTCTTTTCATGATTGGTTTTCCCCTGATTGTTTCCCCAGGTGTTCCTCGTTCCCTTGTTTTCCCCAGTTTTTTTGTCAGTCTTCATCTGTATTATGCTGTGCTTTGTTCCCTGTGTTTTGTTTCATTATGTTCTGAGTTACCTGGTTTATTTTTGTTTTATTAAAAAAGGCTGCATTTAGATCCTCATTCCTCTCCTATCTCGTCACAGAAAGACTGACTGAGAAATGGATCTAGCGGCCGTCAGGATTCTACTCCTTCAGCAAGGGGACCGTCCAGTTGAGGATCATGCCCGTGAGTTTTTAGAGCTGGCAAACGTAGTGCACTATCCAGACCGCTCTCTGGTGGTTTTCTTCCGGGCCGGTCTGAATAGTGCCCTGAGGGAACTCATGCCTCCGGCTTATCCTCACTGGACGCCCTGCGATTATGTGGAGAAGGCTCTGGAACTTAGCGGTTCCCCTTATACAGTGGATTATGGCGGGAACCCCGGGCCAAAACCTGCATCCATGGCCCCTGTCTTGAAGCCTTCCGCGGCCCCTGTCTTGAAGTTGTATGATCTGCCACTGATGTCGGTGCGTAGGTCCATGAAGACCCTACCTCAAAAATTGTCTGCGCCCACGCCAGCCACGGTCAACGAGTTGCCAGCCTCGTCCGTCCCAGAGCCAGCGTTGCCAGCCTCATCCGTCCCAGAGCCAGCGTTGCCAACTTCGGCCATCCAGAGGAGGAGGAAGAGAAGAAAAGTTTCCGTTCCCAAGTCTCTTCCCGTGTTCACGACCACGGAGGTTGTTCCCGAGTCTCATCCCATGTTTACGACCACAGAGGTCGTTTCCGAGTCTCTGCCCATGCCCACGACCACGGAGGTCGTTCCTGAGTCTCTTCCCATGTTCGCGACCATGGAGGTCATTTCCCATCCATCCAGGACTCTTTGTCTCGAGCCTTCCACGGCTCCGCCTTCCACGGCTCCGGCCCCAGAGTCTTCCATGGCTCTGCCCGCTCTCCCAGAGACCATTCCCCCTGCGACTCCTCCCGCTCCTCTAGAGACTATTCCTACAGCGGCTCCGCCGCCTGACCCTGTCTCGGCCCTACGGCTGCCTCCCAGGCCTCCTGACCCTGTCTCAGCCCTGCGGCTGCCTCCCAGGATTCCTGACCCAGTCCCCACCTTGAGGTCTTCTCCTTGGTCTCCTGGCCATCTGCCTGATCTGCTCTGGTCTCCTGGCCGTCCGCCTGATCTGCTCTGGTCTACTTGATCCTCCAAGACTGCAGCGTCGCCCTGGCTCTCCATCCTTCCGGTTCCGCCTTGGATTCAAGCCTCCCTGACTTTGCCTTGTTCTTCTGCTCCCCTTGCCCCTTGTGCCCCCCCAGAACTACCTGTTTTTTCCCCCACACCCCATGGACAATTTGTTTTTGTTTTGTTTTTTTGGAGCATCTGGAATCCGCTCCTTAAAAGGGGGGCTCTGTCACATATTCCCTGTTTTTGTTTTGACTTATGTTGAAATTCTGGTTTAGTTCCCTGTTCCTGTTTCCTGTTAGTTTTGTAGTCCTTTGTAGTTTCTTTTCATGATTGGTTTTCCCCTGATTGTTTCCCCAGGTGTTCCTCGTTCCCTTGTTTTCCCTTGTGTAATTAAGCCCTTGTTTTCCCCTGTTTTTGTTGTCAGTCTTCATCTGTATTATGCTGTGCTTTTGTTCCCTGTGTTTTGTTACATTATGTTCTGAGTTACCTGGTTTACTTTTGTTTTATTAAAAAAGGCTGCATTTAGATCCTCATTCCTCTCCTGTCTCGTCACACTATGAGACTTGTGCAAGCGTGAACCTCATTAAAGAACTGACTGTAGAAAATGTTCTGTAAATTACTTCACATTTAATCCTCTGGGTTCTCAAATAGAAGAACAATAGTTATTTTGGGCCAGCAAAATAATTTTTATCACATTGTTGGCGTGTAAATGCGTCTTCTCAAATTGTTGACATTCTCTGAATTTGATGATGTTGCAAGCCACGTATAGCATGCAAAAAAGAAAATGACTATAAATTCATGATTCCAAAATCAGAGTGACTATTTATAAAATTTACAAATAGACACAGCCTATTTGCACCCCATTTGGAAACATCGAAATTTATGACAAACTGCATTTTGAGTGTCGCTTCAGTGGCGTGGGGCGGAACGCAGGTGGGACTGTGCCTTTGCGACCCGGGTTCAATTCTGCATTTGTCATACAATTTTTCCCATTCTGTTTCCTGTCTCCTCTCTTAATATTTTATTTTATACTAATAATACATAAAAATGTATTAAAAGGTAGTTTTACTTGTAGTAACCATGTTTTTGTTTTGTTTTTTTTGGCGGAAACCATAGATGTGATGCAATTAACAATGGTGTTACTACAGTAATATAGTGTTTACACCATAGTAACCATGTTTATTTTGGTATTTTATGACAAAATACCATGGTGATACTATGGTTACTGTAGTATCCCATGTCTGTGGGACTCTAAATAAACACAATAAACACACTGCATTGATGCCCCTATACTGTTAGTATTTAATTAGGAGTGTAAACAGCATCTACCATTATTTGTATCAGGGTTGGGGAGCAAATCATTTTTGCCACTATTTGCACTGGGGTGTAAATATCATCTACCTTTATTTGGACCAGGGTGCAAATAGCATATGCCTTAAAAAAATACACACATTAAAATTTTATTTCAAGATATATTTATAAAAATAGAAACTGTGTTCAATCTTTATGGGGCTTTTTGTAATATTTTCTTCGTTATTGTAAGGCTTTTGTGTTGATATAAACCTAGATTGTATGTTCTAAAGTATCTCTTTGCAGGATCATGTATTTTGATAAATTCAGTCTTATGTCATTTTGCAAATATTTGTTCTGTCCAAATGCCTTGAGTATTTCTAATTGTTCAATTTACTCCTAATAAACAGTTGATTAAAGAGGATCTACTTAAATTGTGCATCCCAATGGGAGCTCATCAGCAAAATATCAAACAATTAAATATATTAGAGTGATTATTAAAATAATGAATCAATTAAGAGCAAATTCCATTATCTAATTAAAAGTATTGGTATGTAATTAGACTTTTATATAGAGACAAGGTCCCCAAACGCTCAGAGAGAGTCTGGGCAAGAGTGTGTTGTATGGTGTGAGAATTTCCTGGCAGCAACAAGATGATGGGAATTGTTTGGACCTTATACATTTAAAGTTGTTCCCCCTTCTTTTTTTTTCTCATTTTCATTTTGAAAATGTGATTGTCCTGGACTTATTTCAAAACTTGAATTTTCTCAAAGATTAGCCAATGTGCACTAACACACACTCACACACATACACACAACCAATGGCAAGCCATACAAATCACACTCCCTTCTGATGCACTGATGCATTTAATCAGAGGGGCATTTTTCAGTGGAGGGAAAGTAATCATTTTTGCACAATAAGGCCCGTCTGAAAACGTCCACTCACATTTGTGTGGTGGCAGGTTGCAGCCCAGTAAATGCGTTATGTATTCCTGTGATAGATTAGAATCACAGCATTTGTGCTGCCCTCTTGATGCTGAATGTCACCTTCTTTAATCATTCTTTCCCAAACAAACAACTTGAGTCTGCTCTTTTTAAAAATTCTTGGCCCAAAACTGAAGAGAAACCACTCCGCAAGGAGTGCTGTGTCATTTAGAGAATGAATTGCGATCACGGAGGAAACAGCGATAGATTGGAGTAGAAGTTCCTGAGAAGGAAATGAAGGCCTTTACATGATTATTATGATTTCTCAACAGAAACAAACATTTCAGCACCACTGAACTGATATTGACGTAAAGTGTATTTCACACAATTTTAATGCAACCGATACAGAAATGCTAGTGTATTATGAATGTGTAATCATAATATGTTCGTATGTTCTTTCTTTTTGTATGTGCTCTCAGTTTATTGGAACAACATTATGAGCAAAAAATTAAACAGAAGTAACATCTAAATATTGATCAGAGTATATGCCATTTCAAAGAGACTTTGCTGGTCTTAAGGTAAAAGGTCTATTTGACCACTAACATCACTGAACTAAATTGCAAAAATAATGATTATTTTTAAGTTTTTGGTTGAGATAATCTTAAATTCAGACATAGCACAGTTTAAACTGTACATTAAAGTTAAGTGTGTAATTTCTTTTAGCGTCTACTTGATTATAGGTGGTGACATAGACATATGAACGGCACTAGCTTCCTGATGTGTCAGATCACCCCACACTTCTGCTAAGATGTTCTGATTGATCAATGAGCTTGTTAAGTAATTAATTAGATGATTGTGTTTGTTGTGTGTTCTAACTATTTGTAATTGGAAGTCAACGCCCACACCAGGGAACAATCAGACTTAACATATAAACTGTTGCAGTAATAAACCAGACACACAATGAGGAAGGCTTTGAGGCCAAAACATCTGCGTCCCCTGACTTGTGAGAAATAAAATGACAAAAAATGTAAAAAAATAAATAAATAAAAAATTGTGCAGATATTTTTTCTCTTGAGATTGTTAAGGCCCATGTATCTTCACACCCTAAACTGGTAGAGCACATGATTCTATCTTTTTCATCTGAATTCTTCTACTAGCGTCACCAAAAAGACTTGGAAATATAATAGCCACGTTTCCACTATCAGGCCAAACGAGGGCATGATAGTGCGCGTCAGGGTTGTGTTGCATTCCCAATGTCACTTCCGGGGCTTCATCGTGCCTCCTCTGGGCTTCCTCGAGGCCAATGACCTTTGCCTTGCTGATTACTCTTGGGCCAAAGAAGGCCAACTGGGGATTGAGGTGGGATCAATGTCAAAGGTGGAGTTTCACTGAGTCAGGTCAAAGGGTCAGCACCAAGATCGCCAAACTTGCCAGGTTGTGTATCCAGTGCACAAGGGTACAGTTTCGTGAAATAATAAAAAATTGTGGACACAGTACAAATCAATTAAAACGCACTATGGACAATGCGGTGCCCAAAGGAAGAACTTTCCATGGTTCAAAATCATGGATGGTGTACTGGTACATCGTCCCACTGTTAGTGGAGAGACCACTTGAAACACCATGGCAGTTTCAGTCAGTGAGTTGTCAATGCTAACTTATCTTGCTAGCTAGCTAATGTTTACATATGATATAATCTCATAGTCTAGATAAATAGATAACATGATACCTCAATTTGAGCTTCCTTCTTGCTTGTGAAATGGGCGGGGTGTGTGACATTGGCACTAGGGCGGCGTATTAAGTGTGGGTTTAAGGGCAACACTGTCGGGCTGTTGGCCTGATGGTGGGAACGCAGATCGACTTTGGTCTCGTGGCTTGAGGTCTGATGCTATTGGCTAGTTTATATCCCTGGCTCGCACTGGCCCGATAGTGGAAAAGCGGTGATTTACTATTTTCAACATGTTCCTTGAGCATTACACATGTTTTGATAGTGCCACAGAGACATTTTTTGGGGAAAGCAACCTACTAATGACTTATTTATAGTTATCTCTGCATATTAAACAGGGATAGGAGAAAGTAGTTTAACATCGAAAAATAAGCCAGAAGATTCTGGTGCCCAGGCTCATAACAGACCCCCCCATAGCCTTGGCATCTTGCTGTTCTCCACTCAAGGTACTCTACTCAACTTCAGCTCCTCAGATCCAGCTTGCCCCTTAGCTTGGCCTTACTATATGACCACCCCAATTAAATGCTATGGGTCTTAATGGCTTAATGGCTTCATGAGGATGCTGGATATTATGGAGGAAGTTCAAGAGTGGGCAAAACAAGTAACTCGAAGCAATTAGGTTGCTATGAAGGTCTGCCTTCTAAACTTCTCAAAATCCCAATGCAGTAAGGTGAAGAGTGAAAACGATTTGAAGATTGAAAGGATGACATGACTGCTTCTCCCTAAGAGCACCACAGTGTCCCCTGAATTTACTGTTCTGACTGGCTGTAGCAGACTCATTAGTCCATGTCTGTGAAATGCTGTCATGCTGCCACAGATAACAACAAGCACTGCTCTGAATAAGATCAGATATCAAAGAAGGTTGCAATGACAATCTGTCTATTTGTATTTGTCAAAATTACTATTTTCTGTTTTTTATCTTTATTATGTTGTTTTCTTTTTTATCTCTTAAAGCTGTGTGAATTAAATTTAAATATACATTTATGCATCTTTTTTTAAAGTGCATATTGTATCTTTAATTTTGTGTAATTTTAATAGTAAATAAATATATAGTAGTGTGTAATTTTCTCACTAGAGGGAGGCATTGTGCGCATTACAGACATATTTGAATTTATGGTAAATGTGTTTCAAGGACTGCAACCTTGTATGATCTCTGTTTAATCAGTTTTATCTTGCTCTAATAAAATAATCGCAGCTACCATTGCACAGCTATGTGTGTATGTTAAGCACTGTATTTTTTTTCCTTTTTTTTTTTTATTTATTTAAATATAACAATTAACACAGTGTCTTGAAAATAAAAATAAAAACATTGTGCAAAAAGCATGTAGTAAGAAAAATGTAGTTCCTATATCTTCCAGACTGAGGGATCTCAAGACACTTAAAAATTCTCAAGATGAAAATATATTTTCTTCTCCCTTTGGATTTAATTCTTGGCATACAGAGATATCAAGAGAGCCATCCACACATCTTTTTTTCTGGGTATGTTTATAAATTCCCTTAAAAGTCCATTCAGCCACTGTCACTAGTTTGCTCCCAGAATATCTAAAGATCAATTGCAGTGGATGTCACTCTGCTCCCATAAGCATGTTGTACACAGATCAAGTATGTTCTGTAACAAGGCAGCTTTACCATAGTAATCCTCTTCCAATATCTTATTTCTCTCAGAGTGATAAATAAACTGATAATAACCTAAACTTACAATTTATTTGGAATTAAATAAGGCTTTACTCATATTAACACATGCTTGTCAAACAATGGTAAACATATTTAGCCTTCGATACATTACTCTTTCAATCATGCAGGAAACTCTCAGGCAGTGCAGAATACTTACAAATCACTTATGACAACTTGAGAGAAAAAATATCCTCTATTTTGAAGGCTCACACACACAGGAAGTCCCAAACGACCTTGTTTGCACTACTGTTCCCTGAAGAATTGGAGTATGTTGTTAAATCAAGTTATTCGGCAAGAGTCGAATGCCCCTCTGCGCTCTCAGCAATTAGTGTCCTCACTGTACAGAATATGAAAGAACAGATGAGAACGGACAGTTATTGGCACTCACAATCACTAATGCATATATGGGTGATTCTTCAATTAGAGGAACTTTCTGTCCCCTAGAATGATTTTAAAGAAAAGGTGCTTTAAAAATAAACATTCTAGGTTTAAAGATTAAATTATAATACAGTATATATATATATATATATATATATATGACAGTCTGTTCCGGTCCTTGAATCTGATTGGACGAGAGGCGTTCCAAGAGTGCTGATGTCTCAGAACAGCAGCACTCAGACGCTTTACTGTTTGTATCAATCTGCTTGTGTGCCTGGTGTTCTAAACTAAAGTTTAAGAGCAGTGCAGCTGTGTTACAAAGCAGCAATATGTGTCTATTCATTTTTCCCAGTGACATTAAAGAGTTTAGTCAGCAGGTGGTGACAAAAGTCAATTTTTATGTGTTGTAAGCCAGTTGAGTTGATGTTCATTTGAGTCGGTGCTGTTGGTCAGCCAGCGGTTTCTTTGAAGTCATTTGCATTGTCTCTGGCTCCATAATCGCTTGGATTACAACTACACTACAGCTATGAAATAGAGTTAAACTAACAGCTTCAGCCTTAAGGCTTATCGCAGCTGAGAGACACAACAGACAAAGTAATCACACTTACTGAAGTTGCTTACCAACCGGAGTTTCCGCGTTGGGATCAAATGTAAGCATTCAACATGGAGAGAAATGAAGCCTCTACCGGGAAAAACTCAGGGAGGACCCCGCTTGGAGGACTGATTTTACATAGAGAAAATAGGATGTATTTGAAAAAAAATTCCATTATCTTCAGCAAGCTCACTAACACGAGACTGAATCCAGCTTCTTATTCACCAGCTTCTTTTTAGCTATAGCTTTACTGTTCATCTCTGCTTGGGAGTCACAACAGACACGGTTAATGAATCTCTCTCTCTCTCTCTCTCACTCTCACACACACGCACATACACACACACACACACATTTGTTTCTCCAGTAAATTGTTAGAAACAGCCGAAGCCATCATTACTAATTCTAAAGTGACATTTTTGAATTAGTAACAGAGGCTTGGGCGCATCTTTTGAACTAAGGCAGATCCTGATCTGTGGTGTAAGGAAGTACTTCCATGCACAAATGCGTTTTTTGTGAGAGTCCTTAGTTTTTCCTCATTTTTATTTTACTTGTTAGTTGAACTGTTGAATAAAAGCAATACCACACTCACAATCGTGCTGTATGGCCCTAAATCAGCACAGCTGTGATTACCTGCGGCATTCAGCTTGGGTCTCGTGCCTGTGGCCAAATCACAGCCATGCTGATATGGGGCCATACAGCACTCTTGCTTGTGTGATATCACTTTAATATATATATTTCAGAAACAGAAAAAAACTTTAAATTCAGAAAGTCAAATTGTTTTTAATCAATCTTAAAAAAAGTTAATCGACAGCTAGCTTACATATTTTAGCAATTTCATTGCTCATCCAACCATTACACACAATTTCAGAAATCCACACTATCACACATTATACCAAAACCCCTTTGAAAGTTGATCAAGGCCATGATCTGATATTTATCCCAGCATTGTTTCAACTTAAAAACATTGTTCGAACAGTTACATTTTTCTAAATGTCTAGTAATAAAAAGTGCCTTTTAGATGTACAATAACATAATTAAAAACTGGACAAAAGTCTACATGCATGGAAAAGCACTGTTTTATCTATTATCAAAAATCAAATTGATCAAAAGCTTAAAAAATTTAACAAATGAAATGTAAACAACTGGGCAAAGGCACTTTTTAAGAGGGAATCTCAGCATTTAAGATGTTTTGATTTTCCTGAAAAACTTGAAAAAGTATTGGTTAAATAAAGTCTCTGGCATTAGAGCCTCCCCACCAGGATGAAAGCTTATTTTAAAGACTGGATTCCTACCTCCGCGACAACAGATAAAGACACCACATGTTACATGTTGAGTGTTCAAAATGTAACCATGTGTTTAACATCACTCCCAGTGAAAGAGCTCTTAGGGAGATGAATGCTTTATTTTGACCTCTCTGCTGCCCTTGAAGGCCTTGTGTTCTTTTAGAGGCTGTGTGTCACATAGACAAGATAACCATGTGGTATTTTCCTCAGATTTGTTGGTCCATGTCACGCAATTTTCCCAGTGAGAGCAATGCACAGATTTCAACTGCATCCAAAAGGCCCACCGTTCCAAACACTAAAGTGCACAGACACACATTTCAGGCAAGCTATTTCTCTCTCTTTTCCTGTTACAGCCTTCAGTTCAGACTGTAATTCAGACAAGCATAGCTGACACTAAGAGCAGGAGGGCATGTTCGATTTAAGCTGCCTGAGAATTCCTCCTTGAAGTGTAAATGAGATTTGTGTCTCTTGAGATCAAGATCGTGTCTGTAACAAAACTCTCTCAGTGGCTGTTTGGCCTGAGATGGAAGGTCTGTAATAAAGTTACATTGAAAGGTCTCCAAAGGTGCTGGGGTTTTGGAAAGGTGCAATAAGAACAGTGTAAACAAGGTGGCCTTAAGACAAACGTGTCAAAACAGGGTGCTAAAGAGAGTTTTTAAAGAGACACAAGGCTGGCTGTACTTCTATTAAGGCATTTGAAAGAACTACATTTCAGCAAGACACATAATTCAACACAGGTACACTTTGTGAAGCGAAATGCCACAGACTAGTTTTTATTACATGCCCCTAGCCATTTTATTTTTGCACAACAGGAATATTAAAATGACATGCTTAATATTGGATAGAGTTATGTGCAGTCTTTGTGTAAAATTTGCATAATGTTAAAGGCACTGGGACTTTATTTCTGGAAGTGTAGGTTAATTTATGTTTACTGCACTTTAGCTTCCAATAGTTTCACTAAAATAAATCAAATGCAATTTAATAAATTTCAATGTATAAAAACGGTTACGGTGGATCAGAGAGTCATAACTGCAATTACAGCATGCCTATTCCTGGAGCTCTCAAGTTCATCATTAGTTTAAACCACAACAAAATACAGTCAAATGGAGCACATTTTCGACATTTTATGATGCTCTATTATTATTATTGTTATTATTATTTAATATGAATATTTCTAGCAACATTTTATCATTGATAGCTCATCACAGCATTGCTTAGTTGTCAGAGGCCAAGTAATAGAAGTGGTATTGTGATACTCTGAAAACACTTTTAGAAATTTGTCTTTATTTTATCATATTGTAAATAGGGTTTACAATATGCATAAAGGTCTCTACCATTTTCCTATTAAAAGCATGGTTAGTTTTAGGTTTGGGTTAGTAGATAACTTGGGAAAAATCGTAGGTAACACTTTACAATAAGGTTCCATTCATTAACATTAGTTAATGCATTAGGTATCATGAACTAACAATGAACAATATAGTGTATTAACTAACATTAACTAATGTAAATTTACAAGACATGTAATACAGTATAACGTTATATTGGCCTTCATTGATAAGCACAATTGTCATGGCAATCAAAAGACGATATGTTCTTATTAAACAGATTATTTAAGAAGACATTTGTGAGTAATGTGACCACGCAGTTTAAAACTTAAATTAATATGCCTTAGTAAATAATTAAAATATGGTTAACAGAGGAGATTAGAGCAAGAGTGTGCAATGAGAGATTTCCTCTCTCTCTCTCTTCATCCTCCTCCTCCTCTTTCTTCCTCCAATGGCTGGTTCAAAATCAGCTTGCCTATAGTCTTTTTACAAGGCAGTAACAAATTGCATGATGCATAATGGCAGTTAGACTACAAGTACACAGTACCTTGAGGTCTATAAGTAGTTCAGTACTGATGCCTGTCATTTTAATCCTGCCTTAAACTTTAGGCTACATGAGAGTTGCTTATGATTCATATCGTGTACATTCACGTTACATGCATTTCCTGTGTCACTTTCATTAATTTATATGATTGAGTATCAATACATTTGAAACTCTGTCTTACTAAAGCCATCATTATTTCTTTAATTAAATTCTGTAATAGTTAGGTAATAAATGTTGGCACCTCTACAAGGTTACAAACCCTGCCATTATCTCTACAAAGGTCATCCAGTCCTAAATCATTCAATAATCTTGCAATCAAGACCAGGTAGGTCAAGAAAATAAGTTTAAATATAACCTTTACAGTAAACTTAACATCATGGGAAACTTCAAGTGCCCATGCTGATAAGGCAGTTAGGCTTTTTTCGTGGTGTCGGGTGGTCCAGAGGTATGGGCACGTCCTCTTTCTCAGCTCCGGTACTTTCCCCTTGCCATGGAGAAGGTGATAGAGGTCTTAGTTCCCACAGTCTGGTAACATGGGTAACAAAAAGTCCCTAGTGGCAATGAAAACTCACTTCTCATCCTTGCTTAATTCCCATATTCCATGTAGATGTTTTGAAAATTTGTCTAAAAGAGCTCATAGTTTACTGAAGTCAAATATAGCTGAGTTGTTAAAAAACAAGTTATCACATATGTATTTTATCTAGCTCAACTGATGATAGACCTGGGGTCTAACAATTTATAATTTTGACAATGCAAAATTATTACAAATTTAACCCTCTGGGGTCTGAGGGTGTTTTGGGCCCTGGAGAAGTTTTGACATACCTTGACATTTGTGCTTTTTTCAGTTGCTTAACAACATATTAATGGCTAAAGTCTGATAACACTGTATTCAGCACAAACTGGGCTACAATAATATGTGAGCAACATGTATGTACATGTTTGTATTTTTGAGAAAATAAGGTTTATGCGTGGTTTTTGAAAAAAATAATTTAAGTTACTGAAATAAGGCCATATAACACATACTAAACATTTGTTCACAAGACTTGAGAACTGGATCTTGTAGCCTAGAGTTTTTGCTACAAAATGATGTGAAACCCATCCTGATCACTCATTCATACAAAACAACATAGTCATTTAACTTTTGTAAGACACTTTTAGTGTTAGAAAGGCCATATGCGAGGAGGCGTGGATGATCATGAATATTGATGTGATTCACACCTGAGGAGACAAAGACCCCTCCCCTGGGCCTATCAATGAGGAATGTGACTGAGAGAAAATGAATGTGAGGAGACTTAATGATTGAATGTATTGTTTGTAGCTTATTCATAAAATCAAGTTGAAGTTAAAAGAAGTAATCTGACTATACATTTTCTTTACATAAAGACTTTACTTAAAAACTTTAGACCTACACTACCGTTTAAAAGTTTTAGATAAGTACGATTTTTTAAATGTTTTTAAAAGAAGTCTCTTCGGCTCACCAAGGCTGCATTTATTTGATCCAAAATACAGCAAAAACAGTGATATTGTGAAATATTTTTACAATTTAAAATAACTGTTTTCTATTTGAATATATTGTAAAATGCAATTTTTCCAGTGATCAAAGCTGAATTTTCAGCATCATTACTGCAGTCTTCAGTGTCACATGATCCTTCAGAAATCATTCTAATATGCTGATTTTCTACTATGGGCATATTTACAGCACATTTTACACATTTACACCCGAACAGATATTTGCAAGCACAAGCTTCATTGATGATAATGAGGCAGCATAAACACTAGTTAAAATATAATACGGCATACAATTTAAATACCTGCTTTTAGCCGAAACAACATTTAAATGTAACTATAACTTGCCTATTATGACATATTTCAAATTTCAGTACTCTGAATACTGGCTGGCAAGTCTGGAAATAGTCCATCTAGTAAAATATGTACGTTTATATAAAATAGCATGTCAACTAATGTAAGTAAAGACTTACTCATCCGAAATTGTATCTTAGGATGGATCAAGTCGCTCTTCAAAATGCAAATGTTCATCGTCGGAGTCCCGCTCTTCTTCTGAGGAAAATGTGAACTCTTCATCACTATCCAGGAGCTTCCTCACCTGTGTAGTGTGCCATCTTCCAAACGCGCAGGAAAGTGAATGAACATGATGCTTTTTAAGGCATTGTTGGGGGCGTTTACCATTTGCATTGATTGTCTCAGCACATTACCGTATGAATAGTGCCTTCTGCGCATGGGTGGGATCACATTAGTGATAATTAGCTGAGCCAGGAGAAACTGTACATCTCTTTAGTTTCATACAGATTACATTGCAGGAGAATATTTGTTTTAAATTTGAATTGTTTTATTTAAAAGTAGACATTTTAAGCTTTCTATAGACATAGGTTTCATGTTTGTGTGATAAGTATTCGCTGAGTTTCAGTTCATTTGTGTGACGTGTTTCAGAAAGATGCTCGTGGAGAGAGAGACGGCTGAAAGCGCACCCTGTTTATTTTCTTTAATTTCCAGAAGCACAAGGTTTTGTTGTTTTTGTGAGTGTACACAAATAAAAGTAGACCCTTTATAGTCTATAATGATGTCTTACACTTATCTGTATGCCCAAAAATGATGGAGTATTTTAAGTTGTTTCTGCTGTTATGAGGAAAAATTCCAGCAGGACGCGCTGGCGTGTCGGTCGACCCCTGAGGGTTAAAGGTGAAGTGTGTAATTTTCAGTGTTGAAATACCTTCTCCTATCCCAGCTTAAAGGAGCTGTAAGCAATTGTTTTTAATGGAATGGTATGCAGAACATGTCAAATCAAATCACTTTATTGTCACACAACCATATACACAAGTGGGTGAAAGTCTTGGGTGCAGTTCCGAGCAACATACTGTAGCAGTCATGACAGTGTTGAGACATATACCAATTTACAATAAACATCAATTTTGAGTTGCTCCTTATAGAGTATCAAATGATTTCTCCAAAATTAAATCCACAACATTAGCAGTGTCTGCCATTTTCCCCCAAAAGTGGCTATGTTGCCAACTACACAATGTACAATGTACATATCTAATATACACATAATTACACAACACATTATACAAATAATAATATATAATGTACAGTATACAATACACACAATATAGAATACACATACACACAATATAGAATACACAGTATACAATAAAAATAGTATATATAAAATACACAGTATGTTGTATTGTACTGTATTGACATTCAGGCTGTCGGTTGATAGTCAGTTGCCAGTGTGTTGTTAGGAGAGAATATATTTATAACAGTCCAGTGTGAGATATAAGATTATAAAATTAATAAAGTGCAGTGCTGATGTATATTAATCGTGAGAGATCAAGAGTTCAAAAGTCTGATTGCTTGGGGGACGAAGCTGTCATGAAGTCGGCTGGTGTGGGTCCTGATGCTGCGATACCGCCTGCCTGATGGTAGCAGTGAGAGCAGCTCATGGCTCGGGTAGCTGGAGTCTCTGATGATCCTACGAGCTTTTTTCACACGCAACCTGGTATATATGTCCTGGAGGGAGGAAACTCGCATCCGATGATGTGTCTGGCAGTTCGCACCAACCTTTGCAGGGCTTTGCGGTTGAGGGCGGTGCTGTTGCCGTTCCAGGCAGTGATGGAGCCAGTCAGGATGCTCTCTACATTGTTGGTGTAGAACCGTGTGAGGATGTGGTGGTTCATTCCAAACTTCCTCAGCCGTCTCAGGAAGAAGAGGCGCTGGTGAGCCTTCTTCACAATGGCCTCAGTGTGGACGGACCATGTGAGTTCCTCTGTGATGTGGACACCGAGGAACTTGAAGCTGCTGACTCTCTCCACTGGTGCTCCATTGATGGTGATGGGGCTGTGTATCTGTCTTTTCTCCTGAAGTTCACCACAAGTCCACGTGAAGTTGAGGGAGAGAATTAAAAGCGGAGGTCCGTGCATTAAGTGCCGCACAAACATTTCTATTAATCCATGGTCTCTGGTTAGGGTAGCTCTGTATAGTTTTGGTCAGTATAACGTCCTCTATGCACTTACTGATGAAACATGTTACGCTATCAGCGTATACCTCGATGTCGTCATCAGAGGCAGACCGGAACACCTCCCAGTCCACGTGATCAAAACAGTCTTGTATCACAGAATCTGATTGGTCCGACCCACACTGGATCGTTCTGAGAGTGGGTACTTCCTGTTTCAGTTTCTGCCTGTAATCGGAAGAGTGGTCCGATTTTCCAAATGGTGGGCGGGGGAGGGATTTGTAGCCATCCTGGAAGGGAGAGTAGCAATGGTCCAAAACCCGGTCCTCTCGTGTGTTGAAATTTATGTGTTTGAAGTATTTCGGTGCGATTGATTTGAAATTGGCTTTGTTTCAAATGATATATTTGTTTAAGTGATATCTCCCTTAAAGATATCACTTAAAAGAGTGTCCTGAGATATCTCACCCAGTGGCGATTTCTTTAAGACTACATGGGAAGCAGGGCTTCCCTTAAAATTTCATTAAAATTGTGCAATGACATGTTTATCAAACTGCAGATAATCTCTCTATAATTTAGATAATTATTGTCCTTCCACAAGAGTCTATGGCAGAGGTGTGTCCTATTGTGTTCAGTAGCGCAAAAGATCGATGTTCATTGGACAAGAGGCTCTAAACGTGTCATTGTGGGTCCCCCCAGATGCCGTCCATCTCTGGGGGTCTACGAGAGCTTCATGAACACTATTTAAATAAGGGAAATTATCTGAGTGTATTTCAATTAATGTATTTGTATGCCAGCTGGAAGCCTGGCTTCTCTATATGATGATTGTTTGAGCTCTCAAATGGGCCGAACCGTGTAACAAATGGCCAATCATTAAACGGTGATGTACGTGAATGACAGCATTTCAAATTAAAACACAAACGCTGTCATTCAGTAGGTGCAGAGTGATCGGCGGGACAGTCAAAGTTGGTTGCGGTTTATTCAACACAATTAATTTAGTGATTAAATCTTCACATATACAGTATATTGTAAATGAAATTGTAAATAAAATTGTAAATAAATGTTCTGAATTTTTTATACTTTATTTTCATTCATTAAGTTCACTAGTTAATTTTGTTTAGAGAGTTTTGGGAGTTGGCAACATAGCCACTTTTGGGGGACACTGCTAATGTTGTGGATTTAATTTTGGATAAATCATTTGATCCTCTATAAGGAGCTGTTTCAGAAATCAGGTAGCAAAAACAGGTCCTTTCAGCTTTCCTGGTATGGTAAAATTGAATGGCTGACTGGAAGTGCTGTGACCCAACGAATGTATTGCTGGCCATGTCTCTTGATGAATACTTCTAAAGGATATGTTGTTTGGTCATGGGTGGGTTTTGCAGATCTGGCAAATTTGGACAGGGCATATAAAAGACATGAGATGTGAATGAGCATTTAAGTTCATGTGGTGGGTGTTGAGAATGCCATTGATGAGGGCACACGCATTCAAGTGGCAAAGCACAATTAAATTGTTAAAAAGAACAGGGCAATCCTAAGTCGCTTAATTGATGTAACATCTTTGCTTAATCATCAGGAGCTGGCTTTCAGAGGGCATGATGATGTAAGTGATTCTGCCAACAAGGGAAACTACAGGGAATTCACTAAGCTGCTAGCAAAGTATGATGATGTATTAGCCGCTCACTTTCAGCTATCATCTGTATTTTCTGGCATGTCCCATTCCATACTAAATTATTTAATTTTGTCAATTGGAGCTGCGAAAGATGAAGTCAAAGCTGCTCCATTCTTTGCATGGCAAGTAGATGAGACAACTGTCATTTCATGTCATGCACAGCTGTCCATCATACTTCGATATGTAGATACTGCTGCCTTAAAACAGGAAAGATATGATGCGTTTTTTATGTTTCAGGAGGGCAAGATGCCCAGTCTGTGTTTGATGTCTTGAACAAAGAGATGCTGAGCTATGATTACAGTCAAAAGCTTGTGGGTCAAACATATGATGGGGCTGCTGTTATGGCATCCTCACTAAATGAACAGGCAAAAGTAAAGGAGGTTGTTCCAAATGCATTGTTTGTGCACTGCTATGCTCACAGACTGAATTTTGTGTTATCTCAAGGAGCAAAATGAATAAACGGTGTTTATTGCAACACTCTCTGTGTTTGCCACATTCTTTGCCAAATCAACAAAAAGACTAAGCTTTCTTGAGTCCACAGGATGCTCAAGGCTGCCTAGAAATGCCCCCTCTCGATGGAATTTCACATCCTGGGTTGTAAGCACTGTAGCTAATAACTGGGAGAGGTTAGTGGAGACTTTTGAAAGGATTCTAGAGGATGAGGGCATTACAGAGGAGGGCACCATCAATATTGCCACAAGATTCCTTCAGACTTTGGAAGATTTTGAGTTTGTTTTTATGTTACACACATATGAGCGAATCTTCTCAGAAACTGATGTTGTCTTTGACATTTTGCAGCAGAGGGCTATGGATGTTCATTTTTTGCAAACGCAGGGTTGAGAGCCTTCTGTCTTTTGCAAAGGAGAAAAGGTATGAGGAGGCTTTCAAAGCTATGTATGCAAAGGCAGCAAGCCTCACAGTGGAACCTGAAAATATGCCTAGGAGAAAACGTTGCCATCTAAAGAATCCCCAGCAGCATTACCGACATCTATACATGGCCATTTTAGACAACCTAACTGAGCAGATTTCTCTCCGCTTTTCAAATTTAGAAAGTACACTTTTTCTTGAACTCCTGACCAAAGCAAATTTGATTAAATTAATCTGGTGTGAGAGTCGGGTGACGCAGCGAAAGGCAGACGTGTGAAAGACAGCTCTGCGCACTTTGCTAATTTTCTTCATTATTTTCATGATATAATCCGGTGAAATTCAATACACCCAGTTACATACTTACTCTTTGAGGTAAACATGGCAAAGAAGTCAAAATCCTCAGGCTCTGGAGACACTTACTAAGTGTGCTAGTCACAAGAGTGACAGATGTTGAAAAACGAATCGATTATTTGGAGTTATCAGAGAGGGAATTAGCCACTAATCCGCAACGACCAAAGTTGATTTGGAACGTGTTCTTGAAAAGCTTGAAGATCTTGAGAATAGAAGCCAGAGGAATAACATTCGAATTGTTGGAATTCCTGAGTATGAGGAGGGCAGAGATATAGTGAAATTCCTAGATGAGCTTTTCCCGTGTCTGCTCGACATAACAGGCCACAAGCTGGAAATCGACTGAGCTCACAGAGTCCCAGCTCACAGATCTGCTGAGGGAGGAAGGCCCCGATCAATTCTGGCCAAATTTCTGAAATCATCTGATAAAGATCTCGTGTTGCGCCAGGTGAGGAGCAAAGGAAAGCTTTCTTGGAAGAATTACAATATTTTCTTGTTCCTGGACTTTGTGAACTTGACAAGAGAGAAACGTGGTCGGTTTAAGGAATGCAAGAAACTCTTACATCAGCGGAAGATCACTTTTGCTCTGGTGTTTCCAGCCAGACTGAGAATAAACACCAAGGACAGCAGCAAAGTTTTTACATGTCCCAATCAGGCAATGTCTTTTATTGAAACAGTGAGTGAGTAACCATTGGGTGTTTTTCTTGTGAGTGGATTGACTCACTGTACATACTCTGGATTTCGGAGGAAGCTGGGCACCATTTATTTCCTTTTGCGTTGGCTCCGCCGAGCGGCTGGAGTTTGTTTTGTTTTGTGGATTAACACTTTTCCTCAAAGAAACTTTTGCATTGACAGAAGATCACTTTTACAATGAACGGATGACTGCAAAATATTTACATGCCCACACAAAGGATGTCTTTTATAAAGTTGGAGGACTGTGTAAATTATGGGATATACTTTTATGCGGCCTACGAGTGAACTGACCATCCGAGGAACCGGGATGCGTGTTTCGTTTCCTTTGTGCTGGTTCCGCCTAGCGGTTGGAACTTGTTTTGTTTTACTTCGGGAACATTACTTCGGGACAGCTATGGATGAATCTGTCATTTCCTTGTGCTTATGCCTCCTGTTGGCTGGAGTATGATTTGTGGAGTATTTTCGTGGGACATTTAATTATTATGTCATCTGCTGCACTCATCAGCTGACTCACTGAAGATTCGTTTGTCTGTCCGAGGAAACTGAACGGCTTTGTATCGGCTGGAATTTGTTTTGTGAAGGAACACACCTTTGAGACAGTTCTGTGAATGAGTCTACACGTTCTTTGTGTTTATTCTGCCTATTGGCTGGGGTTTGGTTTACAAAATATTTGATGTTATGTAATTTTGCCTTACAAATTTGTGAGGCAAAATTGAGCAATCCGATGGCAAAGTTGTCACAGGGGCTCTCGTTGACGTACATGGACTCTTTGTGTTTAAAGGGATTGACGCCGGTTGGCGCTTCCGTGCGTGGGGTTAATGCGCACATTTTTCTTTTTTCTGTTTGTTTTGTTCGGGGGGATGTTTGGGGTTTTATTGTTGCATTGATGTTGAAATTGGTGTTGTAATTTTGTTTTTGGCACACAATTTATTTTTTCTATTATATCAAAATGTCAAATGTTAATATGAATGTACTATCTCTCTCCACATGGAATGTGAATGGGTTGGGGCACCCCATAAAAAGAAGGAAGGTTATTTCTTTTCTTAAACATAAGAAATATGATATAGTGTTTCTTCAAGAAACACATCTTTCCCCACAGGAAGCTGAAAGATTTGGGAATATATGGGGTGGACATATTTTCTTTAGTGTTGGCTCAAGTAAGAACAAGGGAGTCATTATATTGGTAAATAAACATTTACAATTCAAATTTCTCAAACAGTTTAATGATAAATTAGGAAGAGTCATTATTGTTTTAGCAGAAATTCAGGGGCAAAGTCTGATTTTGGCTAATATTTATGCACCTAATGCTGATGATCAGGGCTTTTTTATAGATCTTGAAGGGATGTTGCAAGCCGCTGGCACCCCTCATGATATAATTTTGGGAGGAGACTTTAATCTTTTGATTGACTCAGTCCTTGATCATAGTGAAGCAAAAGTGTGTAAGCCCCCTAGAGCAACATTGATGCTTTACAGGATGTGTAAAAATATCGGTCTCACAGATATTTGGAGACTTCTGAACCCATCTGGTAGAGACTATACATTTTTTTCATCAGTGCATAAGATTTATTCTAGAATAGATTTTTTTTTATATCCAAATCCCTCATTTCATCTGTTGTTCATTGCTCAATTGGAAACATTTTAGTCTCAGATCACGCCCTGGTGAGTTTAGAGGAGTTGCCACATACGGAGAAAAATAAATCATATAGCTGGCGCCTTAATGTGTCCCTTTTGCAAAATCCTGATTTCCAGCAAATGTTAAAGACTGAAATCAGTGTTTATATGGAGACCAACTGGTCCTCGTTATCCTCTGTGGGTGTGGCTTGGGAGGCACTTAAGGCGGTTCTTAGAGGCCAGATCATACAGTATGCCTCATTCACCAAACCTCCGCCATTGATATTAATAATGCCTTTAAAGAATTCTATCTTGATCTTTATAGTTCCACATCTTCGTCTACTGATGAAGACATTAGAAACTTTGTGGAACCATTAGATCTTCCTAAACTGAAGACTGAGTAAAAAAACACTCTTGATTCTGAGATAACCTTGAAGGAGCTTGACGAGGTAATTAAGTCCCTACCTACTGGCAAGGCTCCGGGGCCAGATGGTTTTGCAGCATAATTTTTTAGATCCTATGCAACAGAACTGGCTCCACTTTTGTTAGAAGTTTATACTGATTCATTAAAGAATGGAAAGCTTCCCCCAACCATGACACAAGCCCGGATCAGTCTGATTCTTAAAAAGGACAAAGATCCAAGCGAGTGTAAAAGTTAACATCCAATCTCCCTGATCCAACTAGATGTAAACATTTTGTCAAAAATTTTGGCCAACCGATTAAGTAAAGTTATGATATCTCTTATACATCTAGATCAGGTGGGGTTTATTCGGGGCTGCAGCTCTTCTGATAACATTAGGCATCTCATCAATATCATGTGGTCAGTAGCGAATGATCAGTCTCTGGTCGCTGTCATCTCACTTGACGCTGAAAAGGCATTTGATATGGTAGAATGGGATTATCTTTTTAAGATTTTGGAAATGTATGGGTTCGGGAGTACATTTATTGGTTGGATTAAGTTACTTTATAAACACCCTGTAGCAGCGGTACAAACAAATGGATTAATTTCAGATTATTTTACTGGCACTCAGCAGGGTTGCCCTCTTTCCCCATTATTGTTCTGTCTTGCCCTGGAACCATTAGCAGCCGCGATAAGAAAGGAGGATGATTTTACAGGAGTGATTGCACCACTTACTCTGCACTGTTTTTGGGAGTTGCACGCACCCCCCTAGAGCGGCAGATACGCTAGGAGTGGTGATTACTGCTTTTGGAAAAGGTAATGAGGCATCAGTGTATTACTCCCTGCTAATTCAGAGTCTGGGAGATGGAGCTTTAAATTCCTTCAAAAGATTATGGGAGGAAGATTTAAAAAAAAAAATTTGGAGGAGGGAGTGTGGGCTAGGATTCTTAAAAACGTCATGTCTGCATCTAGAGATGCAAGGGTGCGCCTTATGCAATTTAAGATTCTACATAGATTTTATTGGACCCCTTCTAAATTGTATAGGCTTGGTCTTAAGGACACACCCACCTGCTGGCGATGCCATTTAGAAGATGGAGACACCACCCATGTTTTTTGGGGGTGTCGTAAGATACAGGAGTTCTGGTTGAGGGTCCAGATTTTTATGGCCGACGTATTGGGTAATCGGATCTTCTTTTGCCCCAGGCTCTGTATTTTGGGTGACGGGGCGGTCATTGATGTAGGAGATACAGTAAGTACATGAAGAATTGGATCCTGGCCGCTGTTATGGTGGGCAGACAGGTTATCCTTAGAGGATGGAAGTCAGCTGGAGCCCCCTCGTTTCATGAGTGGTGCGAGGAGATGGGCAGGGTGGCAGCTTTCGAGGAGGTGTTGTATAGAAGGCTGGGGATCTGGGATTCATTTGATTGGAAATGGGGCAGTTATTTGACATTTTTGGGGGACTCTCAGGGAGGGACTGTGGAGAGAGAGGCATAGTTTGAGATGTGTATGATTATTATATATTTTTTATTTTATTTTCTAAAAAAATTTCTGTGTGTGTGTACTTATGTGAGACCAGGAGGATGTTCGTAGGGGGTCGGGTGGGGTTGTTGATTGGGGAGGGGTAGTAGTGGGAGTTAAATGTTAATTCATTGTATATATGTTTTGTTTTTCTTTGTTATTCTATGACTCAAATAAAAATGTTAATCTTAAAAAAAAAAAATATCTGGTGTTTCCTTATGATGCATTACAAAATTTGATAAATAGTTATGGCCATTTCTTTGATGCAGACAAACTGAGATCTGAACTTCAAGTTCTGTACTCTGATCATGACTTGCAAGGTAACAGGGGAAGGCTTTGTAACTTCTTAGTCTTTTTTTTTTTTTTAAGAAATGGGACTGAATGAGGCAATGCATCAATTATACAATTTATTGTGTTTAGTTGCAACAATTTGAGCTACATCAGCAGGTGCAGAGAGAAGCTTCTCGTGCTTAAAAAGACTAAAGTCGTACACTCGCAACACAATGGGACAAAATAGAATAGTAGTCTTGCTCTACTGGCCATTGAGAAGACAAAGGTCAAACAGCTGGAGAAGAACGGCTAATATCACTTACAGCACCTTTAATATGCAGAGACAACTACAAGTAAGCCATTCATAGGTTAAAGGATTAGTTCACCCAAAAATAATAATTCTCTCATGATTTACTCAGCTTTAAGCCATCCCAGATGTGTATGTCTTTCCTTCTTCAGCAGAATCAAAATGAAGATCTTTATAAGCACATTTCAGCTCTGTATGTCCATACAATGAAACTGAATGGGTGCCGTGAGGCTGTTTGATGAATGAATGAATGTTACGTTTTATGTTACACCCCTACTCTTTTCAAGAAGTGTCCTGGGATTTTTAATGATCACAGAGAGTCAGGACCTCAGTTTAATGTCTCATCTGAAGGACAGTGCTTTTTTTACAGTATAGTGTCCCCATCACTATACTGGGGCATTAGGACCTACACAGACTGCAGGGTGAGCACCCTGTGCTGGACTCCCTAATATCTCTTCCAGCAGCAACCATAGCTTTCCCAGGAGGTCTCCCATCCAGGTACTGACCAGGCTCAGCCCTGCTTAGTTTCAGTAGGCAACCAGTCTTGAGCTACAGGGTGATATGGCATGCTGGCTTGATGGTCCAAAAGGCATATTTAGGCAGCATAAAAGTAGTCTACACGACTCCGGTCAATCAATATATGTCTTCTGAAGCAACTCAGTAGGTTTGTGTAAGAAACAAATCGATAATTAAAACATTTTTAACTATAAATCGTCACTTCCTGCCAGCGCTGTTTTTCTGTTTTAAATGACCTATCTCTCGCGTGATGTTCGCACCTCTGTGCCATCATGCTTACGTCGCGCGACAGCTCCGTGATGGGTCGACTGAGCATGAAGCGTTTTTTTAAAAGTTAATAAAGTTTTCATTATTTATTTATTTTTTACACAATCCTATTGATTTGCTTCAGAAGACATTAATTGATCAACTGGAGTCATGTGCCTTTTGGACCGTCAAACAGCAAGCAGGCTAGTGGCACCCATTATCTTGCATTGTATGGACAAATAGTGCTGAAATGTGCTTATAAAAATCTTCACTTCGGTTCTGCTGAAGAAGGAAAGACATACACATATGGGATGGCTTAAAGGTAAGTAAATCATGAGAGAATTTTCATTTTTGGGTGAGCTATTCCTTTAATTCCCACAAGAAGTGTAAAAGGGTTACCCGGACCTCATTCATTTTCAAACACTGGTTATGGCCCTGACAGTGGCTGTACACCATCGGAGAGTTTTCTATTATATATAAAAATGAACACAAAATGTGTAAGTAAAATGTCTAAGGGGATTGTGATATAAATGAATGTAAACATGATGTCCTCGCAGAGATCGATGGGCTCACTAAACGCTGGGCAGCACAGAGAAGGTTTAGGTGCGTGGATGGCAACTTTCTTCAGTGGCTCAGCATCTGACTGGCCGGCGGAGAGAGGGTCATGATGTGCGGATGGGGAAGAGAATGGCCTATCTCTCTCACATGACAAATCAGGTGCGTTTCGTCCCGCTGCCATAAATTGTTAATTTATGCATTGTTGTGTTTGGTTAGTTAAAAAAATTATATTCTTTCATTAAATTTGTTTTTTATTTTTTTACTTAAAGATGTTATACCTGTGCTAATAAACAACAGTTGGTAGTTTAGCATTTTTCAGCTTTAGACTTTAAAAATAAATTGTTTTAAGCTTGCTTAGCTATTGATGTTTTAAAATCTGCACAGGGCGCCCAAAATGCCAGGGCTGGCCCTGTGGATTATGACTGAGAGATGCAGGTCAGCAGGCTTGCGATTCACTAGATAAAACTTAGATAAAATCCATCTCCTTGATCTAGAGGAGCCCTACTGCGATAATGAAGATGAAGATGCTGTGCCTGTGACGGTATGAGCTGCTCCAGGCGCCAAAAGGTGTTTCCTTGGAGGAACTTTAAGTTGAAATCACGAGAACAAAAGAGAAAATTAAGTCATGATCATGCGAAAACATTTCTTATCTTGAAATCACGAGAAAATTAAATCATGATCATGCGAAAACAAGACAAAACAATTTAATAAACCAAGGACAAAATGTGCACAAATCAAATATGGTGACACATCACAAACGTATTGGTTCTTTGTTTGTCTCATGACCAAACGTCATGATATTATGACAAAATAGTTGAGTTGTTTTAAGAGGAAATCCATGGTTATACATGTCTAGAAAAATATGTTGTTTATGAAGTTTCTCCAATAATGTTAATATAGTGTAATTGCACAAACTGTCAAGTTTATTACACACTGTAGACTAGCTGAACTGGAAATGCCATCACTGCTAATGAACTACATTTTCAGTAGTGCTGAGAGGTTGTACCTTACTCTGCAGCTTCTCTCAAACACAGCTCTAATCAGGACACAGATGCTCCATGCACAATGAAACCCCTAATCATAATACAAGTACCCTGACATGATTAACAACGGGAGCTTAATGAATATGTATGGGCAAGTTTCCTGGAAAAAGAACTCTCAGCATGGACTTAATTACACTGTCAAAGAAGATTCTGCATTGAAACACCTTAAACTATGATTAATCTGTGTTAAAGAAACAGCCCTGTTTTATTTATGTCTCACATATCTCATTCCACAGCTCTATAATTTTGGAAAATAGTCTAGAAATAGGAAGATTCTCACCTGTCAAAGCAGTGAGAATATTTATTCAACTTTATTCAGTACTAAAGTTGAATAAATATTACTAAACAGTACTGTTCCCTGAACAGATTTTTATATTATCAAGTTTTGACCTTTTGATTATTACTATTATTTATTTATTGATTGATTGATTGATTTTATTTACTAAATTGAGAATTCTGATATGTAATATTTATGTTTTGAAAATACGTATGTCAATTCACTACATTTACTACTGTAGTAGGTAGGGCATGAAGACACATTAGATGGCGCCTTTGGACATGACTTTAGTTTTGCAGCTTATAAAGTGTAACATAATTGACTGAGCGACAAGCCAACTTGGTGATATGAAGGACTGCTAGCCTAGGCATAGTGACATGAAGGACTGCTAGGCTAAACGCAGGCTAACATTCCAATCCTTCCCACCTTTCCAACATGACAGCAAGGCAACTATTGGAATGAAAATGCAGATATTGTGTTGCTTTTGAAAAGCTTTTGGAAGCTATTTTTAGTTAATTGATAGTCATTTGCATTTCTATACTTTTAGACATTTTATCTGTTTTCTAATTTGAACCATTGCTCATAGAGCGGTTGGTGTTTGAAACCAGTGCTATAACTTACAGTTGCATAGTTGCAGGTTAATATTATGTGTAGTGTTATGTTTAAATGACTGTGTATATTGGTTTTGTTTTGTTTTCTTCTGTTATGTTTGATCACCCACTGCCTCTGTATGCCAGTAAAGTGATGTTGGACAGATGGACAGTGATCCTTAACTACTTCATTCAGGCATCATCTGCAGTTCAGGTATGAATACCCCTGAGAAGTTTTTGTTTAATTAAGCCTGACCTTACAGTTTCTTCTTATCATTTCATAGGGAGAGCTCATACAGCCTCTGTTTTTCTTATTAATTGTGATGTTGGTGTATGTTATTTGGTTTTGAAGGTTTTAACTGCTTGTGCCTTACCACCATTTGTGTTTGTTTGTGGCGTATCCAGTCTAGCGCCCTGCAGGTGTGCTGCTAGAAGGGGGAAGGGGCATTTTGACCATTTAATGTAATTTTTCTCTCTCTCTCTCTCTCTCTCTCTCTCTCTCTCTCTCTATATATATATATATATATATATATATATATATATATATATATATATATAATATTCTTTGTGTTTTATTTATTTATTTGCTAGGATATTAATTGGGCAATATGCAATATTTCACACTAAAGAGACAACAAAGTGTACAAGTGTGCTGTGGGGGTGGTTTTGGTTGCTGTGTGTCACGTTTTATTAAGTATTTAACTGATTGATATGGTGTGATTACCATTTTATTGTGTGAGAACTGAAACTATGAGAACTGAAACTATGGTGTGAATTGAAAACATCTAACATGTCTGGGATTAAAGGTTGTGTACATGCTAGGATTGCCAACTTTCTACCTACCAAAATACAGGATTTATAAACACCAGCAGAACTCTAATGCAAACTGGAGGTGGATTTCAGCTGTTCAGTGATTGATTTCTTCTCACATAATGACACAATTTCAACGCAAATCAATATTTTATGTCCATTTATTTGTTTATTTGGCAAATAGTCTCATAATAGGCTGAGGTGAGAATGAGGAGTCAGATGGTCGTTTTCACAAAATAAAAACCAACAGAACTCTAATGTAAACCGGAGGTGTACTGTAGCTGTTCAGTGATTTCGTTCTTCTCACATAATTACATAATTTCAATGCAAATCAATATTTTATGTCCATTAATTTATGTATTTGGTTAGTAGTTGTGTAATAAGTGGGATAATTACAGTCAGCCGGTTGTTATCGCAAAATAAACCCCTTCAGGGTGATACAAGACCCCTCCGCATCGGAGTCCTGATCATCCTGTCTGGGTTTATTTTGCGATAACAACCAGCTGACTGCATTATCCCTTACTTACAGTTATATGGAAATATGGTGTTTTATTTGAAATCACCAGTGTTTCTTCTAAATGTAATGTGAACCTTGTTTAACAGCAAGTTAATTTGCTAGAATGGTCAAGAATTGCTAATATTGTATCAGATATTGTTAAAACGTTTGCATCCACTTGTGAAATGCATTTAAGTAAACATAATAAGCCTTGGGTATGAGTTTCGTGGAATAAACGTGTAGATGTAAAAAAAAAAACAACAACAACAAAACAAAACAACAAAATGTCTGAAATGTAGATAAATCAATTTTGTGCAACCACTTACCTTAAAATAGTACATCGTAAAATGGCAAAACCAAAAACCATTTTTTAGTGTTGGAGGTTCAAACCTAAAAGATGACTACATCAGTCTTGAATGTGTGACCTAAAAAACAAGATCAATGACATACTTAAGTGGCATGTTACTGCAATATTAGTGTAGGAAAATCACAATATTGGATACAATATCAAATATTTGCTAATTTAACAGCATTAAAGAGTAACTGTAGTTCACCCAATAATAATCTCTCATCACTTACTCACTTGTCCATACAATGTAAGTCAATGGGGTCCAAAACGCTCAAGCTCCAAAAAGGACATTAAGGCAACATAAAAGTAATCCATGCGACTCGTGTGGGTAAATTTAGAAACAGACCAAAACTTAAGTCCTTATTAGAAATCCTGAAACATTTAGACCCCGTTGACTTACATTATTTGGACAAAACCACCTCAAAAAAAAATTGTTTTAAGGCATGAGGATTAGTAAATAATGAGAAAATTGTCATTTTGGGATGAACTATCCCTTTAAGATTAATAGGATGTGGTGAATGGTGAATAGAGTGGTGGTGGCGTAGTGGGCTAAAGCACTTAACTTGTAATCAGAAGGTTACTGGTTTGATCCCCACATCACATGGTTTGATCTGGGGGGATTGTCTCTGTAATAAGTGCAATGTAAGTCGCTTTGGATAAAAGCATCTGCCAAATGCATAAATGTAAATAGGATGGCTCTGAAGGTGCCTTCTTGTTGGAAGGTGATGTCAAGATGGTGACCTTAAAAACTCTCCAGTTCCTGGCACACCTTGAGATAGAAACCTCATGTCTCCAATGAGCTCATCTCCAGACTTCACAGGAGATATGCTAAAGAAGTCTATGCATGAAACAAATTTGTGCAGCACAGCTGGCATGGTTAAGGGGTGTTGTAGGGTACAAATGTGTAAAGCTTCCATATGAGGCCGAAAAGGTCTGTAACATCATGCTAGCTTAACTAAATAAACCCCACGCTTGATTTTGTATTTATTTATTTTTTCCTGATGACATTAAATAGTATCTGGTTATGCTGAAAAAATGTATAGTTCAATATGTTACTTAAACAGATTCATCTCTTGGCTGCAGTGAGCAATCATCACCTTGGAAGATTAGGAACTAGGAACATCAACTAGGAATTATTTTAAAATAATGTATTGTTCATTTTAACAGGTCCAGAAAGTTTCTGTGCAGATACATATCAAGAATCTGACTGATCACTCTGAATACCTAAATGAATCACTGGGTCCAAATGAGCCTGTTTGATGTTGATTTGTGGGACAGATTTAACTTACAGTATAGTGTGCATGTAAATTAATGTGCGTTCAAAAGATCACCCCCTTAGTAGTCAATTTAGGTTATTTATATTGATTACAGTTTAAAACTTTGTACCAGTGGTATGTTTTTGTAATTTTGTTTCTATTATTTATTTATATATTTTCAGCACTCTTTCTCTCTGTCTCAAAAATTAAATGTAGCTTACACTCAGAATTTGAATTTAAGGGGATATGGGCGGTAACAACGACTTACCCCTGAGACAAGAGACTCTTATTTTCACATTACATGTGTGCCAGAGTATTTCAGAGAGGAACATAAAAATACACTAAACAATAACAAACGTGCTGCTGCATTAATAACAAAATTCTGGTAACAAAATATTACATTACTCATTACCAACCTGTCAGCAATGGAGAACATTTCCCGCAAAAATGAAACAACAAAATGAAGTCACAAACTCCTGGGGAAGCGGGGGGGTCGCCGGTGTTTTCAAACTCGTCCGGGTTGAATGGCACAAGATACGATCCACTACACCTGTACCATGCTGTCCCACTCGGCTTGGTTTTGGGAACTTTCATCATCTTTGCGGTGGCTGGAAACATCTTGGTGATACTGTCAGTGGGATGCAACAGGCACCTGAGAACTCCAACGAATTACTTCATCGTTAATCTCGCCATCGCCGACCTTCTCCTGGGCACAACCGTGTTACCTGTTTCGGCCACCTTGGAGATATTGGGTTACTGGGTTTTCGGGAGGATTTTCTGTGATGTTTGGGCAGCTGTTGATGTGTTATGTTGCACCGCATCCATCATGAGTTTGTGTGTAATCTCCATTGACCGCTATATCGGAGTGAGCCATCCTTTGCAATACCCCAGCATCGTGACGGGGCGCAGAGCTCTGCTGGCCATGCTTGGGGTTTGGGTCCTGTCTCTGGTCATCTCCATCGGACCCCTGCTGGGATGGAAGCAGCCTCCGTCACCGGACCATACGGTGTGCTTAATAAACGAGGAGCCCTTTTACGCACTGTTCTCATCACTTTGTTCCTTCTATATTCCTTTAGTTGTCATTCTAGTCATGTACTTTCGTGTTTATGTAGTGGCCAAACGGACAACGAGGAATTTGGAAGCCGGTGTGAAGACGGATTCGATTAATTCAGGTGAAATAACGTTAAGGATTCACAGGGGTTCGCAGGTGCACGAGGACACTGGTTGCGCCGCCAAAGGTCGCGTTCATCAGGCGAGGAATTCTCTGAGAGTCAAACTTCTTAAGTTTTCGCGGGAAAAGAAAGCAGCTAAGACTTTGGGAGTTGTGGTTGGCATGTTTACGCTGTGCTGGCTACCATTCTTCCTCACTTTACCAATAGGTAGGTTTCTCTTCATCTTAATGGCATGCCATAAATACAACTGTACACAGATCAGTGACGTGACACGACGCTAATTTTTGTTCGGATCTATTAAGTTATTCAAAAATACATTAAATGCACCTCTAGTATGATTAATATGCTTCAATTTCTGAGGTAAAAGTCATTTTTTTTCCTGAGCTTAAAGTCCAAAAAAAAAAAAAAAAAAAAAAAAACAAAAGTCAAAGTGATGTAGCCGTCTGGACAAATTCAAAATAAAATGAAATTATTCATATTATTAATATTGCATAAAATAAGTTTTAAGTATTAAGTTTAAAAAAAATAAAATAACATAAGCTTTCATTTTTATGAAAAGGCACATTTTTCTTGGTCGAATGGAGCAACCCTAAGAAAATATCCTGATATTCGTGACTAAAAAATGCAAAATAATTGTACAATATATTTTTTAATTTTAAAATGTGTTTGTTAAATTTTTTTTTATTAATTTTAAATTCATTAGTATGTTGTGTACACACATGGATTCAAGGTGCAAGCAAAGTATCACTTGACATTTTTAAAGATTTATTTTTTTATTTTTATTTATTTATTTTATTTATTTATTTTTTTTTTTTGTTTGCCGAAAATGCTATGCATGTTTTCTCAAAACCAACATGGACACAAAGATAAAATTTTATAAATTTGACAGGTACTTTTAAAGAAGATTTTTAAAAGATTTCTAATTTGTATCACATCTTACAACTTTATTAGTCAATGACCCACATGGTATATCAACAATCAAGTAGTTGCAGTGATAATAATACATTGTTTAATAGTAGTAACATTATTAACATTCTTTCACATTCTATATTAAATTGTTAATTCTTAAAGTCATCCTGCCCTGCATCCTGTTTGGCCTGACAACTTATACATTGCTTATATCAATATTTGTATTAATTCAATTACTTATAAACTGTGAAATGTTAGCACACAGAAATTAAGACAAAACAATCCTCAAATGGAACAGTAATTATTATTGTTTAATTTAATTAATCATTATAGTTTACTATCCTCTAATGATTCCATGTTTAGACTTAGTGACTTTTGTGTTATGAACATCCTTTAGTTGTTCAAAATGTCACTGGCTTTTATGATAGGCTATGGGAGAAACCATTTGCAAGTGATTTGTCCCAAGTGGTTTTTGCTGGTGGAAGTGCATGGCCAGTGGGAAGACCACAGAGTAGGGGTTAAGACCGAATAAATCTTTTTTCACTTTATGTCCTCCTTCCTCTCAAGCCCCCCCCCCCCACCCCCCCACCCCCCCCAGTGTGGCGTCCACTGCATCCGTAGCTTGGCTGCCACAACCGGGAGTATGAGAACTAGGACCTGGACCAAAGCCACTAAGACTCAAAGGCAGGTTATTATTAATGAATTAACATAATAGTCATTCCTATCCCAGACAGGGTTATCTCAGCAGGGCATGGTGCTTGGAAGTTTAGCCGGCCTGGATCTTAATTAGGCAACTGTGAATTTCTGTGAATAAAATAAAACAGAAACTTCTCTGGAAACAGTGGCATGTTTACTGACAGTGCTGGAAGCAGCAAAGTCACATGCATTTCCTATGACACAATGTTTAAGTTCCAATTAACAAGTTTATTTAGACAATGCAATTGTATGTTTACATGAAAACTCAAAGAAGTTGAGTCACAACACTGTAATAACAGGAAGACAAGGTGCTTGATATAGTGTGTGTGGAAAGAACAGTAATGAGTGTGCTAAGTTCAGTGAAAAGAGGACAAGTTTGTTGTCATGGTAATAATTAGAGTACAGAACTAATGACTTTGAATAAATACATTTGATGAAAGTACAGCTGAATATTTGCTGCACACACCAGTACAGCAAATATTCAGTTCACCAAAAAATAAAAATGCTGTTGCCATTTACTCACCCTCATGTTGTGGGTCTCATCTTGTGTTCCACCAAAGAAAGAAAGTCATATGGGACATCATGATGGTGAGTAAATGATGACATAATTTTCATTTTTGTGTCAACTATCCCTTTGAAGGAATATTCCGGGTTCAGTACAAGTTAATAATAATATTGATAACAACAAAAATCAGTTTTGATTTGCCCCTCCTTTTCCTTAAAAAGGCACAAATCTGGGTTACAGTGAGACAAAATTATCTACAAGAATGAAGATCAGGCACGAAATGATGCACGCCGCCTTCAATCGGACAATTGACCAAATCATAAACTAACTGAAAAACACTTAAGGGAGTATAATAGGGTTCAAAATAGTGTTACTATGAATGCGAACTTTAATACAGTGAAAAAGACACTCTATTAGCATAACATAAATATATATAAATAAATAACAATTTCCAACATTCTTTTGAATGTCCATGTACTAAAATAAAATATTTGATGCCATGAGTGTACCTTCATTTACTATTACTATTATTTTGAATGGCCATGGAAAATGAAGCAATAACAATTTTACCTGGTCGCAAAAAGTAGTCCGTTAATTTACCTCATGAACTTTCACCTTTTTCTGACCCTTTATGCTTCGCAGAGCTAATGTGTGCTTCTAAATCACTTGCACCTTTATTAGCAACTGACACATAAGTGCAAGCTTTACATGTCATACATTCTGCTTCCCACGGATCTCGACCTGGACGAAAGCATGGGAATTATTTGTGCAAATCTTCTGTAAATTTTCACTTTCGTTTGGGCATTGTTTCCACTCAGCTGTCATTTGCTGCTACTGTCAAGCAACTGTTTGATGCCGAACACAACAGCGCTCCGTGCGTTCGCAGGAATTTGACCAATAGTTGCTGCAAGCCTCTTATAATCGACCAACTGGTGTGCGAGAAGGTGGGACTTACAAAGAGGGGTTAAAGCAATGCAAATATGCGTGCAGCGCACACACACAATGAAGTATTAGACCAGATGCACATCATATTGCAACTGAAGCCGAATCCCGGACATTTTCGCAAATGTAGAAATCCCGGCCGGATGCTTTTTTAAGGTCCGAAAAAGAGGACATGTCCGGGAAAAAGAGGACGTATGGTCACAATAAACTTTGTTTGCTTTTCTTACACTGTTGTCATCTTATTTTGTGCATTGTTTTGTTCTGTATGGGGATTTTTGACCAGCTACTCACTAAGTTTGGAAGATCGTGGCTATCTGTTAAGGAAAACGGTGGGAATCTTAATCAATAATATTATATGCTATGGCAAAAATCCAAATACAATCATCTGCTGCACCAATGTTAATAATGATTCCACTGTAACAGTTTACAGAACTTAGCAAGTTAAGCCATAGTTCATACAATATAATGTCATTACATTACCCATCGTTTTTAGTGTAGATGTCCTCTCTGACAATCTTGTTGAGCAATGTAATAAAGATGGATTGCATTAATCTGTATGTTTAAATAGGTCCTCAAAAACAAGAGTAAAAGTTGTATACAATTTTTTTTTATGTTTGAGGTAGTCACTGAAACTACCACGTAGACAGTAACCTGTTACGTCACTGTTCAGCTCTCAGGTCAGTGGAAAAGTGTGACCGGTTTACAATAGGCTCCAGATTGCCCTGGCCGTGAACCAGCGGAGCACATGCTCGGCACGAGAACCATCGCAATTTCGGTGGAAAAGGGCTAACTGTTTCCTCAATTTGTACTTTTTTTTTTAAGAAAAGGACAGACAAGTCTAAATTATTTTTTGTAGTAATCAATATTATGCAACAAATGCTGTCAGTTGAACTTAACTTGTTTTGAACCCGGAATATTCCTTTAAGCATGTATTGGGTCTGTGAGAAATATTATAGAAATGGATTAAAGGTTGAGTGTCAAGTTTCACTAAAATTTGCTATAATTATCAATAAGAATACCGCTCCAGTACTCCAAAATATTAAGATGGACAAGTTGACACACTGAGATAATTCTGCGAAATTATAGTTTTACACATTGCAACGAGGCCTGAATTGTTGGAGGAAAATAGACACATGAGACATACAGTATAAGCTAACAATAAATATGCATCTTGATACATAAATCTTTGATAGGTTTTAAAGCATGTCAGACTAAACAATGGAGGAAAACCCACTGAGTCACTTTGTCCTGCACACACCAGTGGGAATAACAGGATGCAAGGATGTGGACAGTACAGTATATCTAAACCTTGTGTGCTTCCTCTTGAAATACTAATGTTCTAGAAGAGTTCAATTCTAGATGATAAGTGAACTAATCAGAAAAAAAGGAACCAGAGTCTGCAAAAGAGAACATAATGCAGTCACTCTGTTGTTTACTGTTTGCACAAGTGAGCTGCCTAGGTTTTGCATGAATTAAGGCCCATTTAGAGCCCATTCATGTCTGCTTTTAGAATGTTGTAGCCTTCGAAAAGACCTTTGTCACTTATTTAGTTCCTGGGCCAAGTCTGTTGGTTCCCATGGTACTTTTGAACGTGGTGAGTCAATGCCATAGGGCTGCTGCATAAAGGTGCCCCCGGTTTACACAACAGGGATCCTGGTCTAAACCAACCAACAGGCACAGATCCAGAGCTCTATCATAGAGATTTAATGAATGAAAGGGGTAAATGGCATACAAAGCACTTTTCTTTACATCCTGCCCAATTTTTGTCTTGTGAGAAATAAAATAAGCATTTTAATGCTATTGAAGCATTTAACTGATTTAATATCACTACTGAAAAGACTAGCATTGCTGGTCAAAAGTTTAGTTTTTTAACAGAAAGAAAGACCATGCTGGTCAACAAACATCACCATCTAGGTTTTGCTGGTGAAAACCATGTCTAAGCTGGTCCACCAGCAAGACCATTACCAAACCAGCACTAGCCAGCATAAACCAGCCTAGAACAGAATGGAAATTACATTCTAGTTAATGCTTTTACACTATATTTCAACTGGACAGAAGGCCTCCCTTTTGCTTAGTCTGCTGATTTAGATAGATAATTACTAAACTCATGCTGAACTAACCAAAATCTCTTCTTTACAATGACAATGGTGTTCCCTATACTTTATTGTAGGTATTATTATGACAAAAAAAATTGTGCATTATGCTTGAACTTAATATTGTTCTAAACAACAATTGTTGTTTAGAACCAGTGCCTAATGCAATCACATGCCTTTGCAAATTCCAGTCAAATGGTAAACACAAACCTGCAATATATGATTGCACTATTTCCAAAGTTCATTGTGGTAAGTGTGAATTAAAGTACATGAACGGTTTTATATCATTAAACAGTGTTATTGTTTAGATTTTTCCAAAAGTCAGGATTAGTCATTAAATTACTGCAAAACATTTCCCAAGCTTGCATTGTTGCCATCTGCTGGATGCTGAAGGAAATAACAGACCGTTGTTTGCAACAGTTGTGCCTGCCAGCAGGGGGCACAATCACTTTTAAATGACATGAAACTGAGGCCGGAACTCAGAAATTCACAGAAAAGTTTTTTCTCACAACAATACTTTTAGTTTCGGAGATTTTTATTGCCTTTCTGTCTGATATTCAAATTCTGAGATAACCAGATTTTAGTGGAAGAATACAATATAAATCATACACAAACATGTCTTTTCAATAATCAGAGTAACTGTAATAAATTGACACTTTAAAGATTCAGGTCATATTCCTTCATTTCATGATAATAAGGTACTGTCTGACATTGAATCTCACTGGTGCTGTACTGTCTCTTCGCAGTCTCCTTCGATGTCAGCCTGCGGCCCCCTGACACAATCTTCAAAATCATCTTCTGGCTTGGTTACTTCAACAGCTGCCTGAACCCCATCATCTATCCCTGCTACAGCCGGGAGTTCAAGCAAGCTTTCAGCCGCATCCTGAGATGCAGATGTCACCACAGGAGACGTCCAGGTTGGAGAGCGTACAACTACCATGGCTCACACATCAACTCCTTCTACTCATGCCAGGATTCAAAAGACTCCATGAACTATGGCAGTTATCTAAATGGCAGCCAGAGAACCCTGTCTTCTGCCAACCCCAGCCCCAGTTACCACATCAAAGTCCTGTCATATTTCCAGGAAGACGGACCTAGACATGGCCGGAGCAGGACACCTTCCATTTTATCGGAGAGTATTTTGGATCATCATCTTGAACCTGTGGAGGAAGTTCCTACCCAGTCTACTGAAAATCCAGGTCAGCCTTTTCTCAAAGACTTCCCTCAAGAGCAATAAAGTAAAGATGTGGAACCTGAGGGAAATATGTGATATATGCCCTTACACTGTGGTATGTCACGAAGACTGTTGCCTTTTTTCTGAAAATGAAGTTACTGACTATAAATTACGAATAAATGTGATAATCAGAAAATATTTTTATTCAGAATTAATAATTACGTTTCAATAAACGGTCCAAGTAGTCAGAGATAAACCAGGGCTCATGTCAAAAATGTCACTGAAAGTAACAAAAATTTCTCAGATATTTAAAATTAGGGGGAAACAAACACCCGTTTTTCCTGTTTTTTCATTGTTTGATTAATTTGCGCTATTTAAAGGTGCACTTAGTAATTTTTTGAAGTGTGTCAAAATATGACTTACACTGACACCTAGTGGCCTGGATTCTGCATCATTCCAACACAGTAGTTTTCAGTTACCGATGCCATTGTAGAAATTCACTATACACAGTAAGCCAGGATTAATGATGCCTCCACATGCTATCGGAATTATCATAAATACGAGTTTCCCACTCGGGAGTTACACATGAATGACCCCTCAAGTCGTAATTACGACTGGGAAACTCTGAGGTAATTTTGATACCCGAGTTTCCGAGATGGGATGAGTTGTACACTTTCAACATGTTGGAGGAGACTACAGATTCTTTAGTTTAGTTAATTAGTTTAGCAGCTAATTGTTAACACTTGCCATTTTGATCATATTCATTTATGTATATCAGCAACCATTTGATGCATGTTGTACATTTTACACTGTGAATATAGCTTGCATTTGACCAACATACCATTATTGTCAGCAAGCTAACTGAGTATGTATTATGGTGTCAAAATAAAAGTTCCTTAAGAAATATGTATGAATAAACCTGGTGTGGTCCATGTTTCCTGTTTTTTTTTTTTGTTTGTTTCCTCTCTAACAAAGCACTTGAATGTGACATTTGTAATTACCACTTCAGAAGTGGGAAGTAGGATAATTCCGATAGCACATAAAGGTAGCATAATTAATGAATTAAATTAATTAAAGTGTCCTATAACAGGGCAGTTACTGAGATTAAGCAAGTAGTATTCAGCTGGTCATGTGATACTAACATGGCACCCCTGATCCATGTAGAAACAAGCTTTTATAAGATTACTGATATGACTGAACTCTTCATCTCACGAGTGGTCATGATTTTAGACATATGTTTCAAAATTACTAGTAACTGATTCAAAATTAAAACTTTTTAAGAGAAAAAAAAAATACTGAGTGCACCTTTAATATAAACGGACAGCATTATGTTTTATATGGTTTGAAAATAATATGCTGTTATAATGGTAAAAAATGCCCTTGAAACTTAATTCCAAAGGGTAAATATTGCTTGTTAATAAGTTAATTTCTGACCCTTTCTACTTTGAAAACTCATTAAATTAATCATGCATTTAATTAAAATC
The DNA here is from genome assembly GCF_019703515.2 of Myxocyprinus asiaticus. Classification (NCBI taxonomy): domain Eukaryota; kingdom Metazoa; phylum Chordata; class Actinopteri; order Cypriniformes; family Catostomidae; genus Myxocyprinus; species Myxocyprinus asiaticus. The sequence goes on from NC_059365.1 coordinate 29,112,315, forward strand.
TCTTTAAGGTCAATCTGATATGCCTGCCACTTATGTAAAGCAGTGTGAATACTCTAGTTTTCTTCAAGGCAAGCAACATTAAACAATTTTGCTTAATCTTTTTCATTAACTACCCCCAATAAATGGCCCATTACTGATTTTCAGTTTGTACAAGGTGAAAGGTGAAGCACACAGTAAATTTCATAACTTTACTGCAGAATGTATCAGGCTTTGCTTCACAAAAAACAAAGTGATTCAGACTGCTTTACAGAGAGAAAACCACATTCATTAGTCTAGAGATGCTGAGAGGTTTAGCATAAAAGGTAGTAGACTTCTAAAAAATTAGAAAGCTGTTGGGCACATCTCAAGAATCTCAGAGAACCTTATCTCATCAACAGATGCACATTCAGAGGCTTTTCAGTGGGTATAGACAATGCACTGTACAATTTATTTACAGTCAGTTATACATACATTTTGATAAGCACCCATGGTCCAGAGTGGGGTTTCTTTTTTTTTTTTTTTTTTTTTAACAAAAGTCAGACTACTCAATAAAACCCCTTATTATGAGAGGTGAGGACCGGAGATCAATTCTCTCAATACTGCCTTGAACACTTCACACAAGCAATGCAGAACAAGACTGCAAAAATACACATTTATATAACAGTCCTTGAACAGTAAAGAATCAACTTAACATTCTCAAACAACAATACAAGAATTGTTCAATTGTGTAACTACAAATTTCATGATCAATTTACGGCAAAGTCCAAATCGCTCAAAAACTAGATCCAAAGCAGAAGAGAATAGATTGCATAAAAAATAAATAAATTACACTTAAGATTTCATAACTATAACTGAAAATAAAAAGGCAAACAAAATACAAAACAAAAACAATCATACAATGAATTGGAAAAATTCCTCTTTCCCCCATCCCTACGGGCAAAAGATCCCTTAATAGTACAATGACATTAAAAAAAAAAAAAGAACATGACTCTGTATTTATACACTGTACAGTTTCGTAAATACAAAAATCCTCTGATTGTGCTTTACTCCATCACATGGGAAGGCTTTTTATTTCCTTATTTTTTCCCTCGTGGTGTCATGTGAAAAGTTTGGATCACAGGACAGTTTCAAAGATTAAGACGTTGCAGTATCTGCAACAAAATAATATTAATCACATTAACAATCTAACATTATTTAAAAGAAAAAAAATATATATGAAAATTTTAAAAGGAAAAAGAGACCCACTGTGCTTAAGAAGGCTCCTTAAACAACAAACTTATTCTTTGTGGTGGAACCACTTTTAGTGGCTGTGTCCGCATGTGACTGGTATCCAATTATGACCTTTGATGGCACACCTAATCTTTCCTTGTACACACGCCTGCAAATAACAGGATGAAAAAAAGAAGAAAAGAACATGGTCATTTTCCAATGATGAATAGCTTAGGCCATTTATAAAGAAAAAAGGTTTTGACAATTTGTTCAGCATAGGGGATTTAATTGAGATATTTTATTAAATACATAAAAATTAAATATATAAAATAAAATAAAAATAAAAAACTATGCAAAGATTAAGGATTAAGACCTAGATGTTTTTATGTTGTTTATATTGGTATCACTTCTCAAAAAGATATATTTTACCCGATGTGTACAATAGCATCTTTGTTCTCATAGTCTGTCGTCCATATTGCTATTTTGTCTCCCTTTGTTCGAACATTGACGACAGCACCACACACATCATCGCTATGGTCATCGAATGCTTCTCCAACAAGGCACAAAAGCTGATAAACAAATCCGGAAATGAGGAAGAACGTTAAAGCCTTTAGGATCCACAAACACACAGTATCAATTCAAACAGACTGGAGAGTGTGGACCCACTGTCTCCAACCAGAAGCGGTCCAGGTCGGCTCTGCGTTGCTGTTTGGAAAGGGTGATTAGCCAGCGGCCACCCTGCTTATTTCTCTCATCCTCCCACATGGGCTCAATGCCGTCCTGCTCCAAAAGCAGCAAACAGATCAGCGCAACATGACGAACACCCCCCTAATCACATGTGTCCTGAAACACACTCTGCTTACATGAAGTAGGCTATTTAAGTATTTAAAAAAATAAATCACAGCAGAATCCAGATTGAAGCGTATGAACTAAGGTGTTTAATCAATTAAAATTGTATTCTGCCTTACCTTAAAGAGGGAGTAGTCACATCCTGACATTAAGTTACTTGATAATTGAATGTGATTGTAAAGCCTGGGAACAGAAGATCAAAACTTAGTTTCAGTGCCTTAGTGTTGCACACGTGTCTGTAAACAACTGACAATCAGTTTATTTAATCAAAGGGGTTTGTGATTTACGGACATGCTATGTGTGCGGTGAGATGCAGCCTTGTGTGTGTGATTCAAATTTTCTCTAGTAAATACTTACGCCCAGAAGTCTTCCACTGTGTCAAACTTTGAGATGAGACGGAGATTAGCTTGCCATGTTTTGCTTTTGTCATTTTTAAAGAACCAAAGAGCCCATCTACAAAACAACAAAACTCAAATCACTCTACCATAAACGTCGCTATAAGAGGTTCCCATTAAAATGCAATTAGCCATTAAGGCCTATGCATGTGGACTGGGTGACTTTACCTGTTCTGCAGAGGATGTTTAATATAATCTTCAAGATTTACAATCTCTTGCCTATTTTCATCATTTTTTTCTTCTTCTGAACTCACTGGGTTTGTTGAAGTTTCCTGCAGGCAAAGGATAGAACAGTAAATTACATTTGCATATTTTCAACCAAACAAGATTTACAAGATGCTTAGTGGTATACAAGCTTAATAAATTTAACGGTGATACATTACAGATAAAATGCCTATTGTAAAAGAATAACTGTGTTAATTTGTTCCAGAATCTGTCATAAATTAGTAAGGTGCACCCAAAAATGACAAAAATATTCAATTTGTTCATATATTTATGTCTTTACGTTTAAAAAGCAAAACAATTAGACAGGTGGTCTTGTAACTAAATTTTGTGTGAAATCTGACACAGTGCATGTCTTATCACTAACCTCCTTGGGATGAGTGATGGTTTATTAGAGGGATAGTTCACCCAAAAATGAAAATTCTCTTACCCTCTTGCCATCCCAGATGTGACTTTTTTCTTCTGCTGTATACAAACGAAGATTTTTTAGAGTATCTCATATATCTCAGCTCTGTAGGTCCATACAATTCAAGTGAATGGTGGCCAGAACTTTGAAGGTCCAAAAAGCACATAAGTGCAGCATAAAAGTAATCCATATGACTCCAGTGGTTTCTCACCCATACCTATAATATCGCTTCAGAAGCGTCATAAGGACTACTTTTATGCTGCCTTTGTTTGCTTTTTGGATCTTTAAAGTTCTAGCCACCATTCACTTGCATTGGATGCACCAAGAGAGCTGAAATATTCTTCTAAAAATCTTCATTTGTGTTCAGCAGAAGAAAGTTCTGAGGATGGCATGAGGGTGAGATGAGGAGAGAATTTTCATTTTTGAAGATTTAACGAACTTCTAACAATCTAATTCCCCTAAATCAGTTTTGTATTAAAGTCTAGTCAATAGATGTGCCATTTGTGAGACATTGCACTATTAGTTGGATGCATTAAGCGTGGTGTTCATACATAGACTATAAACAAACAACATTCTGCATATTTTCAGTGACACATCAGCAAACCATGAGTCAAGATAAACAGACAGATCGCTTAACAACAATGTTCAATTATCAGACAAAACCTAAAATATGCACACACTCCTTATTTCCAAGCAAAAACTATTACATATTTAACATGTTCATACACTATCGTTCAAACGCGTAAGTGCGACAGTCTATGATAAAGACACATCAGCTCGTTTGACTGTCTGCAGTGAGCGATATCACTCCTTATCAACATATTTATTAATATTAGCCCGTATGCCAGCCATGACTAAAATAAAGCACATATGCACCAATATTAACTACCACTGATATCAGTGAAAATGCTCTAAATTATGCTTGTAAGAGCACTTATATTGGCTCACCGGTTCAGCAGTCGCCATCTTCCAAAAATGTGAAGGGTCTTTCCCGTGTGTGTAAACACCATTTGATTGGCCGAAGCCAGCCGAACACATGCGAGTGAATGAGCAACCCACACCGGGACAGCGACCACTAGCGAGTACAGAGAGAGCTGGACTCCCGCCATATATTACACTATGTAACACAATTTTTGTTCCTGGGTAGTAAGTGTTATTTCCTAATTGCTTATGCCTCAAAAGTATAGAAAATGGCTATTATTCCCCACAAACTTTGCTTTTGTGACCAGGACCGTGATATTTTGAAATTTACCAATTTCCAATGAGAAAACGGGCAAATTTGTGACTTTTCGTTCACATAAAGTCAGAAAAAAACAACATATGAATCCAAATTAACATGTATTTATACTAAAGTAATACAAAAATGACTACAAAAGATTTAGAAGTGAGTAGTTTTTCGAGATTTACGATTATACTGTAAATCACTTTCACGAATCAGCCCCCAAATGTAGTCTCCCATCATGTTCTCGTTATACTGTCCTTGGTAGTGGCGTTCAAAGTCCAGTATATCCTGGTGGAAGTGCTCACCTTGCTCCTCTGAGTATGCTCCCATGTTCTCCTTGAATTTATCAAGATGAGCATCAAGGATATGAACTCTGAGGGACATCCTACAGTACATTGTGCCGTAACTCTTCACCAGAGTCTCAACCAGCTCCACATAGTTTTCGGCCTTGTGATTGCCCAGGAAGCCCCGAACCACTGCGACAAAGCTGTTCCAAGCCGCTTTCTCCTCACTAGTGAGCTTCTTGGGGAATTCTGACAAAGACACAGGCTTTGACCTTTGCCTCAGACAGCTTAGGGAAGAAGTCTTGAAGGTACTTGAAAGCTGCCGACTCCTTATCTAGAGCTCTGACAAATTGTTTCATAAGGCCCAATTTGATGTGCAATGGTGGCATTAGCACCTTCCGGGGGTCCAACAGTGGCTTCCTCGCCACAGAGAACTCGGTCTGCTGTGTTAGTGCACCTTTGTGTCCCTGCTGTCCCAAAGGCAGATAGCAGGGAAACTTGGTAAAACCGCCTTGGAGACCCATCTGGAATGCCACCATTTTGTGGTCTCCTATGACCTCCTAGCCGTACTCATCATACTTAAAGGTGTCCAGCAAGGTCTTGATATGTATCCACTTAGGCAGCTGGAACTAAACTGAACTGGTGGGCTTAAGGCCCCTGTATTTATACTGCTGTTTATATTACTGTAAAGTTCTAGAAGTTACTCCAAGTTTACTCAGCACTGAATCTATCTGAAATGTTCAGGAAAATAGGTAAATTTCAAAATATTACTGTCCTGGTCACAAAAGCAAAGTTTGTGGGGAATAATAGCAATTTTCTATACTTAAGCAATAAGCAATTAGGAAATAACATTTACTAACCAGGAAAAAATAAAATAAAATAAAAAATAAATAAAAAAGTGTTATACAGTGTTATCGTTAAATGTTCCAGATTCCAATCCTTGAGAAAAACCATTTATTTACATATTATACAATATTATTTAAATGTATTTATAAGTATACATGTATTTAATTAGTGTCAGTAGCTGACTTCGGGAAATGCACTTTTAAATTATAACTCGTGTTATCTGACAAGAAATGATTTAAACTAAATTTAGTTGTCAAGCTGTTAAGCTTTTATGTTGATTAATATTAGTCCTATAATTTATAGGGATTTGAACCAAGAATAATATGTACAAACAAGCAGGATTTATAACAGAATAGCAGAATTTTAAATAGAATAGCAGTTTCCCCATAACTACTGCTGAGTTTGACTCAATGCCCAAGCCATTAATAGCCATTACTATTACAATATTTTGACTATAAATTTGAAATTTCATAAACAAAAGGAAGCACAGCAAGTTTTATGTTGTATCACATTTATTCAGTGTGTAACTGGAACTCTACACACGCCATCAGAACAACCTCCAACACAACAGTCAACATTGTTGTCAACAACTACTGAGACAGGGTGTTAATGATCAGTGTCTGTTTCATGACAGGATAAGGCATTTGAGCTCTTGTTTGTGAATCCTTTACACTTCAGAACTTCAGGACGGTTCGGATACTGTGGGAGACAAAGGAGGAATGTTTGCATTTAAATGTAATTTTGTTTTGTCATATTGCATAAACATGATATTAACAAGTAGCACAAGACAGCAAGGCAGGTTCTGATGCAAGTACCTTTTTCCAGCATGCATCAAATCAAAGGCCTCATTGATCTGGTCGAAGGGCAATGTGTGAGTGACAAACTCATCCACCATCAGCTTCTTGCTCATGTAGTCATTCACCAGTTTAGGAACACTCTCCACACTCTTCCAGCCTGAAAAGCAAAAGGAAAAGCATTATCTTAGAGTAGATTGCATAATATCACATATTTAATAAAACATATAAAGCACTTGCACTGAAGGGCAAAATCTACATTTCAAATTAAGGATCCACTGATATGAAAATGTAACAAAAAAACTATAGGCTGATATGGATAAAGATATTTTGCCACTTAGAGTACTCACTTTATTTTATCATCACTTCAATTTTTTGCCTGGGAATTATGCTTTAAAAATGTACAAAGAGGTTCAAAAGCTATTGTTCTAACAATAAATAATTTCCATTGAACATGGACTGAAACTGATGAACAAATAACAGGACAAATTTCTAAGATAAAAGATAAATGTAAGATATATATATATATATATATATATATATATATATATATATATATATATATATATATATATATATATTTTTTTATTATATATATATATATATCACACATACACACACACACACACAGTATATAGCATGGTGTGAAATTGTGAAAATAGATCACTTAACATTTCTAAAACATTTTTTGCACTTGTTTTTTGCAGTTATAAACCACAAAACTCACATTTTACAGTACATATTATGATAGAACATTACAAATTAATATTATGCATATTCGAAATGGTTGACATTTTGTGGTTTTTATTTCTGTAGGCATTTATTTATGTTACACAGAAAAAAAAAATATTATAAACTTTATATGACACAATAAATGTATGTAGTAAGTATATGAATGAACCATTGTTTTGTTTGTTTTCATATCAGTGTTTATGTTTATTATTGATTTGCCAGTGGTTTTAATTGTCAATAATTGGCTGATAAATATTGGTGGCTGATACATTGATGCATCCAGGGGCGTAGCACCAAATTTTGGGCCCCGGGTACAGAACTGCTTTAGGGCTCACTTAACAATTTGGGTTTGTGGTGGGGGTAAACATTTTAGATGGATACTTAAAAGTGCTAATTCATAAGTAATTCACAACTTTTTATTTTCAAATGCAAACATTATTTGAATAAAGCAATACATTATAAAATAAATAAATAAAACTAACAAAATAAATTATACATGTATACAGTACTGTGCAAAAGTTTTAGGCACTTGGGAAAAATTTTGCATAGTGAGGATGTCTTCAAAAATAATGCCATAAATAGTTTTCATTTATCAATTAAGATCATACAAAGTCCAGTAAACATAAAAAAAGCTAAATCAATATTTGGTGTGACCACCTTTGCCTTCAAAACAGCACCAATTCTCCTAGGTACACCTGGATACAGTTTTTCTTGGTTGTTGGCAGATAGGATGTTCCAAGCTTCTTGCCACAGTTCTTCTATCTATTCTGGCTGTCTCAATAGCTTCTGTCTTTTCATGTAATCTCAGACTGACTCAATATTCAGTGGGGGCTCTGTGGGGACCATGCCATCTGTTGCAGGGATCCCTGTTCTTCTATTCTAATCATTTCTATTTGCAAAAGAAATGTTTGGGAGTCTAAAATGTATATTTCCTATTGACACACTAAAGCTGAAGATATAAGTAACCATCTTAAGACAAATGTTTTTGTGAAGCCTTTTTGCACAGTACTGTAAATTTATGAGTTTTCTTGTTGGCAAATTCACCATAACACTTCTGAAATTAGAAGAGTGCCAGTTTGTTCAGTCTATCCTGTGACATTTCTGCTCTCAGGTAGTTTTAGAACTTGCCATCTGATCTGGGTCTAAAATTAACTTAAAATTAGGGCTGGGTATTGTTATAGATTTCCAGATTCAATTTGATATTTTTTCATCATATTGGTCACATTTTAGCTTTTGAAAAATGGTCAAACTCATATTCCATCAATAAACATCTTGAAACTGCATTTATTATTTTGCATATATATTTGTTACATGTTTATTGTTAACATACATAGATTGTTCTATTTACAATGATTTACAGTGCATCTGGAAAGTATTCACAGTGCTTCACTTTTTCCACATTTTGTTATGTTACAGCCTTATTCCAAAATGGATTAAATTCAATATTTTCCTCAACATTCTACAAACAATACCCCATAATGACAATGTGAAAGAAGTTTGTTTAAAATCTTTGCAAATTTATTTAAAAAAATAAATCACAAGTATTCACAGCCTTTACTCAATACTTTGTTGAAGCACCTTTGGCATCAATTACAGCCTCGTGTCTTTTTGAGTATGATGCTACAAGCTTGGCACACCTATTTTTGGGCAGTTTCTCCCATTCTTCTTTGCAGGACCTCTCAAGCTCCATCAGGTTGGATGGGGAGCGTCGGTGCACAGCCATTTTCAGATCACTCCAGAGATGTTCAATCGGGTTCAAGTCTGGGCTCTGGCTGGGCCACTCAAGGACATTCACAGAGTTGTCCAGGAGCCACTCCTTTGTTATCTTGGCTGTGTGCTTAGGGTCGTTGTCCTGTTGGAAGATGAACCTTCACCCCAGTCTGAGGTCCAGAGCTCTGGAGCAGGTTTTCATCAAGGATGTCTCTGTACATTGCTGCATTCATCTTTCCCTCGATCCTGACTAGTCTCCCAGTTCCTGCTGCTGAAAAACATCCCCACAGCATGATGCTGCCACCACCATGCATCACTGTAGGGATGGTATTGGCCAGGTGATGAGCGGTGCCTGGTTTCCTCCAGACATGACCCTTGCCATTCAGGCCAAAGAGTTCAATCTTTGGACTCTCAGACCATGAGAAACTTCAGGTGCCTTTTGGCAAACTCCAGGCGGGCTGTCATGTGCCTTTTACTGAGGAGTGGCTTCCGTCTGGCCACTCTACCATACAGGCCTGATTGGTGGAGTGCTGCAGAGATGGTTGTTCTTCTGGAAGGTTCTCCTCTCTCCACAGAGAAATGCTGGAGCTCTGTCAGAGTGACCATCGGGTTCTTGGTCACCTCCCTGACTAAGGCCCTTCTCCCCCGAAGAGTCCTGGTGGTTCCAAACTTCTTCCATTTACTGATGATGGAGGACACTGTGCTCATTGGGACCTTCAATGCTGCAGACATTTTTCTGTACCCTTCCCCAGATCTGTGCCTCGATACAATCCTGTCTCTGAGGTCTACAGACAATTCCTTGGACTTCATGGCTCGGTTTGTGCTCCGACATGTACTGTTAACTGTGGGACCTTATATAGACAGGTGTGTGCCTTTCCAAATCATGTCCAATCAACTGAATTTACCACAGGTGGACTCCAATCAAGTTGTAGAAACATCTCATGGATGATCAGTGGAAACAGGATGCACCTGAGCTCAATTTTGAGTGTCATGGCAAAGGCTGTGAATACTTATGTACATGTGATTTTTTTTCATTTTTTATTTTTAATGCATTTGCAAAGATTTCAAACAAACTTCTTTCATGTTGTCATTATGGGGTATTGTTTGTAGAATTTTGAGGAAAATAATGAATTTAATCAATTTTGGAATAAGGCTATAACATAACAAAATGTGGAAAAAGTGAAGCGCTGTGAATACTTTCCGGATGCACTGTACATTGATACTCAGAACACATGCTAAATCGGTATCATCTCTTTAAATAGACAACGGCATCCGAGTGCAACTACAGTTGATTTTGTACCTCACATTTTCTTTTAGTGGCTTAATGTGAGGAAAATTTCACATTTGTCCCATGTAGTTCTGAAGAAAAATAACATTTAGGCATCACAGATGAACATCTGATGGTAAATTTTGCACTAAAGTAAAATACTGTATATTTTTACAATAGATGCGTGAATAGCGGCAGATGTTGACAGTTTGATTTGAATTGTGCATGTCACTTTAAGCAAGCATCTGATTGTTGTTCAACATTTAATAAAAAACATGTAATGATGCAGTTGCTAATAATGTTACCTACCATCTGGTGAATATTTCCCTTATATTTTCTTGCCAAAAGCAATATGTTCTCGCATGTGACACGTTCAAAATGTGTTAATTTTGGACAATGTTTACATGGATATCAAACTAATATTCACAAAGTAGCTATGTTGAGAGGTATGACTCACTTTTCTTCTGTAAAAAAAAAAAAATAAAAAAATTACAAATTGTCTGCTACCTCCTGCTCTTTCTCTGCTCCTTTTTCTTTTGAAATGTCCGATTTTAGATTAATTTCTGTAGATACATTAACGGACTGAAGCAATGTACATCATGACCACGCACTGGCTGATGAACCAGACCACTTTCACTTTTGATGGGGGGGGGGGGGTCGGGGCCGCTAACATGGAGGAGACAATGCAGATTATAGGGGAACTCCCCATTTTTACAGGTGGAAAACAGACTCTTGCCACCTTTTATTCCAAACTATGTTATTACTATATGTATAGGGGTGGGCAATATGACCAAAATCCTATATCATGATATGAGTAATTTTATATCACGATAACGATATATATCACAATATAGTTACATTTTTCTGTAAAATCAATACATTTTTATTATATATTATTACATGTTGCAATGTGTAATTTTGAGTAATCCAGTCAGTGAATTGAATACTTTATAAATGAAAACTACTTCATCTTATAATTTTCTCTTTATTTTGAACTTGAAAAGCATAGTAAAAAAGCCACATTTCAGTCTGATGATGTGCACCAATTTTCTTCTTTTTCTTCTTCTTATATTATTATTGTTGTTGTTGTTGTTATGATTATTGTTATAATTTTACTCAAGAAATTTAACATCTTCTCAAAGCAATGCAAAAAAGTAAAAAAATAAAATAAAATATCCATAAACAAAACACTTAATTAGGCTCTTTGTGTTTTTAGTAAACTTTATAAAGAAAATATAAAATATCTGAAAGAAAATATGGCTGGTTTGTTTCCTGATATCAAATATCATTCAAACTGAATTTTAGAAAGGGTTTTGATGTGTATTTTAAAAACCTACTTGACATCGAGAGAAACCAGAATGAGTATCGGGTGTGATCTGCGCTTTTTGACATATTAAGGGAATTGGATGACTTCAATACTCACGCGCACTTGCATGTTTCAGACTGCGTGCGCAACACTCGCACAAAACACAGCTGTGCGTATTTGGATTGGAGGCATGTTTGGAGCATGGGAAGAATGTCATTGGATTTGCTTTGACGGTGGCTCAAGCGAAAAATTTAATGCCACAGCAGCGGATTCAGTGTCATTTTTTTTCTCGCGTTCTAGACAAGCTTTTCATCTAATGACGCCTGCAGCTGTCAGTGAAAAACTGCGTCTCATTATTTCTATCTCAGTCTCACGTGAAGCCCTGACCACTGATATATACGCGCTCATGGATATACTGACATACACAATGTACAAACCTTGCTAATCACTGTTTTCTGCTCAGTATCGCGTTTTCTAAAGCCAAACCAATTCCACACAACAGAGGACAAACTTTTTTTTCATAATTTCCTCTCATCTTCTCATTCAAATGAAACTGAGGAATGAGCAGTCACTCCGCCTTCCTCCATTTATCCGACAGTGTGTGTAATGCGTGCGTGTTACGTGCTGTACCCATTTAGATGCATCAAGTAATGCTTTTACATCAGTAACATCAAACGTAATCGGTTCTCAAATGTCAAACCTAACACAATGCATCTAAAAGTGTCTGATTTGATTGAAGACCAACAGCGACTAAAATATTTTCAGTGAATAACTTAAATTTCTGCTAGTTTGTCATGAAAAGCTATTGTATGGCTTCAGAAGACAATCCAAGAACCACCTTTATAATACTTTTATGGTGCTTTTTTTGTCATTTTGAAGCTTGACAGCACCCATTCCCATTTACTTTTATTGTATGGAAAGGTGCAGCCAGTATATTCTTCAAATTCGCCTTTTTTTTTCCAAGGAAAAAAGAAAGTCATAGGGGTTTGGAACGACATTAGTGCTTAACCATTCCTTTAAAAAAATACACCCACCACCAAAGGCTGTGCCTTTCCATGTACGCCCTGTTACCAGCTGGAAAGGGCGGGTGGAGATTTCTTGACCAGCCCCTGCCACGCCAATGATGACACTGGTTCCCCAGCCTTTGTGACATGCCTCAAGAGCAGCTCTCTGAAATTCAAAAGAAAAGTGACAGTGATGGTCATCCTAAACACAAGTCGTACAAATAGTAGGTCTGCACTTCACATCAAGTACACATTATTATGAATCACCATGGCAGGAAATATTTTGGGGGAAATGATAACCGCAACTGAACAGAGATCAACAGTATTACAGTAGACATTTGGGTGGCTGTATCAGGCAGCTTTTGTTCATCCTCAACTAAATGCTTATTGTTTATGTAGCTTACCATAATGGCGACATTGCCGATGCATTCAAAGGAATAGTCCACTCCTCCATCTGTCAGCTCCACCAGCACCTCCTGAATGGGCTTGCTGTGGTCCTTGGGGTTCACAAACTCAGTGGCTCCAAACTTCTTGGCAGTTTCAAACTTGTCTGGATTGATGTCAATGCCAATGATCCTGGTGGCACCCTGTGATTTGCAGCCCATTATGACAGCAAGCCCAACAGCTCCCAAACCGAACACAGCACATGTAGAGCCAGCTTCAACCTACCAGGGTGAACATGAGTCTCTTGACTGTGGGATTTTTGGAGGCAGCATCAAATACGCAAATATAAACAAATATACATTAATTTCTCCTAAATAAAATAAATGAGAAGCTGGATCAGAGAGCAGATTCAGCATGAAGACCTTGGCAGTGTTGAGAGCAGCTCCATATCCAGTGGAGATGCCACAGCCCAGCAAACATACTTTGTCCAGTGGAGCATGTTCATCCACTATTGCCAGAGAGATTTCAGCCACAACGGTGTACTCAGAGAAGGTGCTGGTACCCATGAAGTGGAAGAGTTGCTTGCCTTTACAGGTGAATCTGGAGGTCTTATCGGGCATCAGACCCTGACCCTGGGTCACCCTAAATAATTAAATGAGAACTGAGTCACTGCAAACCGACATTGCTTGTAATTGTGCAAGTTAGCACACATACTGAAGAGATCTCTCATTAAAGGAATAGTTTACCCAAAAATGTAAATTCTGTCATTATTCACTCAGCCTGATGCCATCCCAGATGTTTATGGCTGTTTATCTTTAGCAGAACGCAAATAAAGATTTTTAGAAGATAGAGCTCTGTCAGGTCCTTATAATGGATATACACGGGTGCCAGCACGTTGACACTCCAAAAGTCATATTTAGGCAGCATAAAAGTAATCCACAAAACTCCAGTCGATCAATGAATGTCTTCTGAAGCAAATCAATATGTTTGTGTACAAAATAAATCAATAATTAAAATGTTAACTTTTAAAAATTGCTTCCTGCTAGCAGATGATGTGAAGCGTGATGTAAGCGCGTCGGCAAGTTCACGTGAGAATTCTGAAGCAGCACTTATTTACAACAGAAGAACGAACGTCACACGAGAGTTTGGCCATTTCAAACAGCAGAGCCCTGGATGGAAGCGCCGATTTAAAGTTAAAAACTTTTTAATTATCGACTTGTTTCTTACATAAACCTATCGATTCGCTTCAGAAGACATTCATTGATCGACTGGAGTCGCATGGATTACTTTTATGACCGTCTGGCACCCGTGAAATGCCATTACAAGGACCTGAACAGAGCTCTATCTTCTAAAAACCTTAATTTGTGTTCTGCTGAAGAAAGACAGTCATACACATCTGGGATGGAATCAGTGTAAGTGGATAATGTGAGTATCTTCATTTTTGGGAGAATTATTCCTTTAAGTAAATCCTATTCATAATTACCTGATCTTCTGACACAAGTTGGTTTTGGGGTTTTTACAAAACTTGCACTCTCCACACTGGGGTACATATAGTGGAATGACAGTATCACCTTGTAAAGAAATTAGACACTTTGATTGCTTCTGAACTCACAATACTGCTTACATTTTGAAAACATTAATTTCATTCACGAGAGGCTATATAGACCTAAACACATTTTGACATGCCTGGTTTGAATTTGGTGACCCCTTCCCCAATACTCTCAACAGTGCCTGCTCCCTCGTGACCCATGATGACAGGAAACAAGCCCTCAGGGTCACTTCCACTCAGGGTGTATGCGTCAGTGTGACATACGCCCGTAGCATGAATCTGAAACATACAACCATAGTTGTATTTTGAATAGCAATTATATTTTTCTCTATGACTTTGCATAATTACTTTATAATAAATAACACACCAATTTTCACTACTGTCTCCTGCATAAATATGCTTGAGACAAGACAACAGGGTCAAAACTGAACTTCCGTGCACCAAAACATCGAGCGTTGACAGGGTGCAGCTGCAACCCAGTTTGTTTGTGCTTTTAACAGAGCTCAAGCAATTAAAGTGTCAAATCTTGACTATAAATTATGCTGAACAAGAGGCTCCCACTGAGATAAAGGCAGCTCAACAAATTAGTCACAAAAAGATCATAACCATCTGATGTCAATTTAAATCTTTAAAAACAAAGGTTTCAAATGGACAACATATCTTATTAACAAACTAATTTCAGCTTGATGGCGAAATCCTCATGTTATTTTTCTTGATGCGAATACTAATACAATTGGATTCTTCGAAGTTTGACTCATCAAGTGTCTTTGCACACCAAATAACCTTTTGTTTTAGTCAAGAGGTACAATGTTCAGATTAATGGTTTACCTTAACTCTGACTTCATGGGCTTGGGGTGGAGCTACCTCCACCTCCTCAATGGAGAGAGGCTTACTAGCCTCCCAGGCCACTGCTGCCTTGCATTTGATCACCTGTGGATACATTTAGAAGAAATTAGTACATAAATATACTGTTATATGAGATGCTGTGGAATCTCCTTTTCACCTATAATGAAGGTTATATAAGTTACTGCTCTGCAAGTACAGTTGAAGTCAGAAGTTTACATACACTTAGGTTGAAGTCATTAAAACTAATTTTAACCACTCCACAGGTTTAATATTAGCAAACTATAGTTTGGGCAAGTCGTTTAGTACATCTACCTTGTGCATGACACGAGTAATTTTTCCAACAATTGTTTACAGACATTAATTAACCATATCACAATTCCAATGGGTCAGAAGTTTACATTCAAGTTTATATACACTAAGTTAACTGTGCCTTTAAGCAGCTTGGAAAATTCCTGAAAATGTTTTCATGCCTTTAGACAATTATCTTCTGATAGGAGGTGTACTAAATTGGAGGTGTACCTGTGGATGTATTTAAGGCCTAGCTTCAAACTCAGTGCCTCTTTGCTTGACATCATAGGAAAATAAGAAGAAATCAGCCAAGACCTCAGATAAAAAATTGTGGACCTCCACAAGTCTGGTTCATCCTTGGGAGAAATTTCCAAACACCTGATGGTACCACGTTCATCTGTACAAACAATAGTACACAAGTATAAACACCATGGGACCACGCAGCCATCATACCGCTCAGGAAGGAGACACATTCTGTCTCCTAGAGATGAATGTAGTTTGGTGCGAAAAGTGCAAATCAATCCCAGAACAACAGCAAAGGACCTTGTGAAGATGCTGGTGGAAACAGGTAGACAAGTATCTATATCCACAGTAAAACGAGTCCTATATTGACATAACCTGAAAGGCTGCTCAGCAAGGAAGAAGCCAATGCTCCAAAACCGCCATAAAATAAGCCAGACTACAGTTTGCAAGTGTGCATGGGGACAAAGATCTTACATTTTGGAGAAATGTCCTCTGGTCTGATGAAACAAAAATTGGCCATAATGACCATCGTTCTGTTTGGAGGAAAAAGAGTGAGGCTTTCAAGCCGAAGAACACCATTTCAACTGTGAAGCATGGGGGTGGCAGCATCATGTTGTGGGGGTGCTTTGGTGCAGGAGGGACTGGTGCACTTCACAAAATGGATGGCATCATGAGGAAAGAAAATTATGTGAATATATTGAAGTTAAAGCTCGGTCGCAAATTGATCTTCCAAATGGACAATGACCCCAAGCATACCTCCAAAGTTGTGGCAAAATGGCTTAAGGACAACAAAGTCAAGGTATTGGAGTGGCCATCACAAAGCCCTCACCTCAATCTGATAGACAATTTGTGGGCAGAACTGAAAAAGTGTGTGCGAGTACGGAGGCCTACAAACCTGACTCGGTTACACCAGTTCTGTCTGCAGGAATGGGCCAAAATTCCAGCAACTTATAGTGAGAAGCTTGTGGAAGGCTACCCAAAACGTTTGACCCAAGTTAAACAATTTAAAGGCAATGCTAGCAAATACTAACAAAGTGTATGTAAACTTCTGACCCACTGGGAATGTGATGAAAGAAATAAAAGCTGAAATAAATCATTCTCTCTACTATTATTCTAACATTTCACATTCTTAAAATAAAATAGTGATCCTAACTGACCTAAGACAGGGAATGTTTTCTACGATTAAATGTCAGGAATTGTGAAAAACTGAGTTTAAACGTATTTGGCTAAGGTGTATGTAAACTTCTGACTTCAGCTGTAAGTATGCAGTAGCATTATTTAGGCCAGATCGAGATGCAGTTAGACACAAAACATCATATATAGACTACTATGTAGATGACATGCAATAAAATCCATGTACATTAAATCTGCAAAACATATTCTGAATATCCACTTCTATTTGCATGCTTTGTGAAATCGGTGCTAAAAGTAGGTGAAATGCTCTTATCACCATGGACTCAAAAATCAGTCTAACGTGTTTCTGATCATACATGCATTGTCACATAACGGAATTCATCAAACAAGGCCAAGGAAAACAGGTCAAAGCCGCACAATTAATCTTTGTACCTAGATTTGCTCTCCTATCATGCACAAGTGGTGCTATATATTTGTAACCATTTTTGCATTGAATTTCGTCTCTCGAGGGTTTGCAATTGTGCACAAATGCGTCTCTTAAACGTACACAAAACTCGAAAAATTATGTTTTGTGTTCTTCAAAAAGTGAAGGATGAAGGCGTATTTCGCCTGGAAACTTACTTTCCCTGTTGTGTCCATGCTTTTCTTCCACCGAGAGAAAAGGAAGGAGGGGTGTGGCAAACTGAACAACTCTTTCTCCAGCCAATCAGAGAAAAGGTTAAGGCCACGCTTTAGCAAAGTACGTTGTTTTTAACAGCGCATGTCATCGCTTTTTTCTGTCATTGGTCTGTCAACGATTGCGTTGCTGTACAAATACTTAATCATTCTAAGAGCAGTTTTCAGTCAAACTAGAAGCCTGTCAATGCATTTTCTGATGCCTGTAGGATAAACGACAGTCAAATTATATTATCACCATCATCTATCACAATTTTTCAAGTTAGGTTTAGCAGTAGTCAGTTTCATAGTATTGTTTTACAAGTACAGCCTTTTTATTTTATTTTATTTGGCTCTGCAGTGAAGGAGGGCCTAGAAAAACCTCTGCCTAAACACTTTGTCCAGCTGCTGATAAAAATGCATATTTCTTTATCTAAAAGGTTTGCATAACCAATTTCTTACCTAATTTGAAATGGCAAAATATACACTGGAAATGGCAGAATGTCCCATAACACATCTATCACATACCAAATAAGTTTACCTAGTTAAATTTTAAACAGAGACAGAGTTGTAAATATACCATAGATTTTAATGAGCAAATACATGGTCATTCCAAAGCTGACAGAAATTCAGATGTCAATTACAATACAGCAATGTAACTTTTATATTATTTAATCACGGTAGAGTTGGCTTCACCATTTATTTATTTTTTCCACACTACAACATGGTTATATTGGTACTGGTCATCTTCCAGCAATGTGGAAACACAAGTGGAAACAAACCAACGAGTCAAGTTTTTGTGGGAGACACATGCCATCTTGTACACAGACATATGTCAACTTAAAAATAGCCCTATTAGTACATCAAATAAAATTGAACTGCTGAAAAAATACAAATATGGTACAAAACAGAGTAAAATGTTCAGCTGTACAAGAGAGGCATCAATGAACAGAGTCCAAAGACTGTGTAAGACCCCAAATGCTGCTTCTGGCTTCTCCTTGGAAGCCTCCTCTGAAGATAAAACAATATGTCCCATTCCTTTAAGGCCTTCATCATCTTCCACCTGCAAACAAGCAGAGTGCATATTTTGTGTTGTTTATTTTCAAATGAATTTGCAGCGAAGACAGCCTCATTCGCTTTTTTAATTCCAGTAATTTTCTGATTTCATTATTGATTTCTGATGATCAGAATTGCCAACTCACCTCTGAATCCACGTCCACTACCTCCACCTCTACCTCCCCTGAACCCACCACCACCTCCTCTGCCACCTCCACGTCCACCGAATCCTCCTCCTCCACGTCCACCAAATCCTCCTCCTCCACGTCCACCACGGAATCCACCTGCAAACCAATTGCTCTCTTTAGCATATTCCCTCAACAGATATACTTAAATATTAGTTAACTAACCACATATTACCAGAGATAATGATGAAACTCAAATCAATGAACACTGTATACTGTTTTCTTGTTTTGAAAACAAGAAAATCCCAAAGCAAGTATGGCCTTACCTCCTCTCCCACCTCCACCTCTTCCTCCTCTACCTCCTCGAGGAGGCCCCTTCTCACCTGGAGGCCTGGGGAGGAATCTTTGGAGGGGCAGCAGCTTCATTGGATCAATGTAGAACTGATTCAGGAGAAAAGTGATTAAAAATGTTATGCATTGTTAGACACATCCTCGTAAAAGTCCACTGGATATACTACAAGAGCTTTATAAATTTGCTGAGAATATCAGGAACACAGTGTGTTTTGCGTCATATTGGAAGTAAACAATGCTGTAAAGCATTTGTATACTGAGGTGAAACAATTGTTCAAAACAGAGCCAGAAAAAACTATTTGAGCTTACCTTCTGTAATTTCTTGAAGGAGGATGCCTTCATATTTTCAGAAAGTTTGACTGAAAAATACTGAGGAATTTCTTAAGGACTTACACATATTAATGGAAATAAAATTAGCTTCGCAAAATAATTATACAGGAACCCTTTACTTTAAGTCATTTTAAAGGTTGACAGCCCCATGATTACTTGCAGTAACATTTAAGGATACAAAGTCGCGAAGCTGCCCAAAGATCTCGTCGACTTTTCCAATCTGTTCTTTGTTTTCAAGGTATACAGGAGCATTGAAGTAAGGAACTTTGTTTTCCTCTGTCACACATCTGCAGACAATATCATCTTCACAGGGGTGCATAAACTCTCCTAGAGCTAAAAAAAAAAAAAAAAAAAAAAAAAAATGGAACACGATTATGATGACAATTATGACCTGACAGGCAGTTTTGGAACGCCTATCACAAGCAGACAATCACCCCCCCCCACCAAAAAAAAAAAAAATCTTTGAAATTAAAGTACAGGAAAAAAGAAAAAACCTTACCGACAACATATTCCGGTGGGCCAAAGTCTTGCTGTCTGAATCCACCTCTGCCGCCACCTCGACCACCACCAAATCCGCCGCCTCGACCACCACCAAATCCGCCGCCTCGACCACCACCAAATCCGCCACCCCGTCCCCCACCTCTGTTGAATCCGCCGCCACGGCCCCCTCCACGACCACCACCACCGCGGAATGACATAATGATATTACAAAACTGCAGAACACATGTAAGAAACACGTTCACATAATCCCTGGTTTATGCAATGTTGAACTATAATGAATGAATCAAACAAACGTTTATTCATCGTGATCCTCACATTAACTGGAGTAATCGATTGTATCTCCAGGACCCAAGAGAGGACTTTATTTAAAATATTCCATATAATGATCATTAAATCTCAAGAAAGAAATACAAGAATACAATCAAGCATGGTTAACCAGTTAAGTATCTGTACCACATCCGAGTGCAGAAATTAGACAAATAATATTAACAGTTCATCTTTTATATACATTTTGACACAGCATATGTTATTCTAGAATGTACACCGCCATGTGAAAAGGACAATTTACCTTTAAAAACTGTCTGTTTTGGACTTCTATCAATAAGCACGCTGTTGACTCTGGAAACACATGTGACTACGTTATCTGCCGTAAATGATTACCGGCTCACAGACTGTCGTAAACACGGAAGTCGTGACCATTTTTGGTCGCAAGGGGCGCACGTGTCAAAGAAAAGCAAGCGATGAATAAGAGCTCGCATAAAACAGTGCCACTGAAATAAGTATTAAAGTTGATTTCTGACAACACACTGTCCTGTTTTGCCATATATATAACCGACCTACCCACAGGGCTAAAAGAAATATATCAGAAATAATAATAATAATATTATTATTAATAATAATAATGAAAACAACAATACTATTTATAATAATGTAATTTAAATATTCATTATTACAAAATATACAATATTAATAATTGTAAAGTATTAATATTATAATATATCAATATTTTAGTACTAAACTTTATAGAAATGAAAATTAATGAAAATTTATTATTATTATTATTATTACGTTGTTGTAATTTCAATATTTATTTTGGCATAATGTATATTAGTAACATAGTAGCAATGATAAAGTATTAATATTACAATATATTACAGTAATACAAAACAGAGTATGTAATAAACATAAAAGTGTAACAATTATTTGTATTATGATTTTAATAGCTGAGCAACAGCAGAGGTCACTGTTGACACAATAATCTGAGTGTTAGACGACAGTACCTCTGGAGGGGTTGAGATGGTTGTGAGGGACCAAAACATTTGAATTCTGATCAAGGTTTGCTGGCTCTCCAGGGTCCACACAGGAGAAGGCTATTTCTGTAAATAGAAGTCTGTTTCCCCCGAAACTCTCTACCTCATTTTTTTCTTCCTTTTTTTTTTCTTTTTTTTCTTTTTGAAATGCCGCAGGCAACTGTCAGCATCCAGCATGAGAACCTGAGTAGTGTGTCGAAAAAGAGGGAGAGAGCGATAGACAGCCACACACTCAGAGAGAGAGAGGACCCTACATCAATAGGAGTGCTGCACTTTATGTGGAGCTTATTATAACCTTGTGTTGTACATCTTGTATCACAAATACCTTTACACTTTCCCTTAAACCTTTTAAAAACTAAATCCTATCTTTATACCTGCAAGTCCTCTAAACCCACAGTGACTGGAATTTTTGAACTTGTTAGTTCAGAAGCTGTGGTGCTTATCATAACACTAGAGATGAGAGTCATACCCAGGCAATGTTTTGTTTGTGCAGATCAGTCACTGAGGATGCATGCATGCATCTGATTGCGTGACACATTTTCAAAACAGAACTAAAAAAATATAATTTCTTCCATATTTTGTTCATCATTCATCATGTATTCAGTTTAGTTCAGAGTGTTATTAACATTCAACTGCAGCAAGAGTGCACTGGATGAAACCTTTTGAATAATATTTTATTTTAAGATGAAAACAAAATATTAAGTTCCATCAATGACAGTTGCCTCCTGAAGTGTCTACAATATGCTAAGCATTTCAAGGTCCTCGTTGTTACTCTTGTCTTTAAAAAAATAGGACCACTCTTTATCTCTGTAAACTCACAGTAAATTCAAACTATTTGTGGCCACTGTTGCAAATTCCAGTTGCAACTTTTAGGACATGAACCATGCAATTTAATTGGACTAACATGGAGTGGTTCGTATCCTGTTGTATCGATTTCGTGGTTTGGTAATCCGTGATTGTCACAATGGTCATTCAGATTACAGGGTAAAGAAGGCAATGCGGCCATTTGGGGGGTAATGAGGGGAAAAGGCTGTTAATTGCCTCCGACTGATGAAAGTAAATTAATTATTGATTGCTTATGCCACTCTTTTTCTGTACTTACATAGCTTTACAAATCCCTTTACCTCCCCTTAGTTTAAGTACATTTTCTCTCTGGCGTAATTACACACTGAGGCAAGTCCATGGACCACTAAGCACCTCATTGGATCCAAAAAGTTGTTTATTCTGGAATTTCTGTGTTTGATTTTCATCTGTATGTTTGCTATGATTTAGAGATGTCTCTTACACTTATTGTCCATTGTCTCAGTGTCACTGTATCTTTCCCTTCCTTGGCTAGGCTGTTGTGCACAATTAGCCTACTACCATCGTTACCTGTGGATATAAATGGATGGAAAAATGGAAAGAGACAGAGAGAGAACGAATGAAAATAACTGAATTAAATCACTTGTATGGGCCATGGCCTTGCAAAAGGGCTTGCATCCAGTCTTTGTTCAGGATGACACTGAATGCAAAGCATAGATTCAAGCCAAACCAAGCCTGCATCATTATTCTTCCCATTGATTTTCCACTGGGCCTCCAAAGACAGGCTGTTCTTTGAAATGAAGTATAATGGATTAGAGGTTTCACTCAAAGAAGCGCAAGTGGTGTGTATGTGTGTGTCCATTTCAAATGGCACACTGTTCTCTCAGACTGTCTGAATGGTGCTCGCTCTCTGATCAGGTTGAGTCAGTGCATTCTGAGTGGATGAGGAAAATAAGGTGGACTGAGCATTCAGGGACATCTGAAGACAGGTCATCTGATTCTTAGAACCGGGCTGTGATGCATTCTGAGATGGTATTTCACCTCTTCAGATAAGTGATGGTGATAAGAGTTGGTTTTTGTTTGGTTTCCTTTAATTCTTTGATAGACTGGGTCCGATTTAAAGTGTTTAGACCAAGGGTGGGAAGAACAGCAGTGATAAAGGTCATATCTGCTAAGATCCCAGTTATTTAATTATTTTATTTATTTTGTTAGCAGCCAATCATACTGTACTTTACTGTTTAAAAACAAACAAAAAAGAAAACTAGTATCAATTTTCTTAAAGGATAGCTGACCCAAAAATGAAAACCTGGTCATTCTTTACTCACCCACATGTTGTTCCAAACTGTATTACTTTGTTTCCTCTGTGGAACACAAAAGGAGATGTTGGGGACTGACATTACTAATATACTTCTAGCGAAATTTAAGAAAGAATATGTGAAGTCATTTTAAACTAAATCTGGTCAAAAAGAGTGTTTTTGAATTTGTTGCGGCGGTTCGAAACAGCTTGCCAGTGCAAACTTTCAGGAAAATTTTGTACCTGCTCTTCTAACTGCCAATAGTCAATAGGAAGGTGTGATCCGGTGCTCCACCTACTCTGACACCAACATCTTTTTCCAGTTAATAAGTGTTCGACTTGAACTGCATCTCGATTTACCGATCGGCAAGATTTGTGGTTGTAGTTGGGGGAGGAGTTGAAAAGAGAGCCATCAAACCGGACACTTTGCGCTTCCCATCGTGTGCTGAACCTGCATCAGACATGGAAGACTGCATGATGTTTGCTGACGAAGTTTAATTCAGATAGACAGATTCTTGAATTTTACACAAAATAATCTGAAACATTGTTCATTTGAAAGGGTTATGTGCTGCTTAATACAATGCCTGCTGTGTGTACAAGAAGAAAGTCCAATAAAGGCTTTAAAAACAAAAAGGAGTCAATATGTAACAAGGTTAAAATGGGGAAGGAGGCGGGAACCAGCTGAACAATCAAAGTAATATTTTAATAGGAACATAAAAAGACACAAAGGGCCTGGGTAGCTCAGTGGTAAAATACGCTGGCTACCACCCCTGGAGTTTGCTAGTTCGCTAGTTCGAATCCCAGGGTGTGCTGAGTGACTCCAACCAGGTCTCCTAAGCAACCAAACTGGCCCAGTTGCTTGGGAGGGTAGAATCACATGGTGTAATCTCCTCGTGGTCGCTATAATGTGGTTTGTTCTCGGTGGGGCGTGTGGTGAGTTGAGGGTAGTTGCTGCAGTGGATGGCATGAAGCCTCCACACGCGCTATGTCTCCGTGGCAATGCGCCCAACAAGCCATGTGATAAGATGTGTGGGTTGACGGTCTCAGACGTGGAGGCAACTGGGATTCATCCTCTGCCACCCAGACTGAGGTGAATCACCACGAGGAATTGGGCATTGGGAATGCATTGGGAATTGGGCATTTCAAATTGGGAGAAAAAGGGAAAAAAAAAATAAAAAATAGTCACAGAAACATAAATGCACACATGGCAGCTGCATGTGGCTCTCTCTCTCCTGAATTGCTGCATTCTGCTGCACTTATCCCTCTCCTCGGCTGATTAGCCTGATTGGTGGCCAAGCTTATGTAGTCACAGCCCCACCCTCCTCCTCCTCATCACACAGTATTTTTAGTCATTTATACAAAAATTATAATTTATGAATACCCCTACGAAAGTCGAGTTCATGGCAAATTTGATGCAAAATTGCCACAAATTCACCACTTAAATTTTCACATGCAAATGAGCTTTGCGGCAAACTTATGGCAAATTGTCCATTGTTGCCAAAGGTTTGCCATATGTTCACCACTACCAACGAAGAGCTGTGAACTTCTGACAAAAATTTGCAAATTTGCATGTGAAAATAACTAGTGGCAAATTTGCGGCAAGTTTACGGTTAATTTTGATTTTTGGTAAGGGTAAACATGATATTACTATGATAAACATAATATAATATGATATAAACATGACGTACTGTTATAAAAACATAGATTTGTGAGAGGTTAGTGGAACAGAATTTGTCAGATTAAACACCTTGGTAATGGCGTACTACAATACTACTCTTATTTCAGCCATAGACTGGCATTGCAGAAGTAGTAACAATGGTATGTTTAGTATGTTATTGTGAATGCAGCCCATGAAACACATGCCACTGTTGTCACGTTGTGAGTCTGGCCAATCACGAATAAGCTGTGTCATCATTCAGAGCTTGTGCAGCTGCTCAGGAGAAACTGTGCCGGCTGCGCCAACTGCTTCAAGTCTGCCGCCGATCGGTCTGCGCAGTGCTGCATGAAGTCGAATACACCTAATTTCTTCACTCACTGGTGATCA
Organism: Myxocyprinus asiaticus; assembly: GCF_019703515.2. Classification (NCBI taxonomy): domain Eukaryota; kingdom Metazoa; phylum Chordata; class Actinopteri; order Cypriniformes; family Catostomidae; genus Myxocyprinus; species Myxocyprinus asiaticus. Next base: position 29,137,450 of record NC_059365.1, read on the forward strand.
GTCAATATAAACACACTGGATTGCAGAGTTGCCACCCTTTTATACATCCATCAATGTTGTTCTTTGAAAAACAAGTCTATATACTGTATATATATATATATATATATATTCAGTAGTGTAGTCTAGGGCATACGCCGTATGCCCACCTTTCTTTCTTAGGATTTTGGGTATGTCCACCTGAATTAAGTGATGATACGTATGGCCACCAGAACAACGAGTAGTCTTTTTGAACTTTTTCAATCTACTAATGTGAATTGTGTATACACAGTATATATATATATATATATATATATATATATGTTTTTTAAATTGCACAGAGATTCTCTCCAAACACGCACGGAGCTGCTGAAGTGCAACTGATGGCACTGGCAAGACAGACAGTCTGTCTAAGCTGATCCACCACTCAGAACATTCATTTCAGATGCGATTGGATATTTGCTAACCAGTAATATTTTCAGTTTCATTAAGGGGTGGGACATTTCCAGCATCTGATACAAATTTTGTGAAAATACTGCATGCGTAACGTTGGGGTCCAGGAGTGGAAGAGAGGAGATGCAGGAGCAGATTCTTTAAATCCTTTAATAACAATCACTGGAGTGGAAACAAACTAAAATCTCAGCAGTAGTAATCACTGGAATGGAACAAACGCAGGAATGAACTAACAATAAATCTTAACATAACACTTCACTAACTCAACCTAACAAGGACTGGGTAAAACTAGAGGATATTTATACAAGAGGAACTAATGAGTGAATGGAATACAGGTGAGGATAATAAGAAACAGATGTAAGTGATTAGGGCAGTGCACTATGGGCAATGAAGTCCAGGGGAAAACTTCAAAATAAGAGTCCCTGAAGAAGATGGAGACAGACTGTGACAGCATGTTATTGCAGCCGTGCTAGTTTCTGATGTTCTTTTTTTTTTTTTTTTTTTTTTTTTTTTTTTTTTTGCCTTTTACTGCTGTTGGTGGTGCCTTTTTCTCATGATATGAAATCATTTAAACTGACATTTTTAAGTAGGAAAACAATTTCACTATCCACAGAAAAGCACATAATAGTACACAAATAAAACAAATAACCATTAATTTTTATGAAGGCTATACAGTATATGGTAATACAAGATAATGCGTTAATGTGAACATTACTACACTCATATTAGCTACAATGCTTAACAGTTTATTGTGTATTATGAATTAGTTTATTAGAGTAATAATAAAGTATTAACAATTTTCATAGTAGCCTAATAAAAGGAAAATTAATGTCAACTATTAATTGAAGTACATATTTAACATCAAGTTACCATAACATTGTTCTTAGTGTACTGTACACCATACCAGCAAGAAACTTACCCTGATATACATTTTGTAAGTTTATGTGGGACTTTAATTACAACAGGCATTTTATTTCTTATGAAAAAAATAAAATAAAAAAGAAAACGAAAAAGAAATCATTCACATTTTGCATATGTACTGTATATAAATGTAAATTAATTTTACAGATCGGGTGCATATGTGCATGTTATGTGCATAATATATTTAAATATTTTTTTGAGTCAAAAATATCAAGAATTTTACTCAGCGTTACACCACATGAACAAAATGTGCCTTTTCATAAACATTTCAAAATAAATATCAGATGTTTTTTAAACATCTTCCTTTCTACATCCGTTGACTGCTGGGCGTTCCAATTTCTCCCATTCATTTTAATAGAAGTGGCCCGTCTATACTAAATAGTCTCAGTACCAATGTTTATCTCAGCAAATTAAATACTGACAAAACACTATTTTACTGTGTTTTATAGTTTTTATGGTCAACATAAACAACAAAATGGCTACCTATATGTTGGTTACACCCAAAGATTTTGATTTGGTTGACAAAAGCGTTTTAAAATATGAATCATATTTCAAAACAAGTGTTTCACTGTTTATTTTTAAAAGAAATAACAATTAAAGATTGTTCTGCACTAGTCATGCCAACATTTCTTTTTCAGGAATTTCAGATTTTAATGAGACTGACTTTATTTATTTATTTATTTTATTTGTTTTGACTGTCTCTGGACACCACATCACATTTTTTACTGTAAGCCCTAGAAAAAATATAAATATGACTTTAAACTTAGCAATTGAAAAATGTAGAAAAATTATAGAAGAGGTGTATTCAAGTAAATGGTTTGTGTGAATTACATTTTTTATGTATTTTTAATTTAATAGATCAGGAAAAAAATGAGCATCACTTCATTGACTCTTAGGACACATGGCCATAATATGCACCTGTTACCCTCTATAATTTTATTTTCTGGTTAATTTTGTGAAAAGAATCCATGTTATAATCATTAAAAAGGTTTTTTCTAGATCGCTCGCCCACTGCAAACACGCATTTTTTCTACTCCAATCTACTACTTGACCATGCTTCAAAGTGCGTGATACATTTGAAAACTTGTGGTGTAAGTTTCATGTGAACACTAGGAAGTCAACCCATCGCAAACTCCGACATACTTGTTTTACAGTGTTTTCAGAAAACCAGCGTCTTTTTTGCAGTTGAGAGAGAGCTTGTGCGTCCAAGGTTGCCAGATTGCGGGAATATAGTGTCACCCTGGCATCATATATCCAGTGTCGAGATCTGATTGGGGGATTTCACCTATAGAAATCTGGCAACCTCACACATGTCGAAATCTAATTCTGACCAGCTAATCACCCTTATTTAAAGTCTGTTATTTATCAAACGTATTAAAATTAAATATTAAATATTTTACTTGCATGATTAGTTCTAAGCAATACATGACACAACTGATCTAAAGGGGATGGTAATAGGAGATTGTGGTTTTACAAGGGGGATGCTTTTTGGTATTTCTTGCAACAAGGGGGGTGGGCATCCCCTTGCATCCCCCCTCAACTCAAGCCCTGGCTATAAGCAGAGAAATCTATTTTTCTTGTACTTTGATGTTAGTAAATCAAGTAATGTATTGTAATTGGTTCCCTTTGATATACATAGTACAGTTTTACACATTCTATCTCGCTTTGCTTTCTCAATTCCATTCAGTGCTACAGTGATGACCAAGATTACACCCTGAAAGCACCTATACATACAAATAGCACTGTCATTAGAGCAGAGAGGCTTTTCCATGCTATCTCTGCCCTTACTGTTCATCCACACAATCCTTTTTACAAAATCAGAGAAGGTAATGTGTATTATTAAGGTTCATATTCTCTTTAATAAGTGGTGGGTGAGTGCTTGCTCCCCTATGCATTTGTTTCCAGGTATCAGACTGGTCAGAGTGTTCTCAGGTGGTATCGTTGGATGAACTGGACCAAGGAACTTTGAAACACTTCATAGTGGGTGGTGGTAGACTAATGCTAATCTGGGCTGATAACACAAAGGTTGAGGTATTAATCAGATACATGTGACCCGTGAACTGGAGAGATGCTGAGATCATAGACTTGCTCTATCATTGCAAAGCCCTTAAGCAAGGCACTTTACTTGTAATTAGTGTAGTGTAAGCCACTTTGGATAGAGTCATCTGCTAAATGTCAAGTAACTAGCATGATAGGTTTGCACTGAAATGACTAACATTTAGGAAGACAGTTAAGTTCCAGAGTTGCTTGCTAGATTTGAGTCTACAGCAGAGGTCCACCTTCCTGAGTTTTGTTTCATCCCTGCTCTGAAACACCTGGGTGTAATTTTCAAGTAAACCCAGACACTCATAAATATTAAAATGCTGAAGCTACATTTGATCTGAATACATCAACTAACACCAAATTGGAACATTCATCATTTTGGGTTTATAGTTTATTTGATGTAGTTTGTGCAATGAGGTACATAACTGTGCATATAAACCACTTTATGTATAGTAAACTGTTCATTATAAATATGTATACTTCAGGTGTGTGTGTGTGAGTAAGAGAGAGAGAGAGAGAGAGAGGGAGAGAGAAATAATATGGAAATAATGTGGAACTCTCCAGAAACTGTGCACTTCTTCCAAACGTCCATCTCGCCCATCATGAAGATATACGGCCTCATCTTGTATGACCACGTCCACCTAAACAAACAAGGAGCAAAAGTTTTTGCCAGAAGTGCTAAAAAGCACAGCCCCTGGGAATGCACGAAGCAACAGCAGAAATTCAACTGACAACAGAAGCTCTCAGCCATCAAGAACCCTCCACCCTCCACCACAGTCCAGACCGGCCACAGGACCTTCATCTCAACACAAGAACTCTGCAGCAGAAGTTCAACAACCACAAAACCCTGCAGCTCCTGAACTCAACCAGATAAGACATCTACTGAACATCATCTGCTCAAAAGTAATGAATTAATCTGCATAACTTATACACATGTGTGTGTGTGTGTGTATATATATATACACACACACACACACATTATAGACAAACATATCCATGAAATCATTTAAAATCAGTTGTTGGAATATACAGGGTCTGCACTCTTCTACTTTTGGTAAAAAGACTGTAGACCATGTACTAAGTAGTTTAACAGACATTGACATCTCTATCTTTCATGAGACATGGTGTCGCAGTAATGAGACTTTACATTGTCCAAAAGGATACAGAGAAATTATTGTTCCCTCATTAAAAAAATCTCAAATAAAATGCGGCGATGATCCAGGTGGAATAATTATGTGGCATAAAGACTATCTAAACCACTTGATTAAAACAGACAAAACTGAAATTTATTTATTTTTATTTTTTTTTTTTTTGGCTTGAAATAAATGTAGTCCTACCACAGAGTAAACTTGACCTCTGTGCTGTTTATATTCCACCTCATGATTCTCCCTATTACTTAGAGGAATGCTTTCTAAAGTTACAGACTGATATCTTACACTTCCAGTCCAGAGGAAACTATTTAAATGCAAGAACTAGGAGGGAAATTGATTATGTAAATATTGTCAATAACGGTCACATACTCGGTGACACCATGTTTCAATCCCCATCAATTATCACACCAAGAAACAGTTATGATAGTTTAGTGAACACAAATGGAAAGCAAATGTTAAATCTCTGTAAAGGTTTGGGGTAGAACATCATTAATGGCAGAACCAGGGGTGATTCTCTTGGTAGATTCAGGTATTGCTCCAGATCAGGAGCCGGTGTGGTCAATTATTCAATAACAGATATTGATCCAAACTTTATTAGTGCTTTTGCAGTCAGACCACAACTCCCCCTTTCTGATCACTGTCAAACAATGCTTTACTTGAAACAACCATGTGAAAAGACCAACAATCCTCTCCTTGTATCTGTTAACTTTGAAACCCAAACTCAAATGGAACCAATTCAACTTTGAACAATTCAAAGAAAACATGAACAATTCTATTATATTAAAAATGCTGGATGATTTTATGTCCACTGATTTCACCCCATACATTAATGGAATACATTTAGCAACAAACAACCTTAATCATATATTTGAAACATTGGCTTATTTGTCTAACATTAAAAACAAAACAAATATGAAACATATAAAAAATGAAAATAAATGAATAAAAAAGATGTGTGGTTTGATAATGAATGTAAATGTTTCAGAAAGAACTAATAACTAACAAAAAAATATAATGAACCAGACAATAAGACAATAAGGGATTCTTACTCAAACTGTCTGAAGAATTACAAAAGACTTATATGCAACAAAAGAGAAACATATTTTAAATCCAATATTGATTAAATTAATGAATCAATACACCAAAACACTTTTTTTCTCTATAAGAAATTTGAAATCCCCAAATCAGAAATGTCATTTAAGAGCGGCTCAATTTGGAAATCTTATTTCAAAAATCTTTATCAAAAAAATTAACCCACTGACCTCAACTAGCCTTCAAGAAAAATAAAGCAAAAACTAGAAGATTTAAAGAAAACAATTACAAATGATCAAAATCCATTGGATACCTTCATAACAATGTCAGAAATAATAGAACATATAAAAAATCTTAAATTAAAGAAAGCATGTGGACAAGACAACATTAGCAACGAAATGCTTAAACTCAGCATCCCCAATATAATCAAAGCTTTAGTCAAAATATTCAATCTGGTTTTTTGGTCTGGTAACTTCCCTGAGATCTGGTCTGAAGGACTGATCACCCCTATATTTAAAAAAAGGAGATACATTTGACCCAAAATATTTACCATGCCATTTGCGTGGGCAGTGCCCTAGGGAAGTTATTCTGCAGTATAATAAATAGCCACAGTCACATTCATTTCAAAACACAGCATCCTAAACAAATCACAAATTGGCTTTTTACCAAAACAGCACACATCCGACCACATTTATACTCTTCATACTCTAATTAACAAAAGCATCAATGACAAACAAAGAAAAATGTTTGCATGTTTTAAAGATTTAAAAAAAGCATTTGACTCAATTTGGCAAGATGGTTTATTTTACAAACTTTTTCAAATTGGCATTGGTGGAAAAAAAACATTTGATATTATACAATCCCTGTATGCAAACAGTAAATGTGCAATCAAAATGAGAAATCACAGAACAGTATTCTTCCAGCAGGGATGTGGAGTGAGACAGGGATGCAGTCTGAGTCCAACTCTATCTAACATCATAAATGATTTTGCAGCAGCTCTGGAGCAGTCTTGACACTCGCTCTACTTGACACTGAGATCAAATGTCTGCTGTATGCAGATGATTTAATCCTGCTGTGTCCCACAGCAGAGGGTCTTCAGCAGAGCTTGTCCCTGCTGGAGGAGTACTGTCAGGAGTGGGCCCTTACAGTCAACCTGGACAAACCCAGAGTCATGGTATTCCAGAGGAAGGCCAGATCTCAGGGAAACAAAACTAAAAAATAACCAGCTAAAGTTATCTGGGCATTGAGATCAGTGCATCTGAGGGTTTCGGTCTGGCTGTAAAAGCATTGAGTAATGCAATTAAATCACGATTCGGCCATATGTAATTACCAATTAAAACATGGAATAAATTATAAAACTCAATCATAAAAGCAAATCTATTATATGGAAGTGAAATTTGGGGACCGGCCTTAAATTTTCAAAATTGGAATAAAACAGTTGGAATTCAGTTGGAATTTGCAAAGAATATTTTTGGGGTACATAGAGGCACTTCCAATACCAGCTGCAGGACTGAATTAGGCTTATATCCCCTAAACACTGAAATACAGAAGAGATCTGTTCAGTTCTGGCATCACTTTCATCAGTCTGATCCAGAGTCTATAAAATATAAAGCCCTCCTCACCAATGAGGTCCCACCAGTGCCTCATCCTCTAAATACACTGGCTCTTAAACTAGTTAATGAAACTAAACCTGTGACTGACTCCAGGTACAACTCTAAAATCTTTATTAAGACATTGAGATAAATCTAAAAGATACTCATGATAAAACACTGAAAACTCAATTTGACCTCCAAAAAAAAAAAAAGAAAAAAAAAACTCCAATGTTATCTGGCCTTAAATAGAACCAGAAAATTGGCAAACTACTTATCAGTTAAACAATTTAAAGAGAGAAAACTCCTCTCAAAATACAGATTAAGTGATCATGATCTAGAAATAGAGAAAGGAAGACATAAGAAAGCCTGGACACAGAGAGAGCAGAGAATATGCAGACACTGCGACCTAAAGCAATTAGAGGATGAGAAACACTTTCTTCTCATTTGTCCCAAGTACCACACTGTAAGAGAAATGTTTTTCCCCAAATTTGAAACAATGAAACCATCATTCCTTGTACTCAGTGATACAGAGAGAATCCCTTATATACTTGGAAAGGATGACAGCACAGCTGCACTAGCTGCTAAATATGTGTCTGCATTCACACTGATAGACATGACTAATTCACTGTATACATTTAATTAATATTGTATATATTATCCTATTTTGCATATACTATATATCTTTTTATTCTATTTAATCATTCTTAGTATTTAAATGTTTAATTTTTCCTTTTTTCAGTCTACTAATTGTTGTATTTATTATTTTATTATTATCTTATGTAAAACAGTTTGTATTTACATAACCTTAAAATGCTTTTGCAATACTATACTCCAATTGTCATGCCAATAAAACTGAATTGAACTGAACTGAGAGAGAGAGAGAGAAAGAGATGTGAGGGAGAAGATGGGAGGCATTTAAGCACCGACACTTCCACCCACACTAAAACCGCAGCAGCTCTCCTCATCTAGTTCTATGTTAAACACCCTCATCCTATTCTCTCTGTCCTCTCCTCTCCCTTACTCCTTTTCAGAATTCTGCCTGTTGTTATCTTTCATTGCAGTGTCTCCTCCCTTGTGCTGCCTATACCTCATTCTAGTCATGTTTGACACTCTAATGTTCGTTCTTCTTCCTTTAAGATGGACACATGTTACTGGGATCTTTTGAAAGCCTGGTCTCATGAAAATTATGTGACTGTGGTGACATATATGTAAAACGATATTACATGTATTTCGGCAGTTCCAGGTGAAATGTTCACTGTGTGGCGCTAAAAGTGAGTTAAATGTTCTCGCAAACAGATTAGATTTTTAAGGTTAATGCTCTATCAATGTTTAAATAAACAAAACATATCTCCCTACCCTAAACCTTAAACCTAACTGATAGTATCATAAAGGCAAATGTGAGGTGAGAAAAATGCAATTGCTGAAGTAACCACGTCATTTTTTTGTGCTTATATTACATTTTCGGCTTAAGTGTCGACTCACAAGCTCTTCGGGACTCGTGCCCTTCGCATTAGTTGAGCTATGCCGCAATTTCATCATGCCCGAACAAGCTTGTATACAGTATGTAGTTGGTTATGTAGGCAAACGTTAAATTGTATCGCCTTACAAGTCATGTGCTATAGTAAAAGTGTTTTACATGTCATAAGATAGCATTGTATGAGGAACAGGGTGAAAAGTAAAGTTTTATGAAAAGATAATCTGCCGTTTACTCGTGTTTAGTATGAAAGTGAATGAAAATCATTGTTGTTCTAACTCCTTCATTTCACCAGGAAACTGCCGCAGTACGTACAATGAGGAAGGTAAAATAATTTAACAAAAATATAGCTTTAGTAACGTGATTCTATGAGACCTCATAATAACGGGGGAAAATGTTTTTTTTTTTACATAATGTGAAGAAAATGTGGGTACTTACCCATGCAAAACTCCCCACATGATGTTACCTTGTAGGTGGCTGCCAGGGTGTTGCTATGGATTTTTATTTTTTTGTGTGTGTTTTGCTATGCTGTTGCTACAGTAGGTGGTTGCTAGGGTGTTCTGAGTGTTTTCTAGGCAGTTGTCTACTTGCCCAACTTAGAAGAGCCCACCCTCAAGATTAAATTATACTATTGTCTCTATATGGCTCATGTCCTTCTTTCAATGTAAATCTATTGGATTTGTTGATTTATGTTTGCTGGTTTATCGTCTGCCATGCAAAAATCATAAGTCTGATTGCTTAGAAAAGCAATCTCGCCTCTCCTAAACTAGGGTGACCATACGTCCTCTTTTTCCCGGACATGTCCTCTATTTCGGACCTTAAAAAAGCGTCCAGCCTGGATTTCTAAATTTGCGAAAATGTCCGGGATTCAGCTTTAGTTGCATTATGATGTGCAGCTGGTCTAATACTTCATTGTGTGTGCTCACTTCACGCATATTTGCATTGCTTTAACCCCTTGCATTTTGTAAGTCCTGCCTTCTCGCACACCAATTGGTCGATTATAAGAGGCTTGTAGCAACTATTGGCCAAGTTCCTGGCTGTCAATCTCTCCACGAACGCGCAAAGCACTGTTGTGTTCGGCATCAAACAGTTGCTTGACAGTAGCAGCAAATGACATCTGAGTGGAAACAATGCCCAAACGAAAGTGAAAATTTACAGAAGATTTGCACAAATAATTCCCATGCTTTCGTCCAGGTCGAGATCCGTGGGAAGCAGAATGTATGACATGTAAAGCTGCCACTTATGTGTCAGTTGCTAATAAAGGTGCAAGTGATTTAGAAGCACACATTAGCTCTGTGAAGCATAAAGGGTCAGAAAAAGGTGAAAGTTCATGAGGTAAATTAACGGACTACTTTTTGCGACCAGGTAAAATTGTTATCACATTGCTTCATTTTCCATGGCCATTCAAAATAATAGTAATAGTAAATGAAGGTACACTCATGGCATCAAATATTTTATTCCTCTTTTTGGAAAACCAGAATACGGTCACCCTACCTAAACAAGCTACACAATTTGAGGTATCATTCATGTCCGCAGCACAAACAGGTGCAGGATGAGTTACTCAACTGGAATTTTACATACATATGATTAAGGATTTATCAAATCCCTATACGTTGAGCAATAGCAAGCGCCGCTAATAAAACTCTGTCACATGCAAACAGACACACGGCAAACACACATTTAAACTGTCAGACACATATGCCTTCAAAAACACATGTTCTCCTTCACTTCTGCAGTGCACTTCGACATCTCCCCCTCCTTCCTTTGCATCTTGTTTTTTCCCTGTGCAGTCCCTTTGCATATTCATCTGTTTTATCACCATGCAAAGGGCACTCGTCAACACCAGCTAATTTTAGCGATGGACAAGAAGAGGCTCTGCAATAAGGTGAAAAGCTGCAAAGTATCTTTTCTTGCTCAGACTTTTAGTACATGTGGATATGCGTGAGTATGTTCATGGCTTAGGAATGTTTTTCCCTCAATATCATTTAACGTATCCTGCTTTCATGCATCTAGCTTTTATCTTTGCTCACTTTTTTCATTATGTTTCTTTATTTTTTTCCCTCTTTCACACACTTTCTCCTTATCTTTCACTTTCCCCTTCAGTTTTGTAGGACATTTCAGTTCATTCAAGCTAGCACGTACTGGTGTAGTGGGTAGTCTTTACTGTGACAGTCATGTCAGTACACAACAGTAGGGGTCCTTGTTTCTTTGTCTTGCCAATTATGCCCTGCCTATCTGTCTGCAGATAGTGGTAGCATCAAATAGCATGGTATGTTTAATTAATTGGAACGTCTGCGAAATATTGACCCTGGTATTTGTCCAACCTAATCGTGTTTACTGTGCTTCCCAGCGGCATGTAAATAATCCCAAATCAGCTTTAATGAGTTAGGAGAGCGTTTGAACTGCCTGCGAGCATGAAGCGTGGAAGATTTTAGCTTTTGGAAGGGGAGCAGCGCTTTCTATCGTGTTAGCTCCAGCAGTATATAATGTGTGCTTGTAAAAGAAGGGGTAGTGGTTGAGAGAGATGAAAGGGCTGAGATGAACATGAGATAGTTGGCTTGTGTGCGTATGTGTTCATGCGGGGGTGTGTTTGCGTTTGAATAGGGTCCCATACGTCCTCTTTTTCCTGGACATGTCCTCTTTTCGGACCTTAAAAAAGCGTCCGGCTGGGATTTCTAAATTTGTGAAAATGTCCGGGATTTGGCTTTAGTTGCATTATGATGTGCATCTGGTCTAATATTTAATTGTGTGTGTGCGCATATTTGCATTGCTTTAACCCCTTTTTGTAAGTCCCGCCTTCTCGCACACCAACTGGTCGATTATAAGAGGCTTGCAGCAACTATTGGCCAAATTCCTGGCTGTCAATCTCTCTGCGAACACTGAAGCGCTGTTGTGTTCGGCATCAAACAGTTGCTTGACAGTAGCAACAAATGACAGCTGAGTGGAAACAATGCACAAACGAAAGTGAAAATTTACAGAAAAAAACATTCCCGTGCTTTCATCCAGGTCGAGATCCGTGGGAAGCAGAATGTATGACATGTAAAGCTGGCACTTATGTGTCAGTTGCTAATAAAGTTGCAAGTGATTTAGAAGCACACATTAGCTCTGCGATGCATAAAGGGTCAGCAAAAGGTGAAAGTTCATCAGATAACTTAACGGACTACTTTTTGCGACCAGGTAAAATTGTTATCACATTGCTTCATTTTCCATGGCCATTCAAAATAATAGTAATAGTAAATGAAGGTACACTCATGGCATCAAATATTTTATTTTAGTACATGGACATTCAAAAGAATGTTGGAAATTTTTATTTATTTATATATATTTATGTTATGCTAATAGAGTGTCTTTTTCACTGTATTAAAGTTTGCATTGTTTTGAACCCTATTATCCCCCCCCCCCCCCACAGGTGTCCTATTTTTGGAAAACCAGAATATGGTCACCCTACGTTTGGCCGGGACAATGCGGATAAAAGTGTCTGATGACTAGCTCATTTGCTCTATGATGTGATTATTAGCATTGGTATTCTAATTGATATGGTCAGCAGAAAAAAAAGGAGAAATTACCATGTGCGAACATCTTAAAGAGAATTTAACTCTGTTGGTTCTTAGAAAAGAGAAGAAGTCACTTTACTGTTAACATGTTTGAGAATATTCTTGTTCTTTGTTATTTCCACGTTTGCACATTCTGTATTCTGGAGACTAACATTTTGGGCCAGATCTTGCACATAAAGTCTTGAGACACTTTTTTTTCTGTTCATTGTGCCTCTCAGACAAATGTTCTCCCCACACATGCCAATGACATATTAACATTATATTATGCCTAATGGTCTGGTTAATCATATATATAGGTTTGTCATTCATCAGTCCCAGTGACAGCTTCTTAATTTTAAATTTGTGTTCCAAACAAAGACTCAGCAAATCTATGAATGCCCTAGGATATAAGATTCATGACCACATTAGGGCGATCACTAATGTGTGGTAGGAGGAAAGGAAGAGAGAGCAAACGGACTGGCACTTGAAATGTCATTTGAAATATAATACCTCCTTTAATGCAAGCTTGGTTGGAGGAAAAAGAGGATGACAATGCATAATTTCAGTCACTCCGATGTACAAAATCCTAAGCAACACTAAATAAACAAAAGAAGCATACCCTACAGAAACGTTTACATTCGGTAGATGATTTTACCCAAAGTCAAATTAAATACAGTGCATTCAGTGTGTACATTTTATCAGTATGTGTGTTCTGTGGGAATCAAACCCTCCCTTTTAGATTTGCTAGTGAAATTATCTGCCAAACATCCTGTTAAAAAGGCCATCTTAGACCAACATGAATTACTATGCTATTCCAAGCTCCCAGTTTAAAAACACAACAGCTAAAACTGGCCTAAACTGGTTTGCTGGACTTCTGGTTTGGTGAGCTATGGAGTAGGTTGCGTTTCTGGTCACTCCTGCAGAGTTCGTCGATTTCATTAATTATTTCATTTATTTACGTTATCCACCCAGTCTATACGTGTTACTTAATTGTTGGGAACGTGCCTTGCTCACGTTGAGTGACCCCGACATTCAGGCGGAGCAACTGGCCGACAACGCGGCATCTAAAGCTGAAATTTTATCATCAATACATAAGGACATCGTGGAGATATTTCGTTCCGAGCTGCATGATATGCTGGGGGATGATTTATCTACCATAAAGAGTGAGCGCAGGCGGTGAAAGTCAAATTCACCAATACTATGGCTACGGTGCCGGCTGACATGTCGGCCATGTAAAGTACGATTAAGGACATTGAACAGTCATTATCGACCTGTACTGACGATGTTGTAGCCATACAAGAAAGAGTGGATTCTCTTAATGCGGAGGTGAAGCATCAAATGTGAAGATCTTGAAGTGAGGTCCCGCTGTAATAATACACTTGCCTCTACTTCTGCGGTGTCTAAGTTACTCAGGGATGCCCTGCACCTTGACAAAGATATCCTGGTTGACAGATCGCACCGTATGCTGCAGCCTAAACCCAAACCCCACGATCATCCACGCATCATTATTGCTAAGCTCCACTACCATTGGGATTGTGTGGACATTCTGCTGTGGGCAAGGAATTTGAGGCAATTCAAGTTCGGGGATGCGAATATATCTTTTTTCCCGGACCTTACCTCTAAGGTGGCTCGTGCCCGAGCGGCATTTTTGGAAGTGCGCCATCAGCTGCGAGGGATTCCGGGTGTCCAGTTTGGATTTCGGCACTCAGCTCGTTTGCGTGTCACGTACGACGGTGTTGAGAAGCAGTTCAGTCAGCCGGATGAGGCACAAGCATATGTCAAGTCTCTATTATCGTGTGTTGAAGGACTGAATTCATGAACATGAATATGTCGGTGGCTTATGCAACTCACAAGCTCTCGGTTGGCAAGCTGGGATAATATGTTGGGCATTTTTCTTTCTTGTTTTATTTTTCTTTTGCTGTTGATTTTGGAATATGGCTCACCATAGACAGGAAACACTGGTCATAATCTATTTTAACTGGTGAGTAGATTAGATAAGGATCCGTAATGACTGTGGGATACAGTGTGGCTGGGTGGATCGGAGACTATATTTGAGGATACATACTATGTATATTACTTGTTACTGTCTGCAGGGGCTCCACTGATAGGTGGTATTTCCTTTATCATGAATATTGCTTATTCGAGTTGTCTCCTGTTGGAGTCTGCACAGCGGTTCACAGTGTTCGGGGATGTGGACCTTAAATGTGCAGGGGGGTGGGCAATGTTTGTGTGCTTTTTTGGGCGATGTTTGAGTGTGTTATGTAATGTGTGCCCTGGGGTGGGAGGGTCCCTTGTGGGTGTTTTTTTTTATTTATTTTTTATATGACTGCTCCACTTAGTAGCTCTAGTAATAGTACCAGGGGATCCTCCATTTGCTTTTTGAGTTGGAATGTTAAGGGTATGGGCAATCCGGTTAAGAGGTCGAAGATTTTTTCCAACCTGAAATTTCTTAACAGTGATATTGTCTTTCTACAGGAAACCCATTTGAGAAATGAAGATCACTTGAAGCTCTGGGCTTCATGGGTAGGTGAGGCTTTTCATTCTAACTTTAATTCTATGTCCAGAGGGGTGGCTGTGTTAATTAATAAAAGAGTTCAATTTTCCCTCACCAAGGTCATTGCGGATAAGAACAGCAGATATTTGATTATAATAGGAATGCTATTGCTGAACCCCGCGCTGTTAGTGAAGGTCTATGCACCTAATTTTGATGATCCCAATTTCATAAATAGGCTATTTGAAACTCTCCCCTCCTTGAATACTCATAAGTTGATTTTTGCTTCTGATCTTAATTGTGTAATCGATCCTGCTTTGGACCAGTCAAACCCTTGTGTTCTAACTCCATCTTCTATGTCCAGGGCAAAATCAGATTTCATGGCTTGCAATGGGTGTGTAGATCCATGGAGGTTTTATAATGCTCAGGCCAGGGCTTTATCTTTCTTTTCCTCAGCACATCAGTCATATTCACGTACTGACTATTTTTTTTAATAGATAATAGTTTTATTCCTAAAGTTTCATCAGTTAAGTATCATACTATTGCTATCTCTGATCATGCCCCCCTTAGTGTGGACATCCAGCTGTCTGCTCGACCCCGGTATTCACTGCCTTGGAGATTTAACTCTCTGTTATTATTGGATAATACTTTTACTGAGTTTATGGCAACTAACCAGAACAGCGAGACTTCCTGCTCTTTTTTGTGGGAAACACTTAAGGCGTTTGTATGGGGACAAATTATTTCATACTCTGCCCAGTTATATAAGCTTAATACTGCTAAGCTGCATAAACTCAATTGCGATATCTCCAAGCTGGACCAACAGCTAGCATGTAGCCTGTCTCCTGAGGAGTTTAAGTGCCATATGGATTTGCAAGTTGAGCTGGATCTTATTACAACCGGGAACGCGTAGCGATTATTACTGCAGTCGCGCAGCTCATACTACAAGTATGGTGATAAGGATAGCCGTCTTTTAGCGCACCAACTTAGAAGGAGGGCGGCCACACACACTATCCCACAGATCAAAGACCAGCATGGTGCATTAATATCTGATCCAGAATGCATTAACGCCATTTTTAAGGCATTCTACTCTTCGTTATATTCATCTAAATTTCCTTCTAATACCAGCGCAATGGCTTCTTTTCTTCAAGAGTTAGATGTCCCTGTAATTGATCCAGGGATCTCTAGTGATCTTGTTGCTCCCCTGAGTATTGAGGAGATCGCACGGGCAATTCGATCTATGCAGAGTAGTAAAGCACCTGGCCCTGATGAGTTTCCCACCAAGTTTTTTAAGAAATTTCAGGATAAACTGGCCCCTTTTATCCGTTTATAATGAGTCTCTAGAGCGGGGCTCTCTGCCAGAGACACTTTCTCAAGCTTCCATTTTATTACTTTTAAAGAAGGACAAAGATCCCACTTCGTGTAACTCGTATAGACCTCTTTCATTACAGAATGTGGACGCTAAGATTTTGGCAAAGGTATTAGCTACTCGTCTTGAAAAGATACACCCGGGTATAATATCAGAGGAGCAAATGGGTTTCATTATAGGGAGACAGTTGTTTTTCAACATCCGTACCCTCTTTGATATAATTTACTCTAAACATACATCGACTTTTCCTGAGGTGGTAATTGCTTTAGATGCTGAAAAAGCATTTCATCGTGTCGAGTGGTCATATCTTTTTGCCATGCTTAGAAAATTTGGGTTTGGGGAGGTCTTTATTTCGTGGGTGCAGCTCCTGTATGCTCAACCTCTGGCATCTGTACACACCACTGACTCACGATCAGAATATTTCAAATTAGGGTGTGGAACACGGCAGGGATGTCCACTTTCCCCCATACTGTTTGCTTTGGCTATTGAGCCATTGTCAATTTCTCTGCGGTCCTCCTCAGTATTTGAGGGAATCACTCGCTTTAATATTGAAGTTAAAATATCTCTTTACGCTGATGATTATTTGCTGTATGTTTGTAACTCTACTGTGGGCATACCGTCAATTATATCTATGTTGAGATTTGGTTCATTCTCTGGTTACAAAATTAATTTGCAAAAGAGTGAGTGTTACCCCATTAATCAGCAGGCCTTGCGTCTTAAAAAAACTGATGTTCTAATTAAGCTAAATAGGTCCGGGTTTAAATATCTTGGGATTAATGTCACCAGATCTTTTTCATCTCTCTTTTCTGCAAACTATACCTCGCTGCTGGCTCAAGTTAAATTCAATGTGCAAAGGTGGCGCAGTCTTCCTTTATCCCTAATTGGAAGAATTAACATCATGAAAATTAATGTTCTTCCGAAGTTTCTCTTCTTATTTCAGTGCATCCCCCTATTCTTGCCAAATAGCTTTTTTAAGTCTCTTGACCAAATTGTTACTCTGTTTTTGTGGAATGGCAAAAAGCCCAGAATTCGGAGATCATTACTTCAAAATTGTAAAATCAGTGGTGGGCTGTCACTACCCAATTTTAAGTTTTATTTTTGGTCAGCTAATATTCATAAGATTATCTACTGGTTTAATTTGTCAACTGCTCCTTGGTGTCGGCTGGAAGTGAACTCCTGTCCTTCTACCTCATTGCAGGCTTTACTCACGGCCCCCTTGCCCATTAACCCTGTGTGCTTCTCTAATAACTCAGTAGTCCCAGTTTAGGCGGCATTTCAAGTTTAATTCTGCCTCTTCATTAATGCCAGTTGCTATGAACCATTCATTTCCTTCTTCGAGTAAGGACCCTGTATTTAAGGTGCGGCGTGATAAAGGACTGAAATGTTTTAGAGACCTCTTTAATGATGGCATCTTTTACAGTTATAATACGATGTCCTATGACTTTGAGCTGCCAAAGTCCCACCTTTTTTGATATCTTCAGGCGAGGCATTGTTCGCGTTCTCTACTTCCTAATTTTCCGTGCCTGCCACACAAGCTCATTTGGCAAGAGCTTAACTTCTCTCATAAGGTGCTTATTTCCAAGGTTTACTATCAGTTAATGGAATTAGAGGACTGCTCCATAGTTAAAATTAAAAATGCCTGGGAATGTGAGTTGGGAGAGAGGTTTGTGGAGGAATGGTGGGGGAAGTCTCTTAACAGAACTCATACTAGCTCTATATGTGCACGGTTGGGACTCATACAGTTTAAAATATGGCATAGGGTTCATTATTTCAAAGCGTGGCGTTCAGCGATTTTCCCTAATGTTGATGATCGATGTGATAGGTGCCATATCTCACCCTGTAATCAAAGTCATATGTTTGTTTGTTTTTTGTCCGAAGCTATGTAATTTTGGAACAATTATTTTGAAACTATGACTAAAATATTTAAAATTAAAGTTAATAGGTGCCCTATTACTGCCAATTTTGGAGTCCCTAAGGACTGGACTCAGATAGATGTGCTCGTCTTTACATCTTTATTGGCTAGAAGGCAAATTTTGTTTCTCTGGAAATCTTCCAAACCCCCTGGTACTTCGCAGTTGCTTGTGGACACGATGCATTTCTTGAAGCTGGAGAAGATAAGATGCTCTCGCATTGATAGATCTGTCTCCTTTCATGATAAATGGCAACCTCTTATAACATACTTATATTCTCTACGTACTTTACCTGATGATTGAATTTAGATAATCTTTATCCCCTTTTCTTTTTTTTCCTTTTTTTTTCTTCAATTTATGGTTTTCTTATCCCTCTGTGTTTTGTCTTGTATGTTGTTGTAAAAAAAAAAAAAAATGTGGAAGGTTGATACTTCGTGGAACGGGTTGTATGACTCTGTCAATTGTGATGTCACGCTGTATGTTTGTGCCTACTTTCCATTCAATAAAAATATTATAAACTGGTTTTCTAGTCTTAGCTGGATTAGGTGGTTTAAGATGGTCACCCAGCTTGGCCAAGCTAGTCTAGCTTGTCTCCTAGCCTGGTTAAACTGGTGCTCAGCTGGTTTAGCTGGTGGTCAGATGGTCTCCCAGCCTAAACAGCTAAAAAGTGCTCAAAACCCCTCTAAAACTTTCCAACTGACAGCCTGACCAGGCTGGGTGACCAGCTAAGATCAGCCAACCAGCTTAGGCTGGTTTAAGATGGATTTTTTTCAGCAGTGCTGGTTTATTCTGGTTAGTGTTGATTTGATGGTGTTCTAGCTGGTGGACCAACCCAGACTTTAGAATTTAGATAGCACAATTTTTCTAGTGATGCTGGTTGACCAAGGAAGTTGTGCTGGTTAACCTCTTGCTGATAAAGATGCCTTGTTGGATCACCAGCACACCAACATCCCATGTATTTGGGACCACTATCCAAAACCAACATATGCTGATGACCAGCAATACTGATTTTTTCTTCCCCCAGCAATGCACAAACATAGTTATATTAGAAATCGCAGTGTGTCATGTGACCTACGAAGCAAACAATGACTCTTTAGTTTCCTCGCATTCATCGCCAAATTAAGACCTGACCCCATTATTATGGTCCTCCACAAGGGAAACAGTCCTTCTCTCTGAGTAACATGGACCTGAGGTGGCAAAGCCACACTTCAGTCTGTCATTGTGGTGTCCCGTGTATGAGTGGTGAGTGTATTAGTAGGTAGGTGGATTTTAGAGCTGACTGTATATTAAACAACTCTGTGGATGTATTATGCATGTGGGCTGAGAGGTTACAAGGTAGAATCTAGGTGAGAGGGAGCTACAGTGTGTTTGTATGTATCAGCAGTACTGAAGAGCTCCTGCAGTGTTATGAAAAGTGAACAGTGTAGTAATGGACTACACTGGAGCAGCCATTGGCATTCACCTTCAAACAAGGGTAATACTCAGCCTCCATTGAGGGCCTGTAATAACTGTTCTCTGAGCCTGCCAGAAAAATTGCTTTGTGGGTTCTAACCCTATTAAAAAGATAAGCTTAGACTAGCATGGATTTCCAAGCTGGTAGACCAGCATAGCTATGTTGTTCAATACTAAAAATGTTCAAATGGTCAACAAGCATGGTCTTTCTGACGAAGCAGGTTGTCCTAGTTAAGAAGCCTTGTAAGGACACCATCATACCAGCATGCAGGTAACCACCATCTAAAACATAACATACAGTATGCTGGTGCCCAGGAATGCCGGTCTTTTCAACTGGAATTTCACAAAAACTCACAACCATACCACAGGAATCTCTTTGTGTATTTGAAGAAAGCGCTCATTGATCGGATTTTAATTGTTTTTTTGTTTTGTTTTTTGGTGCTTCCCTTCCAGATTTTGTGAGGAGAGATTCAGGCAGATGTCAATTAGACAGCAGTAAGTAGGCAAGTGCGACGGTTGTGGAAACGATACCCTCTTCACCTCTCCAGGAGCAGCTGGCCATTGTCAAAAACCTCATTAGGCAAGTGGCATGATGCAGAGCTGTTCCGGTTAGGACAGTGTGACACAAGACACACACATACACTCAGACACACACACACACTACTTCCTCTTTTAACACTCAACCCATCGTTCTCGCTGATCCCTTTTGATCTCCTGTAAACAAACCTGAATTAAATCTTATTGTCAGCCTGCATAACACTTATGCTACTCTATTTGACTACTAAAATATATTTTCCTGCCTGTGCTTATGTAAGGATAAAAATATACAGTCAGAGAGGATTGAAGGCTGAAAGTTAACCCTCATGTTTTGTTTGGAGTCTGAAAAAATACTCCAAGGCCAATTTAATATCTCAAAAATATACTTAGCATTGAAGTATCAGGTTGATACTTTGAAACTGATCTCACAATGTATTTGTGAATAAGTAGGTTAACATATCTTGAGCTAAACTTCAGCAAAATGCTGAAGTCTTACAACAGTTGGATGTCACATTCACACACTGTGTTTGTTGTGTTCATTTGGAGTCCTGCAGAAACCCTACACCTAACCTTAATCATTATTAAATTTACAGAGATTATATTCAAACAGAGAAATGTTTAATTTATATCTCTGATTTAATAATATGATATGTGACATTTAAAAGCTACTTTTTGTCATGTTTATATAGTTGAGACAAAATGTATCATATTGCTGAGGATTTAAAAAAGTTATTTCAGGCAACAGAAATGCTTTGAGATCCAAGTGGGGCGTTATTTGGAGTGGGCGTGTCATGTAATGGGTGTTGCTTATCGTCTTGAGAGACACAGACAAAGTAAAATGCAGAAAGAGGGTTACCTATAAAGCAAGTTGTTGTTAGCTGTAATTGATATAATACAGTGATAAGGAATGCATATTTTATTAACTCTACCCCCAAAACCCAACCGTAACTGAATCACGCTCATCACGTGCAAATGTGATCACTTCCTGGTTTCAATGCTGGACAAGAACCCAGGTCTACCACGCTATTGACGCAACGTAACGTCGGCAGTGTCACAGGAGAAGGTAAACACTTAACTGATGCAAAAATGTCTGATGGGAAATGGCACCTGTCAGTAACTCGGCATCATGGGGCCGATGACTTACTGGAACATTCGAAAGCAACATGCCCACTTGTGATCATGTTGATACTTCATGACTTTTCCTAAATGTGTGAGAACCAATTATAAAACTAAAAATTGACTTATAACATTCATGACACATCCTCCATGAGAAATGTTGCATTACTTGTGCTTGGGGTCTCAAAGATTCCAATTATAAATCATGAATAAATGTAATGCATTTTTACATGATAAGATGTTTTATTTGTTTTATTGTATTTATCTGTTATGTATTTTTGCTGTTGTCATATTGACCCCAAACAGAAACAATGTAACAGATAAAAGATAACAGTCTTATTCTGAAAACTATATGCCTACCCTGTGATACAAGAGAGGGTTAAAGCTTTAATAATAGCTGTTAGATGGGTTTTGATTAGGTCATAATAGGTCAAAATAATTTGAAGGTAAAGAAAGAGGTTAATTTTAAAATTACCAAACATAATGACAGTAAAGTCAATCTCAACTGAGCATAAGGTTAGTTACAGCACAGAACTTCTGTCTGGCCAGTTCACACAGAGAATTCTCAATCCTGTTGTGCATTCTAACTAAAATAACTTTTCATTTTATCATCTGCTCACCCGCCTCCTCTCGCGCTCTACTTTGTTTTCATGAAGAATACAAATGTATTTAAGGTTTGAGCAGACAGGGCAGGAGGTTTTTTTTTTTCATTCCCCAAGTGTAATCCCATAAGATGTGGTGGACCAAGGATGCCCCCATGTTGGCATTCGCTTCATCAAATCTCTTGCTGCGTCCAGCTCACTACCTTTGTAGTGAAAGTGCCCATCAAGAACAAAGCCACTGTAATGGCGTATTCAACATTGTGGATTGGGGAAAACGTCCAGAATGACATCTCAATGTCACTCCGCTGGAAAAACAATAATAAAAAAAGACCTTTTGCTCCCTTGAGGGAGGCTCTATAGTCTCTGAGGTTTGGCTCATGTCCAGACATATCACAACTTATTCTTTTATGCCATTCCGAGTTCACACATCGTCCATTAATGTAAAATGATTTAGCTTTTTGATATGCATGAACCATCTATGTGACTGCAATGTTCAATTTTTTGATTCCATCACATCCCAAATGTCAGTGAAATAACTCAAAATAATAGGTTCAATCGCAAGAGAAGTTCTGCAGTCCATAGAGGCCCTATGTAACACTAGTTCACTTTCACATCTGAGCTTGAGTTCCATGAAATGGCTTCCATCTTGCCTTCCAGCTTTACAAGCAAACATTACACCAAGTCCTGGACTGCAGTCATTTGGGGCATCGCACCTCATGGAAGATACATCACAGGGAAAAACAGACAAAGTCAACATGACCAAGGGCCCCTCTAGGGCAATTACAGGCCTGATCGCATTGTGGAGAGAGTCCACTGTTACCTCACTGCTCTTCTCCACTGCAGGAGTGTGTGAAGTGTCTTGCAATGATTCACTGGTTGGCCTCTATTAAATCCTACTGCCTTAGATAGAGGTAGCCTGGTTGTCATTATACATGACACTCTACCCCACAGGTGAACCTGCTTGGCAAAGCCTCAACAAAGCTGCTGTAACTGTAAAAGTGCTGTGGGTCTTACAGGACAGTTGTTCAGAAACCTGCTTTCATTTTATGATTTCAGGTGTGGGCACTGTGGCTGTATTTTCAATTAAGTAATTGACACAAAAAATTCAAATGATATAGTTTTGATGTTAGTATTTAGTTTTAATAAATGCATTATCAGAAAAGAAGCTTCATTGTGCAGTGAAATTAAATTGTTCTGCAAAATTATGAGTCTGTTTCGTCGGCTGTGTGAATTGTTTGGAGAGCATTGACTAAAGTTTGGAGAAATGTATAAAATCAATTGAGAAAAACTTAAAAAAATTGCTCAGATGGCTGTGTTAATTGTTTTGACAGCAGTGACCTGAGTTTGGAGACGTGTTAAATCGATTGAGAAAAATTGTAATATGCAGAGATCAGATAAAAGATAAAAATAAAGATAAAAGCAAGCCATTAGTAGATTGATTCCCCCTAATTTCCTAGAAATGTGTCAACACATTTTTTAGGTTACCTGACCAAACTTTTTTTTTTTTTTTTTACAGTGTACTTTTTTATTACTTAATTAGGTTTTGGTCCTACATAAACTTTGGTTTACCTGGGCTGTACCTTGGTTTTCTTTACTCCAAGCTAACACCAAGTTTTAGAAGTGAAACGGTCATATATACAAATTGCTGGCAAAACGGGGTCAAACAGTTATGTAAGAGTTCAGAGACATGCTCTGTTGTTTAAAGTGCTTACATGGTTTGTTTAATGAAGTTAATGAAATTCAAGCATAACATTTTTGTGTTTTTTTTTTTTTTTTCAAGCAGTGTGTGTTTGTGTTGTGACTTAGTTTGATCAGATCAAATTGTATGACCAATTTATGCAGAAATCCAGGTAAATCAAAAGGGTTCACATAGTTTTTTCCTGATGTAAATTGCAAGTAATCATTATTTATCTGTTGTAATTTAAGACAAAAAAATGTTGTGATGTCACCCAAGTCAGATTTCCAAACACACAAAGATGTGCTGATCATGTTGAAAACTAGTGCTAGCTGGTGCTTTTTTAATGATGATGCATAGCACTATTATTTATATTATATTCAAAGGCCACTTTGCATATATTGAAGGTTACTGTATTATCTGTGTCATCTTCATCAAAGTACATTTGAGCCACCTCACTCTTTCAGTGCAGAGCCATTGGCTTCCACACCCACTGGCAAGTTTCCGAAACATAGGATGCCAGGTGTAGAGTAATTTGTATTCATGAGTAAAGCAATAACTGATTGGACAAATCAGTAATATTCATTAGCAAACCCCTACCTGATTGGTCAGAGAAACTATAACCCAACCACTAAACCTAATCCTAAAAAATCAGGTGGAGCTTTTCTCATTAATATGAGTCTTTTCTTGCCATCCTACATTTCAGAAATCCGCCACATGCTGTATTTCATTTATTTAAGTGGTGGTGGCATAGTGGACTAAAGCACTGAACTGGTAAGCAGAAGGTTGTTGGTTCAATCCCCACAGGCACCACAATTGTGTCCATGAGCAAGTCAGGTTGCTCCAGGGGGATTGTCCCTGTAATAAGGGCACTGTAAGTTGCTTTGGATAAAAGTGTATGCATATCTGTAAATTTACAGATGTGTTGTGTAACTCACATGGAAGTGACTAGTCAACTTCAGGCTGACAGTGTTGACTACATTAGTTATAGATGACTAGTCTATGCAACCCCTAGTATGCACGAGTTGTGCATTAAGAAAGTGCATTAACAATTGTGAGAGATGTGTCTTCAGACATTTTTGAAGGTAGCGAGTGACTTGGCTGGTTGGGTAGAGTTTGAAAGGTCATACTGCCTTTGAGGTACAGTGAAAGGAAAAAATGATCTGTCTGTTGAGAGTCTACCAAAGGCATTCTTTATGCAGAAATAAATAAATAAATAAATAATAGGCACACATTTTGGAGCAAAACTTTATGGTTAAAAGCCAACAAAAATCCAGTACGGAAAGGGACAAGCAAGATCTGAAAGAAAACAGATCAAAATGAATTGCCAGATCCATTGCACCTACTCGAAAGAACATAATGGATGGACCCTTTTGAAATTTTCTTGTTTGGAATGCAGTAGTAAACTATAGTGGGATAAACTTCTATAGTGGTGAATGCTAGACAACAGCAAAAAATATAAAAATTAAATTCATATTTGCCCCAACAGCTATAGAAATATCCCATTAGGACTTCCAGGACTATCCAAAAGAAGCAATAATAAAGCTGTTGTATTTGATACCCCATTGCAGCAGTGGTAACCTTTTTGTTTTTAATTAATGTTAGGGTAATACAACACAAAGAATAATGATATACATTTACACTAAATAATTAAAACATTGAAAATGTAAAACTTTTGATATGCTACTTAATAAGTTATAAACATGTCATCACAGTCTGTGAAAATGGTACATACGATCTTAAACAAGATGCAGCTATATAAAGCAATAGAATTTTGCTAGAAAAAAAAAAAAAGATTCTCCAGCACTCCTGACACCATCCTCCGTGTTTGATGCAGCATGTAGAAAACAGCGGGTGGGAAATCAGGACATCTAAATGAGGAGGGAGAACATAAAAGGGCAGTAAATAGGGTAGAAATCACTTGGTAGCACAAAATGGTACTTCTTAGGTAGAGTCTCCTGGAATATAATTTATAGGAATAAAAAATTGAAATTGTTTTACATATTGACACCATATTCCTTTTATATATACTGTATATTATATATATATATATATATATATATATATATACAGTTGAAGTCGGAAGTTTGCATACACCTTAGCCAAATACATTTCAACTCAGTTCTTCAAGATTCCTGTCATTTAATCGTAGAAAACATTCCCTGTCTTAGGTCAGTTAGGATCACTTCTTTATTTTAAGAATGTGAAATGTCAGAATAATAGTAGAGAGAATGATTTATTTCAGCTTTTATTTTTCATCACATTTCCAGTGGGTCAGAAGTTTATGTACACTTTGTTAAAATTTGGTTGCATTGCCTTTAAATTGTTTAACTTGGGTCAAAGGTTTTTGGGTAGCCTTCCACAAGCTTCTCACAATAAGTTGCTGGAATTTTGGCCTATTCCTCCAGACAGAACTGGTATAACTGAGTTAGGTTATTTGGCCTCCTTGCTCGCACACACTCTCTCAGTTCTGCACAAAAATTGGACTGAGGTCAGGGTTTTGTGATGGCCACTCCAATACCTTGACTTTGTTGTCCTTAAGTCATTTTGCCACAACTTTGGAGGTATGCTTGGGACATTGTCCATTTGGAAGACCCATTTGTGACTGAGCTTTAACTTCATGGCTGATTTCTTGAGATGTTGCTTCAATATATCCACATAATTTTCCTTCCTCATGATGCCATCTATTTTTTTAAGTGCACCAGTCCCTCCTGCAGCAAAGCACCACCACAACATGATGCTGCCACCCTCATGTTTCACGGTTGGGATGGTGTTCTTCAGCTTGCAAGCCTCACCCTTTTTTCCTCCAAACATAACGATGGTCATTATGGCCAAACAGTTCAATTTTTGTTTCATCAGACCAGAGAACATTTCTCCAAAAAATAAGATCTTTGTCACCATGAGCACTTGCAAACTGTAGTCTGGCTTTTTTATGGCGGGTTTGGAGCAGTGGCTTCTTCCTTGCTGAGCAGCGTTTCAGGTTATGTCGATATAGGACTCATTTTACAGTGGATATAGATACTTGTCTACCTGTTTCCTCCAGCATCTTCACAAGGTCCTTTGCTGTTGTTCTGGGATTGATTAGCACTTTTCACACCAAACTACATTCATCTCTAGGACACAGAATGCGTCTCCTTCCTGAGCAGTATGATGGCTGATGTACTATTGTTTGTACAGATGAAAGTGGTACCTTCAGGCATTTGAAAATTGCTCCCAAGGATGAACCAGACTTGTGGAGGTCCACAATTTTATTCTGAGGTCTTGGCTGATTTCTTTTCCCATGATGTCAAGCACAGTAAAAGGGTGAGGCTTGCAAGCCGAAGAACACCATCCCAACCATGAAGCATGAAGGTGGAAGCATCATGTTGTGGGGGTGCTTTGCTGCAGGAGGGACTGGTGCACTCCACAAAATAGATGGCATCATGAGGAAGGAAAGTTATGTGGATATATTGAAGCAACATCTCAAGACATCGGCCAGGAAGTTAAAGCTCGGTTGCAAATGGGTCTTCCAAATGGACAATGACCCCAAGCATACCTCCAAAGTTGTGGCAAAATGGCTTAAGGACAACAAAGTCAAGGTATTGGAGTGGCCATCACAAAGCCCTTACCTCAATCTGAATTTGTGGGCAGAACTGAAAAAGCATGTGTGAGCAAGGAGGCCAACAAACCTGACTCAGTTACACCAGTTCTGTCTGGAGGAATGGGCCAAAATTCCAGCAACTTATTGTGAGAAACTTGTGGAAGGCTACCCAAATAATTTGACCCAAGTTAAACAATTGAAAGGCGATGCTAAAAAATACTAACAAACTGTATGAAAACTTCAGAGAGAGAGAGAGAGAGAGAGAGAGAGAGAGAGAGTGAGTGTGTGTTCTCCTGGCATGACATCAGCTGTAGCAAGGTAGTACTGAGTGTCAAAGATAGAACTTTACACTCTTGGAGCAGCCATCTTGCTGCTGACAATATTTACATAACCCCCCTGCAGTTTTCTAAATGAAGTGATGTTGCAATGCTGTTCATATTTCAGGTTAATTAATTTCACCACCTGGCAGGCAGAAATAATAAAAATAGATTTTATTGACCCGTTTTATCTTCTTGATGCAGGAGTGAAGAGGCACTGCGATTTGTAAATGAACAGAGATTTGTTATTATATGGAGAACAGAGAGATAATGGGGTGATTCTCACATTTAGTTACATGTATTAGATTCTTTTGAAGACAAAAGCTTATGGCCACCTAATAGTTCACCTAACAATTTAAATTCTGCCATCATTTACTCAATCATTTACTTATGCCAATCCAAAGCCAAATTACTTTCTTTCTTCTGCGGAACACAAATGAGTTCCAGTCCTGTTTGGCAGAATTCAATACAATAGCAGTAGGCAGTAGCTGGGTTTCCAATTAAATGTTCCGTATTTTTTAAGCACATTTCTAAAAATTTGACTAAAGAAAATACGAATCATTGTGCGATTCCATCCACTACGTCATGTGTATTATCTTGAGGAAGCCCACCTTGTCTTGATGAAGCAGCTGACTGCTTCGGGGAGAACTGTTTAAGCAGGATCGGAGCAACTGTACTTTGTTTTATGCTGCTAGGAGACACCACTGAATAATTGTAATATCTGCTATAATGAGGGATGAAATGGATGCAATGCGCATATGCCACCAGCCTCCACATACATGGTAACGCCCATGCTCAAAACTGTTCTGGCGGATTGTGAGGACCCACTTTAAAGACCAGCTGTGGGTTAAACTTCCGAATGCCAAGGGCTATGCACGAAGAATTGTGTGCCAATGTCAGACATTTTGTTGGGTCACATCGAATGATCAAATGGTCAAAAGTAAAACACGTCATCGTTTTGAGAATAAACTGTTTCCATCACCTTAATGCACAATTTAACTAATGAGAAACTCTAGATAATCCACCTCCTCCTAGCGCATTAAATTTTATGCTAATTTTTGAGAGTTTATTCGCATATCAGGTGTTTCCATTCAGGATTTCTTATGCGCAATTTGAAAATGCACATAAAAATTGTTGGATGGAAACCCAGCTAGTTACTCCAAATAGGACTGGGTTCCCTGCATAATAACAGCTTTAATTGAGTGAGAATTTCTTACATATGTTAGGAAAATGGACATTATAACTGAAATATACCCAAATAACCCCGAACTAAATCGAATTGAGAGCTTGTTAATGGGAATCAAATCGAATCTGTTTTAAAACCCAGCCCTAACGCTTAATAAAGCACTTACAAGTGTCATAAAAGTAGTCCATGTGTCAAGTCTTCTGAAGGCATATGATCCCTTTGTATGATAAACATACCATAATTTAAGTTGTTTTTCACTTTTGAAAATGATGTCATGAAGTTTGGTCACAAGATGTGAAAGAATCAATGAGATTCGATATTGAGATTGATGTTGCTGCCATATTGGATTCAGCATTGTTTACATTGTTTATCAATTATTTTATTTGATTAAATAATAATTAATGAAATAGACTGGATGTATGGACTACTTTTTATGACATTTTTGGGTGCTTTTTAAAATGTTTAAGTGAGCCTCTGTCTAATTCCATACTGTTGAATCTGAGATAAACAACACGAGCATGAGTACGTTATGTTAGAATTTTCAGTTTTGGTGTGAACTATACTTTTAAAGTCCTGTGACCTTTGACACAAAGGTGAATACTGACCTTTCATTGTATGCTGTTGACTCAACAGTGCGAAAGAGTTGATGGCACTCTCTTGGCACAGTTTTTACACAAGCAATTTACACAAGCTTTCTGGATCAATATCCTTTGTTGTTCCTGGAAGAACATTCTTATTCACCAATCATAACCCCATCCCGAACCCTACCCCTTCACTTAGTGGCAAGTGATTGGTGTTCTGAGTGGTATCAGAGAGTATTTAGCAGAGTCTGGCCACTTCAATTAAAATTAATGGGAGAAATTGGAATGGCCAATTGTCAACGGATGTAGAAAGGAATTTATTATTCCAGTGTTGTCAGATTTTACTGCTGATTGGAAATATGTATTTTGATTGTACTCTTGACAAACCGTTTTGAAGATTTTGGTCTTTCCCCATTCAAGTAGATAGGAGCTGCACTTCCATGACAGGAAATTGCAAGATATTATATTAGAAGGTTCTGAAATAGCTTTCCAGGAGCGTTCCAAAGATGGCCACCAGTGTACTGACTTGCTAGAAAGACTTTGATGTGGTAGATATGGCTCAGGACTCTCCTTCATTGTAAAGCTCTGGGACTCTTTCTCCCATTTTATCCCCAGCCAGGCAAAAATCAGAACACTCAGAAAAGAAAAAGAACACATCTCCTCAAAAAACGGCACAATTTGAGATGCAAACAGGTGGGACAAAATCACATTCAAAATTCTGTCAGTGAATAATTTATCTTAAATAATGTCTGGCCAAATTCTGGTGATAGAATCATGTGTATTACCCCTAAAATTATGTACTGTACTGTGGCTCCTTTTACTTCTCTATTTATTTTAGAATTATGTTAAATATATTGCTGAAATGGTCCTTCATGTCTTTCCTCCTCATCTTACCCATGTCCACCTATCACATATAAACGTCTACTGTGCAGTACACCCATATTTTACATTGCCATCATTTCTGCTCATGACATTGACAATCCTTCCCTAGGCCATGAGAACAATTTCAAACTGTACTTCAAACTTATCAAGCCAAAGTATCTCTGCCCCCCACCCCACCCCACCCCACCTCACCTCACCTCACCTCACCTGCCTCTCTTACTCCCAGAAGTCCATGTCTCAGCCTCCTACATGGGCCTTCAGTTGTGGATAATGAGCCGGAAATTCAGAACTGTCCTGGAGTTTGAATTCTCATGCCTGCAAGCAGCTGTCTCTATCTGCCTCTCCTATTACTCCATGTTGTCTTGACTACTGCCTTAGAGTTATAGACAGTATGGGTGAATTAAAAGAAAAAGGTTCTTTGTTCAAAATCAGGCATTTCCAAGGCTGGTAGCTTACAGAAAGATCAAAAGTGAGCAGGCAGATTTGCAGCTGAGGGAGAAACATTTTCCAAGGAGGTCAAAGAAGACAATGCAGAAAATGCAATGCATCATTACAAGAGCAAATCAACAGGCATTTTTGTGTGAGCTAAAAATGTCACATAATTAAGAATGATCAGTGTGCTTTAAACACAACAAGCTGATTGTAATTGTTAATTTAAATCAGACTGTCTTCACTAAAGACTTCCAAGCCTTCTTTTGTTTATGGAGCTACATTTTATGAGTCTGTAATTGTATTACTAACAGCAATGTTACGAGGCCATTATCACTCCAACGTTAATCTGCTACGTGATAAAATGGTAGCTTTGAGCAAATCACACAATTGTTAACAAACTCTGTGGATCAATTCTGAATGTTATCGGACACTCTGTTGTACCCTACTGCAACGTAACCTTTATGGCATATATGCTTTTTAACCTCGGGTAAAATAACAATGCCCCTTCTAATTGTAGCTCCCAGTTCCTCTATATTGTTCATTGCGCTCATCATAACTGGTTTATGTTTTGGGGGGCAGTGGGGTACTCTTTTTTTCTTTCTCAAGATATAATATCTCAAATTCTGTTAGAACTATTGCGTCCTCCCAAGTCTAGGGTATGGGAGGAGTAATACAAATATTTGTTGGAGTTCCCTTCCCCTGTCCCAGCTTTTCAAAGGTGGCAGTCAATTTCAGGGTCAGGGGTTTAAACTGGAATTCATTAAAACTCAATTTAAGAAAGTAGCAAAGCTTCAAGATGGGAAAAAGTGAAAACAAACAAATAAACAAAACAAAATTGAAAAAAAAAAAAAAAAAAAGGTTTTGCAGGTTGTTCAGTTTACTTAAAATGAACTAAAGCAACAATTCTGAAACATTTTGTCACAACTTGATTTCATTTACGTTCTAATTAAATTTGTAAAATACATTACTTAATTCAGGGACGTTGCTAGACTTCAGTGACATCCGGGGCTTAGCCCACAGGCCATATTATAATATAAAAAAAAAAGAAGAATCCTTCCTTCCATGACTTAAAAAATGACCACCCTACCTATCAAATAATTATTTTATTAAGCGCAACACTTACACTGAACTTTAAGCAAACAGGTGCACAATAAATGGATCAAACTCGTTTTTAATTTAAATTTCAGATCAAAGCAAAAATTACAACTTGTTGGCTCATTGTTCATTGTGCAGAATCTAATGCTAACAATAAAATCAAAGTAATTTAATTTAATGATGAGTCAGAGTTGAGATCCATGTGCAGCTTTTAATAACAATAAACTTAGTAATACAGACAGGCAGAGGTAAATCACCAGCAGCAGTAATATCAAAGACAGTCCAGAGAGATATTCAATAACCAGGCAAGAGGTCAGGGCAGGCAGCAGACAATCACAGGTTAAATCCAGATAAACAAGGCAGTAATAGTAGGCAGGCAGCAACGGATCAAAAACATGGTAAACAGTCCAGGATAATACACGGGAAATGCAACAAACTCAGAAATGTCAGCCTGGGCAAAACAAGACTTTGCAATAACAGCAAGTGAGAGTGAGACTTAAATAGCTGCATGAATTGGAAACAGGTGAACAGGTAATCATTGACAGGTACGGGGATTATGGGAAATGGAGTCCAGAGAGTTAAAGTCAATCCCCAGGAGATGGAGCCCTCTGGTGTGAGCGGGAGGAACAATAAAGGCGGGATTCATGACAGCTACGATTTTAATCTCAAACTATTATGACTTTAATCTCATAATGCTTCAACTTTATTCTCTTATGCAAAATATTATGACTGCATTATCAAAATCGTATTTGTTTTTTATTTAATTATTTGTTTTTATTTAGTGGCAATAAAACGCCATCGTGGGATCACAGAGTAAAGTTAAAAATACTTTATTTTTTATAAATGCATCTCGAAACACCTGTGTTGGGTTTCATGATTCCAGGCTGTTTTAACAAAGCAAAGTTTCAATGCTTGATAAATGGTAAGACAGTGTTTTTTCCCCTTTTGCTCTTGTGTGCAGATTAAATACAGTAATTAGACTAGTTGAATGTAATTTGATTTTAAACCATTTAAAAATCAAAACACCACAAAGAGGCTATTTAAACGCAGCAGTTTAACTCCACGCACATGACATGAAAATGTGAACCAGAACTGTCAGGTAGTGACAGTTTGATCATTTTTGTTTGAATTTAATGTGAGGTTTATCAATTCAAGACCTTTGTATTGTGCTATTTAGGCTTACAGCTCACTGTTCTGCTATTTTGAGCAGTGTTTGAGGAAATTCCATTGCAATAAACAATCTTTATTCCCACGTACTGACTCCCGACTAAACCCCAATAACCAAACAAGTTGACTGGAGCATGCATTAAAATCTATCTGGTGTGTGGATTGTTAAAAACAAATGAGGATTAGAAATGAGGCTTATAGATTATATATTTAGAATTAAGGCTTGCGGAAAAAAACCTCAGGGCCTCTGATACAGAAAAGCTGCACCCCTGTGAGAGAAAATAGAGAGATCCCACTCGAGGTGTTCGTAATGTGTCTGAAGAACTTGAGCACAAACAGCAGGTAAAAGTCAAAGTGTGAACCGTCAGTTAATGCAAGTGGGGCTCACTGATTGGAATTCATTTACATTTGAAGCCAGAATTGCAGACTGCTTTGTTGCTTTTGTACCCTGATGTAATGAAAATTAAGCCTTACTTTTTTTTCCATCACAAAAAAACATTCAGGGCTATTAATAAAAGATCCGGGGCTTTAGCCCTATCAGCCAGGGTCTAGCTATGCCGCTGACTTAATTTGAATTTGGACTACAGGAATACTTTTTGTAGCACTTATGAAACTGGGCAGGTGATTTCCATCTCCCAGCATGCTTTGCACGGGACTGTATGGGATGAACAAATGTTGAATTTAAGTGTTATTTTATGCATTTTTGAGTAGGATGAGAATAGGAGAATTATTATTATTATTATTATTATTATTTTATGTTTAATGTTCTGTAATACTGGTATTTAAAAAGACTGTCTGTTAGGCTGGAGTTTTGGTGGTTACCATTGTGGTAAAGAATGGCGCTTGCGCTGGTTAAGGATGGGCTTTCACTTTCAAGTGATGACTGGTTTGTGTGCTGTTTAGATCTATAAGCAGTTGCTATCCAATTGACAGTGCAACAGTTTCACTGTCCTTACACTTGCTCACCTGGCATTTACTAATGATTAATAAAATGAATTTGGACCAACATAAGAAAATTGCATAAAATAAACATCAGTAAATTTAGAAAACAAACCTAATAAAGTTGAATTAGAACTACTATAGTACATTGATTTGACCTAATCCAACCAAATGATGTTGTCTTAATGAAAATTAATTTGAATTAAAAAATTTTAATTGCTTGAAAAATGTTCCTCAAATTCAATTCAAATATCAAGGAAAAATTACCTTAAAAAAATAGTTAGAATAGCTCAGATTCATTGTAAAGTTATTGGAAAGTTATTTCCATAACGTATTTACAGGTGCATCTCAATAAATTAGAATGTCACGGAAAAGTTCATTTATTTCAGTAATTCAACTCAAATTGTGAAACTCATGTATTAAATAAATTCAATGCACACAGACTGAAGTAGTTTAAGTCTTTGGTTCTTTTAATTGTGATGATTTTGGCTCACATTTAACAAAAACCCACCAATTCACTATCTCAAAAAATTAGAATATGGTGACATGCCAATCAGCTAATCAACTCAAAACACCTGCAAAGGTTTCCTGAGCCTTCAAAATGGTCTCTCAGTTTGGTTCATTAGACTACACAATCATGGGGAAGACTGCTGATCTGACAGTTGTCCAGAAGACAATCATTGACACCCTTCACAAGGAGGGTAAGCCACAAACATTCATTGCCAAAGAAGCTGGCTGTTCACAGAGTGCTGTATCCAAGCATGTTAACAGAAAGTTGATTGGAAGGAAAAAGTGTGGAAGAAAAAGATGCACAACCAACCAAGAGAACCGCAGCCTTATGAGGATTGTCAAGCAAAATCGATTCAAGAATTTGGGTGAACTTCACAAGGAATAGACTGAGGCTGGGGTCAAGGCATCAAGAGCCACCACACACAGACGTTTAGCTACAGTTGTCGTATTCCTCTTGTTAAGCCACTCCTGAACCACAGACAATGTCAGAGGCGTCTTACCTGGGCTAAGGAGAAGAAGAACTGGACTGTTGCCTAGTGGTCCAAAGTCCTCTTTTCAGATGAGAGCAAGTTTTGTATTTCATTTGGAAACCAAGGTCCTAGAGTCTGGAGGAAGGGTGGAGAAGCTCATAGCCCAAGTTGCTTGAAGTCCAGTGTTAAGTTTCCACAGTCTGTGATGATTTGGGGTGCAATGTCATCTGCTGGTGTTGGTCCATTGTGTTTTTTGAAAACCAAAGTCACTGCACCTGTTTACCAAGAAAGTTTGGAGCACTTCATGCTTCCTTCTGCTGACCAGCTTTTTAAAGATGCTGATTTCATTTTCCAGCAGGATTTGGCACCTGCCCACACTGCCAAAAGCACCAAAAGTTGGTTAAATGACCATGGTTTTGGTGTGCTTGACTGGCCAGCAAACTCACCAGACCTGAACCCTATAGAGAATCTATGGGGTATTGTCAAGAGGAAAATGAGAAACAAGAGACCAAAAAATGCAGATGAGCTGAAGGCCACTGTCAAAGAAACCTGGGCTTCCATACCACCTCAGCAGTGCCACAAACTGATCACCTCCATGCCACGCCGAATTGAGGCAGTAATTAAAGCAAAAGGAGCCCCTACCAAGTATTGAGCACATATACAGTAAATGAACATACTTTCCAGAAGGCCAACAATTCACTAAAAATGTTTTTTTTATTGGTCTTATGCTGTATTATAATTTTGAGATAGTGAATTGGTGGGTTTTTGTTAAATGTGAGCCAAAATCATCACAATTAAAAGAACCAAAGACTTAAACTACTTCAGTCTGTGTGCACTGAATTTATTTAATACACAAGTTTCACAATTTGAGTTGAATTACTGAAATAAATGAACTTTTCCACGACATTCTAATTTATTGAGATGCACCTGTATATAAAATAATATATGATGCTGACCTTATTTGGGCATATAAACACAATGGAGCTAAAGCCACAAGTCTGATAATGTTCTATTTAAAATTTGAGGATGATAACTTTAAAACTATATGAAACATTTTCCAAGACCATGTCTTGTGATTATGACAGCATGTAGCATTTGCCATTAGCATTAGTGCCTAAATGCAGAATGGTAGATAGGACAAAATACACATCATCTAGTGCCTATTTCTTCCAATGATAACCGAGTTGTTTTCGCAGAGTATTTTACTGATGTCATGTGGACTGAAAAAAATTATTCCTTGCTTCAGCAAATATTGCTCATTAAAATAAACAGATTTGACTGAAAATGTAATGCTGTCAACTTTCCTTAATTATATGCTATATGTGTGATACAAGATATTGAGATTATGCTGTACTCATTATAATAAAGAAACTTTGCTAATTATTTTGAGTGAAGTGACAATAATCTGAAGTTTAGTAAACCCAGCCTAATTTTTTAAGATTCCACGGGAAACCATGTGATGCAGAATGTGATTGAATTTTAAGCATGCATATTTAGGGCTGGCTGCCATTTTGGATGTGGAGAGCTCGTGGTGGACAACACAAAGTTTTTGCCAAAAAGTTCAAAGGTAAATTACTTTAAACATAGTGTGAAATCACTATTTTTTGTTGTTGTTGCTATCAATTTTCTGTGTATTCAAGTTTCTGTTCGCTTAAAGAAGTTGTTAACTTATGTTACGTTTCATTTGCAAATCTACAGTATATTAAATGTTTGTCTGCATGAGGCTAATTAGATTTTTACAGTCGAACAAACACAAAAAGGAGCCTGTGCATTTTTTCACCAGGCAGGTACTCTTCATCTTCAACCGCTGCTCAGGGCCTTCACCTACAACTCCTCACTCGCATTGCAGAAACTCCGCAAACAACAGGTAATTCCAGTAAGTTAATCGCATTTCTACACCAATTTAAAATGTTTAATGCAAACTTCAAATTGTACTTCTTGAAACCAGCTAACATTTTCTGAGTGTTAGTTTATATTCAGCTTCATGAATTGCATCTACAGTTTTAATGCTAAATGTTATCTTCCCTCCCTCTTAAAGCTGCTTCATGAACCGTCTGAGCATTCAGGTTATGCTTTTAAATTGCACCTCAGTCAGTGTTTCAGACAACATGAATATATACATCAATATCATGTGGAGCATAAATTTCTCTTTAATGATTTTCACTGTTGTGGTTGCTGCTTGCCTTAAACGACATTGAGTTTGTCAATGACAATAATTAATATTCTGTATTAGGCGCATACACTATACTTTTCTCATGGGAAAATACTGTGCTTTCTTATTGTCGGGCAGTGGCGAAAAATTCCCGCAGATTTTTCACCGGAGAGACAGTTCATTTTCAACCGCTGCTCAGGCGTCACTCACGCGGCAGAAACTCAGCAGGCAATGGGTAACTCCAACAAGTAAATCGCTTTTCTACATGTTTCAATGCAAATGTCTCATTGAACCCCTTCGTCCTAAAGGGAAACCAGCTTACATTAGCTGATTGTTGGTTTATGTTCACTTTTCAGC
This sequence comes from Myxocyprinus asiaticus, assembly GCF_019703515.2. Classification (NCBI taxonomy): domain Eukaryota; kingdom Metazoa; phylum Chordata; class Actinopteri; order Cypriniformes; family Catostomidae; genus Myxocyprinus; species Myxocyprinus asiaticus. The sequence continues at coordinate 29,174,442 of NC_059365.1, forward strand.
TTAATCAAATGATTTTAGTAGTTCACCCAAAAATGCTATTTCTCTTGTCATTTGGCCTTCTCACCCCTTATGCCTTCTCAAACTCATATGACTTTCTGTCTTCTGTGGAACACAAACCAAAATTTCCACTCAAGTCATATGGATTACATTGATGTTGCCTTTATGGATCTTGAAAGTTTTTAACCTCACTGACTTCCATTATATGGACAAACACACATCATCTATCCATCAAAAATCTTTGTGTTCCCCTGAAGAAAGTCAAAAGAGTTTGACATGGCATAAGACTGCATAAATGATGAGAGAATTATAATTTTTGGTTTGCCTCAAGGAGACACCCTGATATCAACATGTGTAAGTTGGTTTGTAAAAAAGAGCCACATTGTAAGTATAATACTGTTGCAATATGCAGCAGGGTTTGCAGTGGTTGAAAATTGTCTCGTCATGAATCTTAAATGTAAACTAGCCATACGCGATGCTTATCTTGTGTTACAATTATTTTTTTATTTTATTTTTTGTCTAACAGGATAGGGTCATTTAAATTATATTCCTGGCAGGTCTACAACTATAACTGAAAGAAGAGTCATCAGTGGTTTTAAAGGCTAAAAAAAAAAAAAAAAAAAAAAGGATTTTTTGGATGATATTATTCATATTTATATAGCACCATTTTAACATATCTGCTGACATTCATATAAATGTATGCATTTGGTACAGTGGTTGAATAGCTGTGTGCTTCAAATGAAAATTCATTGTTTACTCACCCTCATGCCTTCCCAGATGTTTATGACTTTCTTTCTTCTGCTGAACACAAATTAAGATGTTTAGGTGAATATTTCAGCTCTGTAGGTCCTCACAATGCAAGTGAATGGTGACCAGAACTTTGAAAGTGCAAAAAAGCACATAAAGGTAGCATTAAAAATATGAATATGACTCCAGTGGTTTAACCCATGTCTTCAGAAGCTAAATTATAAGTGTGGGTGAGAAACAGATCAATATTTAAGTCATTTTTAATATGAATTTTCCTCCCTGCCCAGTAGGTGGTGAAATGCACAAAGAAATGTGAATCCCCAAAAACAAGAGAAGACAAATATGAAAGTGAAAGTGGAGATTGATAGTAAAAAAAAAAAGTACTTAAATATTGATCTGTTTCTCAACCACACTTATCATATCACTTCTGAAGACATGGGTTCAACCACTGGAGTCATATGGATTACTTGATGCCACCTTAATGTGTTTTTGATCACCATTCACTTGCATTGAATGTACCAACAGAGCTGAGATATTCTTCTAAAAATCTTTGTGTTCAACAGAAGAAAGTCATACACATCTGGGATGGCATGAGGGTGAGTAAATGAGATAATTTTTATTTTGGGGTGAACTATCCCTTTAAGCATCACTTTTCTTTTTACTCTGTAATTATTGATTTTGAGGATATTTAATTGTTAAACTGTTAATATACATTTTGACAAAGATTATTTCTATGCATTTAGGAAGAGGAGCTAGACCAAGCACAGAAAGGAGCAGATGCCATCAGTTCTTTGGAGCAGGAAGAGCGTAAGTTGCCTTTCAACCCACTGGATGTATTGATTGTCCTTGAAAATGAGCTGGGGACATTTGTCAAAACTTGGGTCAGTGCACTGACTTTTTGGGCTACTTTATGCCCTTCACATCAGCTACCCAAAGAATCTGACACTTTTTCTTTCTTTTTTTGAAGTCATACAGCAAATGGTGTTGCATCTTGATGATGGCAATGTCTGGACAAGTTGAAAAGATCTTTTGAATGAATAGTTTCATTTATAAATACAAACTGTTTCTGGTGTTTTTGTTACAGTATTAGTTCAGAGAGTTTTCTCCTACATCCATATATTTCTGCAGTGTGCAGTCTGTTAAAATTCATTTTGAATTGTGTTTATTTAGATTTACTGAAATTCTTTAAGTCATTGCATAGCCCACTTGTTTTTATGTTTTTTGTTTATCGTCCTGATTTTGTTACTATTTTTGTATTTGAGAATGTATTTTGGTTCCAGGAGAGCATGAATATCTATGTTAGATTTTATATTTGTAAACAACAAAAAAACCTTTGACATTCACCAGTTGTCTGTTATTTCTTAAAGTAATTTTATTTTAAAGTTAATTGAAAGTAAATGAACAGAACCTAGAATTTCAAGCTGCTAATAGCACTTACAGTTGAGCTAAATGAGCTTTTTTTTTAAGGGTTAAAAAACCTTAAATGTAGTAGCTGGCGTGGCACAGTATTTTAAGTGAACATATTTGAATGGAAGCTCGTTAATTTGGCCATAGCCAGCTACGTTTTTTTTTTATTTTTTTTTAGCTACGTTGCTTAAAATTCCTAGTGGAATTTGCTTAAAAAGTGGGATGCAAAAATGATGCACTATATTTTTAAGCAAATCCAGCACATTATTTTTTTCAGTGATTCCATTCATATAATGAGGTAGAAGCAGATTATTTATAGACTGCAGCTAATAGCAGGTGTAGTGTAGCTCTGCTGCACTGACAGCTACAGAACTGTCAATAAACATATACAATATATCAGAGACTGCATGTAAATAATAGACAAACCATATATTTTTGTATTCGTCTATATATTTACAAAAAGTATCAACAGTTACCTCAATTGTTTAATGCTTAATATACAATTTATCCTACAATGGCATGATATGAGGAAGTCTCTTGCCATGTGGGCACTGAGGTAGGCATGATGTCATAACAAGCCTTCTTTGCTTGCCCAAATTTGGAAAGAGAAATGAACTTAGTGCGCCTCTAGCTTCCTGGAGGATTGTAAATCTCCATATGAGAGAACGGGTGCGTCTCAATCAGCTCCCTAGTTCATTAGTCTTAATCGCAAAATCGTTTCAGTACACTGAAACATTTGCTTCCTAAAAAACCCCAATGCACCGTTGCTCACTATGTTCCCTTACCAGAAACGTTGTCATGTCATATGCAGTCTCTCAAGCTGTTACAAGACGAGTACATGTGTAAATATATCATGTCAAAGCCTTATTTTCTCTTTTTAAAGAGATATTGTTTGTAATTTCTTTCATTCATAATGACCATGAAAGGGAAACCATATTTTCAATATTAAAGTTGTTAAAAGTAGGTTTAAAATACACTCCTTTATATTTTTATTTCTTTATTTAATGTAATTTATCTTTTATAACAACACTGTACACTTGAATATCTTTAAGGGAAATGAACTATAGTGTCGTTTATACAGCAGTGATGCTGATTAATAACAGCTGTGCTTGAATGCGCAAGGTTGTTATCGTGTCGCAGGTAAATGAGTTATAAGTGTCCCAATGTTCAGTGGATGAACACCCTTGCCAGCGCCCACATTCATGTTCACGATATACTGATTCACGACATGATTCACATTAACTGAAGCCTGCTTGGGACAAAACAGTGGGACTTTTATATAATTCAATATATTCAACGTGTTTCATAACAACGGTTTCATTTTCATAACGCTTGCTTTGATATTTTGACACATTGACACAAATTAAGAAATTACTCTGGCAGTAACATTTCTACTGTAAAACAGTGGTCTTACATCGATCCCTGAGGCTTAGAAACTTTTAATGATATATACATTTCTTGCAAAAATGGACCTAAATATGGATCTGTTTCATCATATCACTTCTGAAGATATGGATTTAACCACTGGAGTCATATGGATTACTTTTATGCTGCCTTAATGTGCTTTTTGGGGCGTCAAAATTTTGGCACACATTCACTTGCATTGTGAGGACCTACATAGCTGAGATATTCTTATAAAAATCAGGAAATGTATTTATGTATCCTTATTACGAAGTGTTACCCAATCTTTTTTTTTTTTATAGTTACACTCACTTGTGGCTTCTAATGAATCATAAGCCACACCATCACTTAATGAGCTCAGAGCTAATGGTAGGTTGGTCTCAAAAGGTTTATATATTGTTAAAAATCAATCTCTATGGAAAAAAATGAATGGAATTTTTACTTCTGGAACCCGACTGTTGCACTCTATCTTTATCTTAGCCTGAATGTCTATTGATCTATTGGGTGATCTTTTAAAGGGAAAGGCAAACAGATATATATTTTAAGGTTCAGAACAATGACCAAAGCAATGACCTAATTAGAGAAACTATTAGCTTTTAAGAAATAAACCATGATAGTAATAAATAAAAATGTGAGGGAATTAATAAAGTTAGGAAGAGTAGGCTATGTTTTGATTTCTTCAATATGAAACAACACTACTTTCTTTTCATTTTATTCTGACCCAGTGAAATCACACTCCAAAAGATAGCAAAAGTAATTTTCCACATCCATTGCTTGCATTCAAATCCTATCTATCAACTTTCCTTTATCTTCTGCTTATTTTCTCTGAGTAAAAGACTGTATTTAGCCCAGTGACCTCTCATTTATGCTGTAAGAGTCACTGGCTCAAAAAGAAGAAAGCTCTTCATAGAATTTGTTTCACTAAATATTATACCCAGTGCTTAAGCAGTGGATGAATTCCTAACAAATTAAAAGATGTCATCAAATCAAATACAAGTATCATTGAAGCCCTTTTAAAATGTCTGGAAACATAAAGTCATGCAGTTGTTTTCATTAAATGTTTAAAAAGGTCTCATAAAATAAATTTAGCTTCCCAATGTCTTGCAAAGTCAGAGATAAAGACATTGTCTGTCCCTCCATAGAAATGTACAGGTGCATCTCAATAAATTAGAATGTCGTGGAAAAGTTCATTTATTTCAGTAATTCAACTCAAATTGTGAAACTCGTGTATTAAATAAATTCAGTGCACACAGACTGAAGTAGTTTAAGTCTTTGTTTTTTTTTAATTGTGATGATTTTGGCTCACATTTAACAAAAACCCACCAATTCAAAATCTCAAAAAATTAGAATATGGTGACATGCCAATCAGCTAATCAACTCAAAACACCTGCAAAGGTTTCCTGAGCCTTCAAAATGGTCTCTCAGTTTGGTTCACTAGGCTACACAATCATGGGGAAGACTGCTGATCTGACAGTTGTCCAGAAGACAATCATTGACACCCTTCACAAGGAGGGTAAGCCACAAACATTCATTGCCAAAGAAGCTGGCTGTTCACAGAGTGCTGTATCCAAGCATTTTAACAGAAAGTTGAGTGGAAGGAAAAAGTGTGGAGGAAAAAGATGCACAACCAACCAAGAGAACCGCAGCCTTATGATTGTCAAGCAAAATCGATTCAAGAATTTGGGTGAACTTCACAAGGAATGGACTGAGGCTGGGGTCAAGGCATCAAGAGCCACCACACACAGACGTGTCAAGGAATTTGGCTACAGTTGTCGTATTCCTCTTGTTAAGCCACTCCTGAACCACAGACAACGTCAGAGGCGTCTTACCTGGGCTAAGGAGAAGAACTGGACTGTTGCCCAGTGTTCCAAAGTCCTCTTTTCAGATGAGAGCAAGTTTTGTATTTCATTTGGAAACCAAGGTCCTAGAGTCTGGAGGAAGGGTGGAGAAGCTCATAGCCCAAGTTGCTTGAAGTCCAGTGTTAAGTTTCCACAGTCTGTGATGATTTGGGGTGCAATGTCATCTGCTGGTGTTGGTCCATTGTGTTTTTTGAAAACCAAAGTCACTGCACCTGTTTACCAAGAAAGTTTGGAGCACTTCATGCTTCCTTCTGCTGACCAGCTTTTTAAAGATGCTGATTTCATTTTCCAGCAGGATTTGGCACCTGCCCACACTGCCAAAAGCACCAAAAGTTGGTTAAATGACCATGGTGTTGGTGTGCTTGACAGGCCAGCAAACTCACCAGACCTGAACCCCATAGAGAATCTATGGGGTATTGTCAAGAGGAAAATGAGAAATGATACCAAAAAATGCAGATGAGCTGAAGGCCACTGTCAAAGAAACCTGGGCTTCCATACCACCTCAGCAGTGCCACAAACTGATCACCTCCATGCCATGCCGAATTGAGGCAGTAATTAAAGCAAAAGGAGCCCCTACCAAGTATTGAGTACATGTACAGTAAATGAACATACTTTCCAGAAGGCCAACAATTCACTAAAAATGTTTTTTCTATTGGTCTTTTGATGTATTCTAATTTTTTGAGATAGTGAATTGGTGGGTTTTTGTTAAATGTGAGGCAAAATCATCACAATTAAAAGAACCAAAGACTTAAACTACTTCAGTCTGTGTGCACTGAATTTATTTAATACACGAGTTTCACAATTTGAGTTGAATTACTGAGATAAATTAACTTTTCCACGATATTCTAATTTATTGAGATGCACCTGTAAGTGTAACATACCAAAGAGAATAAAAAATAACTCAGTCTGACTTACTGAATTATTTGGCAACAGACGGTGGGAGAGTTAACATCAACTGAAACAACACTAATAAAAAAATATTGTCTTTTTGCTTTTTTATTACAGAACTGTTTAGAAGGGAGCTGTCTTTGTTTAAAAATGCCTCTATCCCTCCTGAATGATCTTTGCCTCAGCCACTATTACTAATTTAATGTTTCCTTAAACTTTTAAACTGCAGAAGTTTTTGGGGTCCATAATTTAAGCCACAGTATAAACAGTGGGGTTGCTTCGTTATGTATAAATTCAATGCACTAATCAGAAGAAAATAAATAAATAAATACAAATATTTATAGAGACAAACTGTTCTGTTCCTACACTAGTGAGTTTGATGTGTGACTGTCAAACAATGAGTAAACACGCCCAGCGGTACATCACCATAAACATCTCTCATTCAGATATCTCTAATGTTATTGTGTTGTTTTTTGGTCTGATTTGGTCACAATATTACAAAATGTCTGTGATGATCCTGTCATGAAGAATACACAGAAAGCAACCGAGGCGAGCACACCTATGCAAGTAACTGGAGTTTAAATGTGTTTTATTTACTATCTTTTGGAGCGTAGTTAATTTAAAAGTTAATTCATAAGGTATATGTTAATTTAAAATATAGGCTACAGTATTTTCCATATCAACTTTCTGTGTATATGATTTATGAGTATACATTATAGCATGGTCTGTGCTTCATAATCTTATGTGTTGTTTATTGACTAATATTAGTATATATACACATTAAACATATAGGACTGTATATTGAAATTATAGTGATTTTTATACCTTTATACAGTCTAGGTATTATAGATTATCATTGTCCTATGTGCATTTCCAGTTTAATCTTCTAATAACGGACACATGTACAGATAACTGACACGTCTGAATAAATGAGCATAAACCAACAAATATTTTATTCCTACTCTCCTTATTGACTGTTGCTTGACTTTGGCAGAATGCAGGGGTGTAAAGTAATGGATTACAAGTTCTATCAATATTGTAATTAAGTACTTTATTTCAGGAATTGTTTACTTTATTAAGTAGTTTAAAAATGGCATACATTTACTTGAGTACTAAGTGCTTTAACTGTACTTTTACTCCACTATTTTCCCTTCATCTGTGTTTATAATGTACCTGTCCCGATTGTTTTTTTTTTTTTTATCCATCAACGTGATTGGCTAGGGAGAGGATAATTCGTCTCGTGACTCCCGTCAAATCAAACTGCGCATAGAAACCTTGAACAGCAGCAATAGACCTTGTGCCAACTGCAAATTATCATGGAGGATGTATGGGAACGTCTTGGTTACCGGTGTAACCTCTGTTCCCTGATGGAGGGAACAAGACATTGTGTCGATGTAGTGACTGTGGTTTGCTCTTGAGAGCCCCAATCACCTTTACTTTATTCAGAAAAGGCCGATGAAAATTGGCGAGTGGAATTTGCATGCCACTCTCTGCCCCGGACATACGGGTATAAAAGGAGATGGCGTGCACCACTCATTCAGAGTTGTGCTGAGGAGCCAAGAGAGAGTCCCGGCCATGTCAGTGGTTGGTTCAGCACCGTGGAAGGAGGGACACAACGTCTCGTTCCTTCCATCAGGGAACAGAGGTTACACCAGTAACCAAGACATTCCCTGTCTGTCACTCACTCGACGTTGTGTCGATGTATTGACACCAAGGGTTCCTATACGAAACGCTGCAGGCACTGAACCATGTCGCGAGGTATGGAGGAGTGGACACAGGTAGGCTGCTGCGTGCCTCGCAGCGAGCGTTCAACCACGTCGTGACCTTCCAGCAAGTTAGGTAAGGCGTCTCCCGGGTCCCAATAAGGGTGGGAGGAGGCACTTACCCGAGGAAGCTACAGGCGGTGGCTTTTCCTGATTTTTGTATTAAGTAATTTCCCACTGAGCACCTGCTAGAATAGCACTGGGGAAGTGCTCTTCCCTCTCCAGGAGGGAGAACGCTATGGAGACCACATCCTACTGGAGGGAGTTTAACATGTGGAGAATAACTCACAAGGACAAAATAGCACACATTATCGCCTCAAAAGGAAAAAGGCGCAATGCAAGCGATACACCCGACCGGCCACCCGGCCTACCTGTTGTTACCCCGTAACACTCGGGTCGAAACCGGTTCTATGCGCAGGTTGTAGAACAAGAATTGGGTGTAGCCCAACCCACTGCTCTGCATATGTCTGCTAGAGAGGCACCCCTCGCCAGTGCCCAGGAGGACTCAACACCTCTGGTGGAGTGTGCCCGGACTCCCAAAGGGCACGGCAGTTCTTGTGATTGGTAAGCCAGGGAAATGGCATCCACAATCCAATGGGACAACCTCTGTTTGGAGACAGCTTTCCCCTTCTTCTGCCCTCCAAAGAAGACAAAGAGCTGCTCTGAGTGTCTAAAGCTCTGCGTGCAGTCCAGATAGATGTGCAGGGTGCGAACAGGACACAGCAACGACAAGGCCGGGTCTTCCTCCTCTGAAGGGAGCACTTGCAGGTTCACCACCTGATCCCAGATGGGAGTGGTTGGAACTTTGGGAACGTAACCGGGCTGGGGTCTCAAGGTCACGTGAGAGGGTGCCGGCCCAAACTCCAGGCATTCGCTGGTGACAGAGAGCGCCTGCATGTCCCCCACCCTCTTGATAGAAGTGAGCGCCACCAGGAGGGCCGTCTTCAGGGACAAAGTGCTGAGCTCGGCCTGCTCCAGGGGCTCAAAGGGGGCTCTCTGTGAGGCAGGTAGGACCACAGAGAGATCCCAAGAGGGAATCAGGCACGGTCTAGGAGGATTCAATCTCCTCGCGCCTTTGAGGAACTTGGTGATCAGGTCGTGCTGTAGAGAGGGTCTCCCATCCAGTATATTGTGATATTATGCAATAGCAGCCACATACACCTTCAGGGTAGAGGGAGACAGCCGTCTCTCCAGTTCCTCTTGTAGAAAGGACAACACAGATCCGACTGCGCATCTCCGTGGATCTTCCCCGTGGGAAGAACACCAATTCGCAAAGAGACGCCACTTCAGAGCATACAGCCACCTCGTGGAGGGGGCTCTGGCCTGAGTGATCGTGTCTAACACCGCTGACGGAAGGCCTGCTAGATCCTCCGTGTCCCGTCCAGGAGCCAGATGTGGAGATTCCAGAGGTCTGGCTGTGGGTGCCGGAGCGTGCCCTGCCCCTGAGTGAGAAGGTCCTGCCTCAGGGGAATGCGCCGGGGGGGCTACTGCCAGGAGCATCAGGTCTGAAAACCAAGTCCGGTTGGGCCAGTATGGCAGGGCAGAGCAGACGCAGAAGCCACAACAGTGACCGGTGGCTGGGGTGGGTGAGCGGCCCCAAGAACCACCGTACTTACCTGTTTGCCGGCTTTCTTTCGATGGAAAGCAAGGAAACGTGAGATACTCGTGTCCCGCTTGCTGACCGGAAAGACTTTCAGCACCTGGCCATCATGGGTGCGAGGGCCGGAGGGGCTAAGCATTGGAGAATGACCCAGGGAATGAGACAACTGCTCTTTTATTGACAATTTGGGTGCCAGAGCCCAGAAGGCATCCGGCAATGTTGGGATACCCACCTCGTGCTGACCCAGGGGCGGGAGTGGGGCCCGTGCGCACACCTGGGTCATAGTCATCAATGAGAGCTGCCTCATCCCTGGCTCGCCTGTCTCAGGACCACCTCAATGCCTGTCCAGGGTTCTTAGCGGCCGGCTGGCGGGCAGGCGGTGCTGCCTTCCTGCGGGAGGATCTTCTTCTCAAAGACCGGCATACGGGCTCCGATGGTGGGGGAGCTGGGGTCAGCACCGCAGGAGGATGGCCCTGGAGAGAGACAGGCGGGGCGTGGGACTTCGGAGGCCTATAGGCGGCTGAGCCGCGCTGAAGCAGGATGTGTTTGATGGCCTCTGTCTGCTTCTTCACCGTCGAGAACTGGTGGGTGAAATCCTCTACAGTATTGCCAAAGAGCCCCCCTTGGGAGATGGCCTCATCGAGAAAGCAGACATTCCCGGTGTCACGCATCTCCACAAGGTTGAGCCACAGGTGCCACTCTTGGACCACTAAGGTGGACATCGTCAGGCCCAGGGCGTATGCCGAGACTTTGTCGCCTGTAGAGGTCCGTGGGGAATGAGCCGGTGGAAACACTCCCATATCCACATCCAGATCGCCCGCGGCACTCGCCGATGCAGCCGACTGAGTTTCAACGCAAGACGGACCGGGTCGGGAAGCAGCCATGGTGGCTCTCAAAGAAGGAAGAGAGCCATGACCGCAATGTTCTCATGGGCATGTTCTCGCAGTGAGAACATGACCCCTCCATGAAAGCTGCCTCGGCGTGCTGGCGACCCAAGCACTCGAGACAGATCTCTTGGCCATCAGGTGGGGAGAGATAACGGACACAGTAGCACAAAGGTGAAAGGACATCTTTAAAAAGACGCCAATAATTTGTGTGAGCTCTTTTAGAGAAAATATACTCTTTTGGAATATACTCATTTAACACCTGTGGACTCAGCTGCCGAAACGCCCAGGGGAAGCACAACACTCGACCGTGCGAGGGCGACCACTGATATGCGCCATAAATTACAGCAGAAATGAATAAGGTGACGGGACGAACACACATACACATGCGATCAGCTCCGAAGAACAAGTCTGAATGAGTGGTGCACGCCATCTTCTTTTATACCCGTATGTCCGGGGTGGAGAGTGGCATGCAAATTTCACTCGCCAATTTTCATTGGCCTTTTCTGAATAAAACAAAGTGATTGGGGCTCTCAAGAGCGAACCCCTAGTGTCACTATATCGACACAACGTCGTGTGAGTGACAGACAGGGAACTGCAATGTAATTAGCATTAGCTCATCTATATTAGCTCATTGTGTGAGGTTAACTGCTTCATACATACGTAGCATCACATATCCATTTGTGACAATTAATTAGGTGCCCAGAGGCATAATGTCACATATTTATGTCTTTGGATTTGACAGCAAAATCACAAGCTACTGGATTTTAAATCTGCTTTCATGCAAGCTGCCAACACGGAAAGAGAAAATCTTGCTATGACTTTCAAAGAAAAAGCTGTTCAAGCATCCTTTTCAACCAAATTATTTTACGTTACAGACATTACAAAAATATAATGATAATAGTTTACACACAAACACTGATGTTTATCTTAACCATTTCAATGGCAAATAAACATATTGACGCTCTTACGTTCTCATCAAGCATTTGACTTCTCAAGTCAAAAATAAAACTGTTGGAGGATACCTATATTTTTCCTTATTTTTGACAAACAATCATAAAAGGGAATGTAAATTACAGTATGTATACTTTAAAAAAAAAAATTTTTTTTTTGATTGCAGCATACACTGTTTATTAAAATGGGGCATAGTATTTGCAACTGAATACTCAATACACTTGATTACTTTTAAATGAGCTACATTTTTACTTAAGTAGTTTTTAGGACAATTACTTTAATTCTACTCACAATATATTTTTTGGGAAGCAACAGTACTTTTACTTGAGTATGATTTTTCAGTGCTCTTTCCACCCCTGGAAAATGAAGCCACGTCACTTGAAAGATATAACTTTATTTAAAGGAAAATAACATGTTGGCTCTGGTAAGTAAATGGCAGTATCGCTTTTTCAAGATTTATGAATATAATTTTTTTCTTGCTCCTTCTTCTGAAGGTCTTTGGTTTCATCAACAATTACTCTGAAAAACTCACTTTCTTTAACTTCCCCTATTATTTCAGCTTGCACCATTTCTGCTAGGCATCCAGCATTTCATTTTGGATAGTTTTGCTAGTGTACTTTGCATTTCCGTAAGCATTCATTCGCTTCTCTATTAGGGGGTCATGCTTAGCAATCTCTTCTAAAAGAAGTTGCCTATGTTTTCTGAGTCCTCAGACTCTCTATGACCTATCTGAGAGGAATTCTGGGTAGCGGTTAACAGCAGTACCTCTACAATTGTTTTGATGTACTGTATGTCTGATTCTCTTTTTTTCCCTTTTCCTTCTTAATAGAATCTATCATACATGAATTTGTCTGAAAAACTGTATGGTGCTGCTTCCATGCAAACATTGCATTTATGTGGTGCTCTGATTTAGAGTGGTTTTTAAAGCCACCTTCCTTCATAACCCTGGACCCCTGAGTGGGAACGTTATGCTGCGTAATTGCATTGGGACACGCCCTGAGAGTCACGTGGTCTGAAGCCCTTGTACAATCACGGCAATTTATTGGCTGATGGCACTTAAGCGACGCCCCTAGGGAGCTAAGTCAAGGGCTTAATAAAAGCACTCACTTTGGTGCCATCGAGTCAGATTTTCTGCAGGAAGTCACAAGCCTGTGCAGCTGCTAGAAAGTATGACCAGCTTATGCAGCGTCTCGTTCCCACTCAGGGAACCAGGGTTATGTTTCACGTAACCGAGACATTCCCTTTCATATGAAATCGAGCTGCGTAATTGCATTGGGAACGATATACATTCATGCCATGCGAACAGTAGCTGCCAACTGTCTATGCTGTGGCAAGCATATAGCGAGCTAAAGCGTCTGAATAAAATTGAGAAAATTATAGTTTACTCTTGTTCCAACAGAGCAAACCTGGGAAGCAGGAGTCCAACCCTTATACAAATGATAAAATCTAACAAATGTCCTCCAAGGATGCACCTCTAGCCAAAGCCCATGAGGATGCCATGCTCCTTATAGAATGGATTTGAATACCCAAAGGCTAAGGTAAACCACGTGCTTTGTAAGCACTTGAAATTGCATCAGTAAACCAATAAAACAGCCTTTGTTTGGACACCAAAACAACCCTGTTGTGGCCACCAAACCACACAAACTACTCTTCTGACTTACGCCACTGGCTAGTAGGGTCAACATAAACTCACAGCGCCCGAACTGGCAAAGCATATGCAATCTTTCATGCTCCTCCGACTCAAATGGGGGAGGATAGAAAGCCTGAAAATTAATAGTCTGCAAGTGAAATGATGTAGAAACGACCTTGGGCAAATAGCCCAAACGAGGTCTTAACACCAGCCCTAAACACCCTGATGCAAACTCCATACATAAGGGATTGATCGACAGGGCATGCAAATCACCAACCCTTTTAAACGATGCCAATGCTATTAGCAGGGCTGTTTTAAAAGTTAGAAACTTATAGTGACAGTTGCCAAGGGCTCAAACGGAGCACCCAAGAGCACCTCTAAAACAACAGATAAATCCCATAAAGGAATGTGGACAGGGCGAAAAGGTATAAGCCTGACAAGAGAATGTCTACCGACAGAAACTCCATTGATAAGCACATGCTCAGCCACTTCAGGGGCAACATAGACTTTAAGCGTTGTCTGGGCTGCACCGTCCAAAAAAATCCAGCACTATACTGAAAATGCAATGAACTGGATTTTCACCTCGCGCTGTACACCAAAAGCAAAAATACAGCACTTTAATGTATAAAGCTCCCTAGTTGATGGAGCTCTAGCATTCAGAATGGTATCAACCACAGCGGGGGATAACCCATCATTCAAATGTGTGCTCCGTTGAGGGGCCATACCCATAACTTCCACAAGTCTGGCCGGGGGTGCCAAATGCTGCCTCGAACCTGAGACAATATGTCTGTTCTGACTGGAATCTCCCAAGGCATTTCCTCCAGGAGAAAGACCAGTTTAGAATACCATACTTGACATGGCCAAAATGGCACCACTAACAGAAGCCGAACCCGATCCTCCCAAACTCTCTGCAGAACTGTGTGCAGCAGACTGATCGGTGTGAACACTTAAAGACGCATTGTCAGCCACTGATGCGCCAATGCATTGATGCCCAGCAGTGCCGGGGGCGAGAGGGAAAACCAGAGTGGACAATGTGACGTCTCGCTTGAAGCGAACAGGTCTACTTCTGCTCTGCTGAACATTCTCCAGATTTGTTCCACAATCTGAGGATGTAATGTCCACTCTCCGGGCATCAAGCCCTGTCTGGACAGGGGATCTGCCCCCAAATTTAACCGGCCCAGGATATGCACGGCTCGTAGAGACAGCACATTGTCCCGTGCCCACAAAAGAATGCGACATGCCAGTCTCAGCATGGCATGAGAATGCACTCCTCCCTGGCGATTGATGTAGGACACCACCGTCCTGTTGTTCAACAGGATGAGGACATGGCTGCCCTGAATCTCCAGGAGGAAAATCTCCAGACAGTTTATATGCCAATATTTTCACTGGCCCGTCCAAACCCCGTAGGCTGGACGACGCTTGTATACAGTGCCCCAACCCATAGAGGAGGAGTCTGTCATTATAACTTTGCTGCGACACCTGACCAAACGAAATGCTCGAAATCAAAAGGTGGGTCCATTTCCATGGCAACTAACTAAATCACACAATTTTGCTGGGAATAAAATGCCCAAATACTTGCCCTGTTTGGGCCACTGGAAGGTGCCCGGTTGAAAAGCCGTTACTGGGCAGTATGCTGCAAGAACCAAAGCTTCAGATTTAGACCAATTGACTCCTGAGAACTTAGAGAAGGAGTTAATAATCCTGTGGAGGCAAGGCATAGATCTAGTGGAATCAGAGACAAATTATAAAATATCATCTGCGTAAAGCAAAAGCTTATGCGCCACACCTCCCGCCATCACCCCTGGAAAATCATCCTCCTTTCTTATCACGGCTGGTAATGGTTCCAGGGCAAGACAGAACAATAATGGGGAAAGAAGGTAACCCTGCCACGTGCCCCTATCCAGAGTAAAATAATCTGAAATTAATCAATTTGTTTGTACCACCACTACTAGTTGTCTATAAAGTAACTTAATCATTCAATAAAAGTATTACAGAACCCGTATATTTCCAAAAAATCCCATTCTACCATATCAAACGCTTTTTCAGCATCAAGTGAGATAGCAGCGACCGGAGTCTGATCACTGGCCACTGACCACATGATACTAATGTTATTAGAAGAGCTGCGACCCCGAATAAACCCCACCTGATCTATATGTATGAGATGTCATAACTTTACTTAATTGGTTAGCCAAAGTCTTTGACAAAATTTTGATCTATTTTTATCATACATTGAGTTATATTACACATGCCCTGAAACCCTTGGTCATGGAGGCAAAGTCAAAACTCAAGCTGCCAATATGCAATGCTAATTCGCCAGCGTAAATTAAGGGGGAGACTACTGAAAAAAAACGGGTTAGAACTAAACTGGTATCAGCATATAATGGGGGAACAACGTGTAGTACCCAGATAGCACAAAATTCGCAAACAAAAGTATCGCCTTGACTAACTCATTCCCCAGCGTAAGCCGTGGGGGGAAAAATGAGGGAAATTTCTTAATGGAGCAGATATTAGCTCAAACTATTCCTTAAAGTGATGCGCTTGGTCGAACTGCAAAACCATTGTGTGTAGATCCAACTGCTGATTGAAAAGAACGACGTACATATTGCCACCAAAAAATCGAGCAGAGATAGCAGTGCACATCTCTTGTCTTGCCAGAATGCCCATGTGGTCCATGAACGAGCGAAAGACAAAAAAAAAAAAAAAAGTTAAAATACCTTGCATCTCCTGATAGCATCCCGAAAGAATAATGGCACTGACGAAGTGCTCACAAGCTGGTTCGCCATCACTCTGGGGAATACTCTCTTATTCCAGCCCCCTCGTTCTGCATCTGGGTTCACCGGTCCATGCATGATCCCCTCCGCCACGAGCAATACGCTTCGAACGGGAAGGGGAGAGAGAGAAAGGCAGAGACCGCTCTTCCATTACCTTATAAATGTGGACTCTCCCAGAACGACACAGAAAAAGACAATAGGGACAAAGTGGCCAATATGTTTCCTTACTTTCAACGACTAATTCTCTCATACAGCATTTGTTTTTTAATAGCGACGGCTAAAGACGCACATGGTATCTTCTTCGCATGCTTGTTCATCAGAAAATGGCCGCTGAGCTCGGCCTCAGAGCATGTCCGACGAGACTCGCACTTTCACTAAAGGGGAGGGCGACAAACACGAGGAAGAATCCGATGTCTGTTCGCACTCCAATCTTTTCACACACAAGCCAAAAAAAACCCAAACTGCCCCCGCACATGAAGCTCCAATCTGGAGGCCGTGAAACTGGAACAAGTGGGGATAACGCCTCGTGGTGAGAAATTGCGAGCCTTGAACAGCGCAGCTGTCCCTGTCAGACCCTTGTAATGTTTTAAAAAAAAAAAAAAAAACTAAAATTGCTCTGAAATTACGCTGTATAAAATGACATGAGTCACTTCTTAAATTTTATCTTGTGTTGCCATTCAAAAGGGAGAATAATAATGCTCCTCATTTTGACATGTGTCGTTGGTACAACACAGGCCAGATGAAATTGTGCACTGAAGACCAGAAGTTCTGACTCGATGGCACCAAAGCGAGCACTTTTATGGAGCCCATGATGTAGCATCCTAGGGGCGTCACTTAAGCGCCACCAGACAATAAATTGCAATGATTGTACAATGGCTTCAGACCACGTGACACTCAGGGTGTGTCCCAATGCGATTACACAGCTCGAGTTCCTATGAAAGGGAACATTATGTACCCTCTACCTGTTCCCATGTTGTGTCCAGGGGAAGGCCTAGAGGGGAGGCTGCATAGGACCATCTGCTCTGGACTGGGAAATGTCTGTGTGGTGATAAGGGCATGGCCGAGTGACGTCTGTGGAGAGCGAGGCCAGGACAGGAAGAATGTAAGGATTGACACCTGTGGGAAATTATCTCTAACAGCTGTTCTGTGTTTCAGTGAGAGCTGGAGAGCTGGAGAGGGATAAAAAGGGTGTCCAGAGAGAGATGCACAACACTGACTGTGTGCTCATTCATTTTTTGTGCTGAAAAGCAGTTTGTTGGTTGACACTAAAAAGTGTAGAAATAAAACTCACATTGGATTGTTCACCCGGCTCCCGATTCCTCCTTCAGAGAGAGTTAAAGAACCTTGTCACAGTCTGGAGAGAAACAAATGACATAAGATTTTGACTCCTGCTCGAGGGTGAATGCCCCTCCACTTCCACAAGCCCACTGTCATTGTGACATACAAACAGCAATTAATTGTTAATCTATATGGTGTTTAATCACATTCAGTTCGCTACAACTGCAAGATAAAAAAAGCATAGCATAGCATCAGGCCCTAGTGGAGCAAAGTAATTTTTCAATGGCTGCACAGGACCCTCTGCCCTAGACTGGCAAATGTCTGGAAAGAAGCAAATTAAATAAGACTCTGACTCCTACTCGAGGGTGAAAGCTCCTCCACTTCCACAAGCCCACTATCATTGTGACAAATACAAACAGCAAGTAATAGTTCATCTATAAGGTATATAATCACATTCAGTTCACTACAACTGCAAGATGAAAGAAGAAGCATACCATCAGGCCCTAGTGGAGCAGAGCTATTCTTCAATGGCTGCACAGGACCCTCTGCTCTGGACTAGGAAATGTCTGGAAAGAAGCAAATTATATAAGACTCTGACTCCTACTCAAGGGAGAATACCCCTCCACAAGCCCACTGTCATTGTGACAAATATAAACAGCAATTAACACTTAATTGTTGATCCACAAATATTTTACATTCTGTAAATATTTTGCAAATATATTGTAAATATGTAAATTTTTAAAATTCTGTTCACTACACAGTATGAAAACAGCAGCATACCATCAGGTCCTAGGGGAGCAAAACAACTGCTTGGTGACTGATGGTTCTAGAGATGGTGGATCAAAGTCTCCTCCACCAACCTCACTGCATTCGTCAACCTGGATGTGTTAGTCCAAACCAGCATCATCCCAGCTTGCAGCTAAAACACAAATACATGTTTCATAAAGCCAAACACGTTCAGCCAAAAAAAAAAAAAAAAAAAAAAAAAGAAATCATGTCATCTGCCAGCTATAGATGGGTGACAAATTTAAGGAAAAGCCTGAATGCTTTAACCATGCTGTGAGAGCTGAGAGCTCTGGCAGACATGAGAATGCACTGCACAGAAAAACAGAGCCATTAGACCATGGCAGTATAGGGAACAATATTTCATGCATTTCCTTTAAAGGGGTAATGAAATGGAGAATCAAATTTCCCTTGATATTTAGATATATATGAGGTAACTGTACTATAAAAACATACTGTAAATTTCAGCACTCAAAACTTCCTCCCCAGTCTAAAAAGAGCATTTATAGTTGCCACCCTGCTGAAAAGTCTCGTTTTGAAATTTGTCTTTTCGTGACATCACGAAACATTGCTCATTTATATTTACACATCCCACAACATGCATCATTGCACCATTGGCCCCGCCTACTGGCACGCAGTTCAAGTCAAGAGAGCAGGCCTTCCGTGGCTAACTATTCCTAACATAACACCATTTTGAATTATTTTGTATATGAACATGAACCACACAGACTCTTTGATCGCTGCCATGTATCTTGCCGCTTTTAAAAGATGCAGTGTCAAGTTACAACTCTGAAAGTGAGAAGCAATTCTCTTTCATTCAGCTGCTGCCATGGATGCGTTGTTTCGCCCATCTGCGCTATTTTTAATTGTTGGTGTATTTAAACGTACTAAGATGGACGTCTTTGACCATTTTGATGTGTTTCCAGCGATGTGCACCTCTATGCAGGATGATACTGTATGTTTGTGCGTCTAGTTTCACCGCTTCGGACTATGTGTGTGGGCTTTTTTTTCGGCTTATGTCAACGTGGATTGCTTGTGAACCAGTTATAATACGATTCAAACTTTGCAAAGGAACTTTTATTGAAGGATGGGGCAGTTAAAAACACTTGGACCCAATCAAAAACGAAAGTAATGTGTTTCATTCATGAATATTTCAAATGTCATGACTGTTTGATAGATTACGATGCTGAGTGTTAACAGTTGTGCTTGAGATGAGCCCTTTAATACATTTAGATGTAATGTGTTGTATGTGTGTTGTGCAAACCCTGCAGTTTTGTTTTTTTAATGTTGAGGGTCTTGTTCATTCTCTTCCGATTGAGTATGCTGAACCAAGCGTTTCAGACAGAGGGTCCAAAAAACAGGGAGGAAAGTGATCATATATAACTAAATTGTGACTGTTTTGGTGCAAAAACACTTTAATAACATTATCACTGGACCACAGGGAAGATAATAAAATTATAAAACAATAGCACTTCATGACCCCTTTAATATAGAGTTGTGAGATTGTTATAATGAATGCACTTAGATAGTTTTACCTGTTGTGCCTACAATTTTGCTGACCTGGTGAAGGAGGGTTGGAGCTGCAATGCTCTTGACCTCCACTGGCTTCTGTTTGACTCAATGTCACTCTATCCCTGCTCTCAGACTGCTGCTCAGACTGACTTGGCTTCCTTTTGGCCAGAAACCATTTAATATTCACCTGTCCCTGTCTTTTCATCATACTATCTGTTTCTGCCAAACATTACAGTTAACATAAAAAGCACATTAATAAACACATACTTAACTGATTAGTGTCAGTGTTGTCATAGTATAATTTCCCAAAATAATGATTCACATGAGCACGGTTCGGCATGGCACGATTATAAATCGTTCTTAGAATTTTGGGCATGCTTAGCAAACAGTGCTCAACCGTGCTGGTGGAATCGCGCTGTCACAAAAATACAGATCTATTACATACATTCTCCTACAGTGATTTTACCACACCACTGTGGGAAAAAAAACCCTAAACCTCACCAACTGGCCTGGATTGGCACGTAACAGCAGGGGTTGCTACAAGAACCGTTCGGTCAGATGGTGGCTTAACATTCTGCCTAACAGCTTAAGGCAACTAGTAAAACAGGCCCCGTTTTACCAGTTGCCTCAAGCATCATCACCCCTGAGCTGAGTTTAACGGGGTGATCGACTATTTTCATCTACTGTCTAAAAACAGTGAATGAAAATTATCAGATGCTTGCTGTCAAAATTAGCTAGCTAAGCAGTGTTGTTAAAACTGTCACTAACGTTAATTAATGTTTGCTGTCTAGCTACCTAACATAAGACAAAGTTCAGGGAAAGCAGGTAAATGCATACTCAAATGTTGGGGTGTTGAATGATAACTTACCATGAAGCTTGCATGGCTAGTGCAGACGGTTTCAACCACGTAGACTCCAACAAGCACTGCAGCCAGTATGGTCAGGAACCATTACAAGATGCATTGGAAATGCTGGTTGAATTTCAAATGAACAGTGACATTTACTCATCGTTCTAGATTCAGCCAATGAAAAGCCTTGAAGCGAGTCAGGCGGTTGATGTGATATTTTACTATATTAGCTTTCAGCGCAAGAGTGACAGGACAGGGGCACTTCGGGGACCAATCAGATTTCAGCTGAGGCCATTTCCCCCCTGGCCCCGCCCCTGGATCTGCCCCTGCCTCCGAATCACGCTCATTACTGATTATTCGATTGAAATGACTTACTGGTTTCAACGCGGGATCAGAAACCGGGTCTTTACCAGGCTTCCAGTCAGGCTAAAGGTGAAGGTAAACATGTTGGAGCCAATGCAAAAAATTTTGATAGAGACAGTTGGCAAGGATGCCCCGCCCACCTGTGGGGGAAAGCTTGTTAACATAGTTACTCATTCATTCTTATTAGGAAAAACGGGAAGAAATATCAAATAGATTTGGCTATTTTAACAATGAAAAACATGACGAAAAACTGTTATGTAGTTTTTTGCAATTCAAACAAAGCCCCAAATAGTTTTTATTTTTATTTAAGTTTGTTTTATTTTTTTTTTTTTAATCGCCCGCCAACCGACAACGGCCATTTCTTGGGCTGTCCCAATCGCAAAATCATTCCCCTGATAGCACAAATACATCACCAAGACATATATTTGATGTGTGTTTTTACATCTGGAACAAGTATTTTTTACGTTGTTTGCTTATCTGCAATACGTCTAGAAGATGTATGTCAATACGTATGACTCAGATGTCAATAAGACGCTCAGCAGATGTCTTTGAGATGTTTATGATTTAGAATGTTTATAAATCTTATCTTTTTAAGATGTTAAGCAGACGTTAATTAGATTGTGATGTTTTCCAGAAGAAAAGATCTAAAACAGACATCTCGGAGATGTACATGTGCTATCTGGGTCCAGTGCACTGAAACATTCACTCCCTAAAAATTCCCAGAATGCACCATAAAAACCAGTGAGCATTGTTGCTCACTATGTTTCTGTAACAGTCAGTGTTCGGGTATGGGAAGGAGGAGACAAGGAGCAGTGACACAGTTCAGGTAAGGCTCTTTATTTCTCTGCCTCTCTGCACAGCTGTTGCACTCTTCTCAGTGCTTTTTCGTTTGCTCAGTTTAATTAAAGTCACTTCCAAAATAAACATAAACATCTTAATAACACTCAGTAGCTATCAAAACACTCAATAGATATAACAGATGCCAATGCTGCACACTCGTGTCGTTCTCTCTCTGCCATCTCTGTCGAGTTTGGCTGCTTTTCAAAGTCTCTCTCTGCCATCACTGTATCAAGAAACAGCTGTTAGAAATTACGCCAACCAGCTTGATGAACCACACCACTCCCTCTCTCCCGCTAACAGACTCACGACCATGCCCCCATCCCCACAGTTTCCTTACCGGAAACATTGTCATGTCTTCTGAAGTCTTTCAAGTCATTAGAAGAAAAGAACAATTGTAAAACTATGTAGTCAAACCCTTATTTTCATTTTAAAGAGATGTTTGTAATACCTTTCATCCATAATAATCATGAAAGGGAAATCATATTTGACATTTTAGAGTTGTTATAGAAAAACACTCCTTTATATTTTTGTATTTCTTTATGTAATTTATCTTTCATAATAACATTGTTCATTTGAATATCTACAACAAAAATGCATGACAGTGTAATTTATAAAGCGATGTTGTTGATTAATACCAGAGATGGGTAGAGTAGCCAAAAACTGTGCTCAAGTAAAAGTACTATTACTTTAAAAAAATAATTACTCAAGTAGAAGTAAAAGTACTAACATAAATAATTACTTGATTAAGAGTAAGAAAGTATCCAATTAAAAGAGTACTCAAGTAGTGAGTAACTCGTTACTTTCACAAATGACATAATGGACGTTAACTCCCCTATATTCCATTACATAATACACATTAAACATGTATTACAGAATTATTATTATTATTAGTGGAAATTCTGTCATCATTCACCATCATGTTGTTCCAAACCCATATGACTTTCTTTCTTCCATGCAACACAATAAGGAGATATTAGACAGAATGTTAGCCTTGGTCACCATTTACTTTCAGTGAATCCATAAGACTCCAGTAGTTAAATCCATATCTTCAGAAGTGATATAATAGGTGTGGGTGAGAAACAGATCAATGTTTGTCATTTTTTGCTAGACATTCTTCTCCCTGCCCAGCAGGGGGCGATATGCAGAGAAAAATGTGAATCACCAAAAACACAAGAAGAAGAATGTGAAGGTGATCTGTTTCTGTGGCTGTGTCTCGTTTGGAAGGCTGCGTCCTCTGGAGGTCACATTTGTCGGCTGCATGTGTCATCGGGGCTGTCTCGTTTCAGAAAAGGGAGTAGGACACTTCGAATGCAGCCTTCGAATGCAACCTTCTTTCACAGGAATTCGGAGGATGCATGAGGTGTATCCTTTGTGGGCACTCACAACCCACAATTCTTTGCTTCAACGGAAATGTTTAAAAAAAAAATTATGGCAATTTGCCCGTAAATATGATGTTCAAAAGCAAGGATTGTTAATTCCCAAGTTGAAGTACCTCAGTAGACAAGTGCAGAGTATATAATATGTATAAATATATTAATGTATAATTAAAATAAAGTATTTGACTAAAAGTACAACTGTAAAATCTATTTTCTTTTCTCTTTACATCATTATAACTCTCTTAAAATGTACATCAAACATTCCCTTCCAGATGGACTTTGTTCCCTTCTCACTCAAAGCGCTCACGCTTGTTAAAGAGTGGGGTGCTGTCATAGCAACCACATTACGTTCCGTTTCCATTTGTCCTACGAAGGCTGTCTCATTTTAACGAGGCTTGTTTAAAGGAGGACACTAGGTATACTTCAGCATTCAAAGGACGCGTCCTACCTAGCATGCAGCCTTCCAAACGAGAGACAGCCTCTGTTTCTCATCCACACCTATCACATCGCTTCTGAAGATACTGATTTAACCACTGGAGTCTTATGGATTACAGGTGCTGGTCATATAATTAGAATATCATCAAAAAGTTGATTTATTTCACTAATTCCATTCAAAAAGTGAAACTTGTATATTATATTCATTCATTACACACAGACTGATATATTTCAAATGTTTATTCCTTTTAATTTTGATGATTATAACTGACAACTAAGGAAAATCCCAAATTCAGTATCTCAGAAAATTAGAATATTGTGAAAAGGTTCAATATTGAAGACACCTGGTGCCACACTCTAATCAGCTAATTAACTCAAAACACCTGCAAAGGCCTTTAAATGGTCTCTCAGTCTAGTTCTGTACGCTACACAATCATGGGGAAGACTGCTGACTTGACAGTTGTCCAAAAGACGACCATTGACACGTTGCACAAGGAGGGCAAGACACAAAAGGTAATTGCAAAAGAGGCTGGCTGTTCACAGAGCTCTGTGTCCAAGCACATTAATAGAGAGGCAAAGGGAAGGAAAAGATGTGGGAGAAAAAAGTGTACAAGCAATAGGGATAACCGCACCCTGGAGAGGACTGTGAAACAAAACCCATTCAAAAATGTGGGGGAGATTCACAAAGAGTGGACTGCAGCTGGAGTCAGTGCTTCAAGAACCACTACGCACAGACGTATGCAAGACATGGGTTTCAGCTGTCGCATTCCTTGTGTCAAGCCACTCTTGAACAACAGACAATGTCAGAAGCGTCTCGCCTGGGCTAAAGACAAAAAGGACTGGACTGCTGCTGAGTGGTCCAAAGTTATGTCTGGAGGAAGAGAGGAGAGGCACACAATCCACGTTGCTTGAGGTCCTGTGTAAAGTTTCCACAGTCAGTGATGGTTTGGGGTGCCATGTCATCTGCTGGTGTTGGTCCACTGTGTTTTCTGAGGTCCAAGGTCAACGCAGCCGTATACCAGGAAGTTTTAGAGCACTTCATGCTTCCTGCTGCTGACCAACTTTATGGAGATGCAGATTTCATTTTCCAACAGGACTTGGCACCTGCACACAGTGCCAAAGCAACCAGTATCTGGTTTAAGGACCATGGTATCCCTGTTCTTAATTGGCCAGCAAACTCGCCTGACCTTAACCCCATAGAAAATCTATGGGGTATTGTGAAGAGGAAGATGCGATATGCCAGACCCAACAATGCAGAAGAGCTGAAGGCCACTATCAGAACAACCTGGGCTCTCATAACACCTGAGCAGTGCCACAGACTGATCGACTCCATGCCACGCCGCAT
The DNA here is from genome assembly GCF_019703515.2 of Myxocyprinus asiaticus. Classification (NCBI taxonomy): domain Eukaryota; kingdom Metazoa; phylum Chordata; class Actinopteri; order Cypriniformes; family Catostomidae; genus Myxocyprinus; species Myxocyprinus asiaticus. Next base: position 29,199,122 of record NC_059365.1, read on the forward strand.
TGCTGCAGTAATTCAGGCAAAAGGAGCCCCAACTAAGTATTGAGTGCTGTACATGCTCATACTTTTCAGTTGGCCAAGATTTCTAAAAATCCTTTCTTTGTATTGGTCTTAAGTAATATTCTAATTTTCTGAGATACCTGAATTTGGGATTTATTAGTTATAATCATCAAAATTAAAAGAAATAAACATTTGAAATATATCAGTCTGTGTGTAATGAATGAATATAATATACAAGTTTCACTTTTTGAATGGAATTAGTAAAATAAATCAACTTTTTGATGATATTCTAATTATATGACCAGCACCTGTATGTGATTTTGTTTAGCTGTAAAATGTTGGCACCCATTCACTTACATTGTATGGACCTACAGAGCTGAGAAATTCTTCTAAAAATCTTCATTTTAGTTCATCAGATGAAAGAAAGTAATACACATCTGGGGTGGCATGAGGGTGAGTAAATAATGAGAATTAAAATTCTTGGGTGAACTATCCTTTTAAGGGCTCTTGTCAGATCTGGATGAATTTGTTGATAAGAAGAGAGGTTTGGAAACGTTTCTATTAATTATTACGGTGAAAATGTGAAAATGTCCCACAAGGACATTATATATAATGCTGAAATATAAACCAAAGCAAGATCATGCTTTATTAATGCCTACTTTCGCTAATTCATAGCTTTTAAAGTCCTGTAGTTACAGTTTTCAGTGTTGAAAGAATTTAGATCAATAGTTCTGTACAGCAGTACCGCCGCTCTCTAAATGCAGAGAGCCTGCGTAGGGTACCAACCCCAGTCGTGGAACCGCCCCTATACACTATATAGTGCACTATTTCGAGTGTCCGCCATTTTGTAGGAGTGTCTGAATTCTGAGTGAGCCACTCATTCCATACTTTTGTTCACTAATTCTTACCCACAATCCACTCTAATTTCGAGTGTACATTTGATGTGCACTCGACGACTGTTAATTGACCACAATCCACCACGGGGAAGACGTACAAGCTGGGAGTTTACTGCTTCCTTCACTCCTGCAATGTTTTATTTCATGCTGAATGTATTAAATTACTTTTTGGCAAATCATTACTTGATTAAAATAACATAATAACATATAGAGAGGCAAAACATACAGATACATTTTAAAATGTACTCTTTATTTGATCAAATGTGTTTACTCTTTATATTAACATACAGTATATATTAAAAATGACAAACAGAATGAAGATTTATTGTATTAATATATTATTTAATAAGAATAACAAGTAAGGCCCAAGTATTTTAAAAGTTCATTTGTGACTTTGTTTGCTTTGTGTATACGTCAGCATCTGAATTCACTCACACATTTCATTCACTCACTGCTGAGATATAGTGCACTCATTGCCATTCACTATATAGGAAATAGTGAATGAGTGAACGATTTCAGACACAGCCACTCTCTTCACCATACGATCGCCTCACACCTGCACATCTCTCACACGTGTGCATCACGCCCCTCGCTATACACATGCAGAAATGCTGTCTGTTCGCACTCCAGTTGCTCCAGAATTGCAGAGCAAAAGGCATTTACACTTAACTTGGATGTTTACATGGATTTATACAGTTAATCCGCCTGAACTAGCTGCAATAGTTTCCAGTAAATGCGTAAATAATGCTCATAACATGCGGGACAAAGCGCGCTTATATATTGCGGCACTGATTTTAAAATTTACACTTAAAAACTGATGTCATAAGAGCCCAGTTACCTTATCACCCTGAAAATGACCATCACATTACACAGAAAAGCCCGAGCCAAAACTTACCTCAGCGTGCTGCCTTAAGTTGAAGCTGAGATTTTAATCTTGAAATATCCGCTTGACTTGGTGTTAAATGAAGGCATTGCATGACGAAACTATTCCTTTTTTCACTTTGAAGAGTTTGATGCTGCAGCAGTGATGACTTGAGTGACAGTCTGTGACAGCACACGCAGCTGTGTGAAATTCCGCTCTCGTAAAAAACGATCTCTCGATTTCTCAATAAATTACACGTTAAGTAAAACTAAACCCAGTAATGTAACGACAGGAACGCTGCCCATTGTAAAGAAGTAAAAGTTAAAAAAAATAATTAGAAATGTACTTGAGTGAAAGCAAAAAGTACCAACTTTTAAACATACTCTAAAAGTAATTTTTTTTCTCCAAAAAGTTAACTCAATTAAATGTAATGGAGCAAATGTAGCGCATTACTACCCACCTCTGATTAATACCAGCTGTGTTTTAATGCGAGCTCATAATGGTGTCGCACAGGGGCATAGATTCCCCCAATAATCAAAACAAGCAAGTACATCCCCCAATTATTTATACCATGATCAATGGAAACATTGGTAAATGCTTCACCCTGTAACCCATGTTGAAGCAAATCTATGCCCTTGGTGTCACAGGTGATTAATACAGTAAGTGTCCCAATGTTCAGTGGATGAACACCCTTGCCAGTGCCTAAATTCATGTTCACGATATGCTGATTCACAACATAGGGAGACAGAGAGCTGATTGAGACGCACTGTGCGCTTGTCAGTGAGTCGGTATAATGTGGCCGATCTTAGAGTACTGGATCTCTCGAAAACAACATGCCGACACGGATCTCTCTCTACTACTTTCACATCATGTTGCTTTGACGAAGGTTTTGTGCTGTTGAAAGGTGTGTTCCAACTCTTGTATTTTCATCTGCAAGTGTTTTGAATTCAAAGTAGTAATTAAAACAGCTTGTCTTGAAAGCAAGCGAGCATTTGAATGTATTATTACTGTTAAACTTTAAATACTATCAAATACATAGAGCGAGCATAACATGTTATTTTTATTTTTGGTAAAAACACAGTGCCCCCTGCTTAACTTCCTCTGGTGCAAGGGGCAGACTGCCTATAGGGAGAACTGGGAGTTTTCCCGAAACGGGGCTGAACAGCGCCCCACATGGACAGCACCATTTGTTTGCCATGCTTCATACATACATAATTCAAAACCAGCCAAAAAGAGAAAGTGGTTGAATGTGGTCTACTGCCACAGCCAATGTGCTGCAGCTAGACAAATGCCTGGAAGCCATTCTTCTCTGGGAGTCTACAGGAGCCACATGAGGGCCTTTTGGACATTGGGCTTTCAATTTATGTATTGGAAGCCCAGCTTCTCTATACGATGATTGGTTGATCTCTCAAATGGGTGGGACTTCGCAACAAAAGGCCAATAACATTTACATTTATTCATTTGGCAGACGCTTTTATCCAAAGTGAGGAATATCACATCATAAGCGATTCATCTTAAGGAGACAGTAGTATGAAAAGTGCTGCATTACAAAGTTTCAGTTGTATCAGAATAATAGTAATAAGACAAACTAGAGTGCAACAAAAATATAAATATATAGCGTTTATCTTTTTTTATGAGTGCATGGTTAAGTGCTCATGGAAAAGATGTGTTTTTAGCTGTTTTTTTTTTAAGACAGAGAGTGAGTCTGCTTTGCAGATGTAGTTGGGAAGGTCATTCACCCAATGAGGTACAGTGAAGCTGAAAGTCTGAGGAAATGATTTGGTGCCTCTTTGTGATGGTACAACAAGGTACCGCTCATTAGTAGACCGCAGGCTTCTAGTGGGAACATAGTTCTGCATGAAAGATTTTACGTATGCTGGAGCAGACCCAGTGACTGTTCTGTATGCCAGCATCAGAGCCTTGAATTTGATACGTGCAGCAGCTGGCAGCCAGTGAAGAGAGACAAGAAGTGGTGTGACATTCGCTCTCTTTGGTTTGTTGAAGACCAGACATGCTGCATTCTGGATCATTTGCAGTGGCCTAATTGTGCATGCAGGGAGGCCTGCAATGAGAGCATTACAGTAATCTAGTCTAGTTATGACAAGTGACTGAACAAGTAGATATGTGGCATGTTCAGAGAGGAAGGGTCTTATTTTCCTGATGTTGTAGAGTGTAAATCTAAATGACCGTACTGTCTTTGTGATGTGGTCTGTGAAATTGAGTTGGTTGTCGATGGTTAACCCTAGATTTCTGACTGTTTTTGAAGGCATTATTGTAGATGAACCCAGCTGAATGTTGATGTTGTGCTCAACAGAAGGGTTGGCTGGAAAGATGAGGACCTCAGTCTTCACTAGGTTAAGTTGCAGGTGGTGTTCCTCCATCCAGGCCAAAATGTCTGCCAAACAGGCAGAGATTTGAGCAGTCACCATGGGGTCGTTGGGCTGGAAAGACAAGTAGAGCTGTCTGTCATCGGTGTAGCAGTGATAAGAGAACCCATGTGCTTCAATGATGGTTCGCAGTGCTGTTGTGTATATAGAGAAGTCATCCAAGCACTGAGCCCTGAGGTACCCTAGTAAGTAGCTGATGTGACTTGGACACCTCACCTCTCCAGGCTACCTTGAAAAACCTATCTGAGGGATAGGACTTGAACCAGCTAAGCACAGTTCCTGTGATGCCCAGAGCAGAGAATGTGGAAAGAAGGATCTGATAGTTGACTGTGTCAAAGGCCGCAGATAGGTCCAGTAGAATAAGGGCGGATGATCTGGATCCAGCTCTCGTCTGTCTCATTAACTTAATAACAGACAGCAGGGCAGTCTCAGTGGAATGTCCACTTTTGAAGCCTGACTGTAAAAGAAACAGTAATGTACATGATTGGCAGTGTGATTGACAGCACCGCAGAGGTTGCGGTGGTTCAGATATACATCCACAGGTATCTAATGTTACACATTTATTTCAGCTTTTATAATCAGATGTTTTACCCAATTTGTTGCAAAAACAGTTGAGCTTAGTTAATTATTTTAATTTCAAGATTCTTCATCTGAGGAGCAGTTTGAGCAGCTTTTGAAAGCAACATTGCAGATACCAAAAAACAATAGTCTGAGCTTCCCCAGTTTTTAGACCATTGATTTACCAAATTTTGGGTAACAAGGTTGCAAAAATGTATATTCTTGATAACACTTTTTAAGGTTCCAAAATTAGTTAACATAAGTTAACATGAACTAACAATGAATAATACTATTTAGGGTTTTGATCACTTCGCCCAGCGGTAATGATTCCATGATGATGTATCCTCGATCGCTTCCTGGGTTTCAGCACCAGTGTAACACAGTCAATGTTTGGGTATGGGAAGAAGGAGACAGGGAGCAGTGACACAGTTCAGGATAAGGCTCTTTATTTCTCTGCCTCTCTGCACAGCTGTTGCACTCTTCTCAATGCTTTTTCGTTTGCTCAGTTTAATTAAAGTCACTTCCAAAATAAACATAAACTTCTTAATAACACTCAGTAGCTATCAAAACACTCAATAGATATAACAGCTGCCAATGCTGTACATTCGTGTCATTCTCTCTCTGCCATCTCTGTTGAGTTTGGCTGCTTTTTAAGATCTCTCTCCACCATCACTGTATCAAGAAACAGCTGTTAGAAATTATGCCAACCAGCTTGATGAGCCACACCACTCCCTCTCTCCTGCAAACAGACACACAACCACTGTCATGATTCACTGTTGTTTGCATTGTGTTTCTCCCCTGTCATCTGTTCCTCCCGTACTACATTTCCCATAATTCCTTGCCTTCATCACTGCCAGCTGTCCTTGATTGCCCTCACCTATGTTTCACTAACTCATTAGTCTTTGTGTAGATAATGCCCTGTTGTTTGCTTGTTCTTTGTCAGTTGTTATGTGTTTTGACCTCCTGTGTATGACCAGTGCCCTTCGTAGATGTTTCCTCATGTTCTTGTTTCCCATTGTGGATGTTTTATTTTGTTCCTGTGTTTACCTGTTATTTTGTACTTGTTTATTTCTCATTAAACTCCTTAGCTGCATCTAGATCCAGCTCTCGTGAATTCCTTCCTGATCGTTACAACCATGCCCCCATCCCCACATATTAGTCTTAATTAATGTTAATTTCAACATATCCTAATACATTTAAAAAATAAAAGTTGTATTTGTTAACATTAGTTAATGCACTATGAGCTAACATGAACAATTGTATTTTTGTTTACTAACATTAACAAAGATTAATAATTGTTGTAAACAAAACTGTTCATTGTTAGTTCATGATACCTAATCGGTATCATGAACCGGTAATGTTAACGAATGGAACCTTATGGTAAAGTGTTACCCAAATCTTATATAAAATGAATAGAAAATAAAACAAAAATGAAATGTTTAGTTTGCCTTTCCTATGTTGACGATCAACTTTTCCTGAAGTTTAAGCACCTCCTTTCACGGACCAAAAGAAGAAGAAAAAAATTCAGACCCTATTAATGGAAAGTCCCTGCTATAATACTAATATCATAATAATTTGAACTAGAGAGGGAAAAAGTCATTCTCAGTGCCTCCACTCCACCTTTCTGTCTTGATCTGTCTCTGGAGCCAGGAAGTGCCTCTTTTCTTCACCTTTATCTCAGACAGTGTCTTTCACCAGCTTCCCCTTGGCCTTGCTGGGGCTGAAAACTAAACACATCTGTGACACCTGCGCTCATCATGTACAGAATTAAAGCAGGATGGTGGGAGGGGGAATGCGTCTCCAGAGGTACTGCCAGGGATAAGTGTCATTTTACTCTTCATTTTAATTTCTTCAAGTAATAATGGAACATTTTTCTGTTCCCTTGTTCTTATTTTTTTCTTCTCTGTGATAGTCAGAAACTTTGATGTGCATTCACACATTGAATGGAACAATAAAGCAATATTCTTCTGAGCTGCAGTGTGTATTGTTTTGTGCTATCATCAAAGTACAATGGTCATGTTTCTCAAATAAGTTTATGGCATACAATATATGTTTTGACTGCTTCTGAATTCTTTGGTGTATAATAACATAAATTGCTGCAAAGTAAATTACTGTCAGAGTTTCATGTTCCATTATAAGTCAGTTGCCAAAATACTGCTTGATCGTGTATGTTGTCTTTAATATTCATTTAATATCTGTCTGTCAAATTGCTTTCACATTTATGTCATTGCCCAGACCACACAGAGAGCCACTCTATAGAAATTGGCAAATATCCATGTACTGTATTAACATGAGAACTTAACATAGAGTACTGAACTTTCCACTTAGTTCTTCTGTTAAAACTTGTGTATTATTTGAGCTGTAAATTTGTTTAAATCCCAGACTGATCTCATGGGGAAATCAGCAACAGGTCAATTTTTTTTTTTTTCCCAAATTCAGTTCATGCTTTCCGAATTTCTGAACTGTATGAACATTTGGTGTGTGATGGCACATTGCTTGTCTAGAAATTCAGCACACTGGTTCAGAATTTATGCAGAAAAAATTTGGAACATACAGTGCTGTCCTGTGTGATCATGTTGAATTATATAGATGTCAGCCCTTCTAGTTGTTTTCCAGCAACACCTTCCTTTAAATTGAGCAACAGAAAAGGCATTCTGTGAGTGATTGTATGAGATTTTGATGTATTATCTGAATAAACACCATCCTTCTAATAAAATTGCATTATTCTCAAGTCTTTGTGACAGTTTATTAGGTTTGTTATTGAGTCCATGTGTCATTGTCGGTGGGTGTTCTTCAGGCCAAGCGTTACATCTCTCACTTGTGATTGCTGATGTCAGCTGTGCTGAAACTGAATACTCGAACATTTGTCTTTCATTTTTGTAGAATAAATGCAAGGGCTTGTAATCTCGCTTTCTTCAGAACTCAGAACATGAATTACAATGGTTAACTAGAGAGGGAATTTCAGTGCTGAATTGATGGACTGAATGTCACATTTTCAGAAAGGGGAGAATGTGGAGTGTTGTAACACATTTTGTTTCAACTTATGCAACTCTGAGATTATTTTTGTTTTGCACTACAAGTATATGCTAACATATGCTGAAGGTCTAAATCTCGCTGTCTAAATTGATGCCCTATGAAGAACACCGCAATTGTCGTTGGACAGGGTGTGGGAGGTGGAGTTTCTGATGCCCTACGCAGATTGTGTCACATGTATACAGGGAGCAGCGGTACTGAATATATTTTCCCAATATTAATCTGCAGCATAGTTCAGCTAGCTAATATACTCAAAACTACTACATATCTACCTGTACTGTGTAAGGTAGTGTCAAGTAAAATACTGTCTTTGTGAGTCCAGAAGTACTCTGGAAAGTAGTGTTATAACCACATCTGGTCAGCCATGATATTTCACTGTACAGTCTAATTATTTGACCTTGTATTTTTAAGGCAATCATTCTGCATGCTTTTTCTGTAAACTAAAGTTAAAGTAAACTTAAATAGTTATAAGGAAACAATTCATCTGTGATTAATGTATCATTGTTTATTTAAATATTAAACTGAGTTATAGCACATCTTAAAGTCTTTCTAGCAAGTCAGTCTACTGGCAGCCATATTTGGAACACTCCCAGGAAGCTATTTCCAGTCATGACAGTGCAGCTCCTATCTACTCAAAAGGGGAAAAGGCCAAAATCTCCAAAAGGGTTGGTCAAGATTATATACAAAGATAATGTAAAATCCGACAATACTGGTATCAAAAGTTGTTCTATATCACAGATTAAAAAAAAAAAAATTATATAAATAATATCCAAGCTTGTATAGCTAATGCACGTTCAAGATGATTGACAAGCATCTCTGTATCTAAAAGGTGACTGGCTCTTACCAAGAAAGCAGGACTTTTCTACATCCGTAGACACTGGGTGCTCAGGTCACATTTGAACAAGGAGAACCCAAACACATACTATTTAAATGAAGTGGCTTTAAGGAGAAATCAAACTCAAAATACAAAAAGACCTCAGTAAAGCAAACTGGGCACAAAACAAAACATGACAGGGAAAACAGTAACAGAAAACTGAAGGGAAAAAATAATATATTAGTAGAACAAACCAACCAGACTAACAGCAAAGCAAAGGCAAAGCAAAAACTGGAGAAAGCCAAGAACACAAGAGAAATCTTGGACACAAACAATGATCCAACACAGGACAGAGTAAATGAAGGGAATATAAAGGGGGAGAAATCAAGAGGGCAAACGAGAAGGGCAGGTGGAACAAATTAACAGAAGATCAGAGGAATGTGGGGGTGGGGCCAGGGAACAAGATAGAAACAAGCCAGGCAGAGAAACACATGTAGAGACAACGTAACAGACATAATGACAGTGGAAACAACAGAACGTAAGTGTCAGGATCCTGCCAGTAAAGAATAAACAAGAAACCATACAGAAGGCAGGATCCTGACAGCATAGAGCTCCTTGGTTGGGCATTGCAATTTCTTCCATTCATTTTAAGAGAAGTGGCCTGTCTCTGCTAAATATTCTCTAGCCTTTTACAGTATAAGGGAAATTATGACTGGAATCTCAGTTAGCCATATGTCACACTGGATTCACTTAAATCTACATAAATCTGCACTCTTGCAAAGTACAACTGAGTAAAGAATAGCTTAAATTAAACAGGCTTCAAGTTCACCAGATGTAACACTAATCACCCTCATAGTGACTTCACACAAATAACAACTATCAACCAGCTCCAACAAAACAACAACAATAGTCATACGAATTAAAACTATATACATATTTAAATAACAATTATTATTGTTCCTCATAAGTTTCCTTGTTTTAACCAAACATACATAATTTATTCAAGCGCAGGGCTTATGGGTATTCCACACAGCTGCAATTTTGTACTTAATAATTTTTAGTTAGTAGTACTCGAAGCCTAAGTTGAAAAAACTTAGATATTTAAGTTATGATTCCAAAATGTGACATTTCAAGCACTGTTTAATTAGAACCACATAAATGTTTTTTTTTTTTTTTTTTTTTTTTTAATTTATGACAACTTTTGTTGGGGTTCTACATTAGATCGGCTGCTCTGTGAGTATGTGTTTGTTTCTATGTGCGTTTGTTGTCATTTCTGTTTGACAATTCACTTGTTTGGCGCAAGTGATTGTTTCATTGAAATATTTACTCACGCAGGCTCCGCTAACATTATCTCCACCTGTCACTCATTTTCTCTGGTCTATTTAACTCAACCTCTTCGTTCAGTGTTTGTCTTTACAGTATCCTTGAACTCTGTGAAGTATTGTCAAGTACAAAGTCTGTCTTTGTGGGTCTAGAAGAAGTATTCTGGAAACCTAGGACAGCCATGATATATATTTAAAGTGAAAAGCTTGTGTAGATGTTATAGGGTAGACAGGGCTAACTGTCATCCTCTTAAAATAGACACATTTTTGGTAATTCTACACTTCAAAGTAAATTTTCACTAAAATAAAAATTGTTTAACTCTTAGGGTTAACAAGCAAACAAACTCAAACCAGATTGGCATACAATGATTGGGTCAACTGTATTAAGGCAGATTATTACTGCAAGGTTTAAATGTGTTCTTAGGACAAATGTATTTTTATGAAGTCAGTGCAATTCATCATCTACAATCTTTTGAAATTAAACAATGTTTTGAGATTTTTGTATTTGTGCTTAATGAATGTTTTACTTTTTACATTTTGCTGAAAAGCTTATTTTATTTTTATTTTTTTGTAGATGTAGATTTATAAAGAGGTGTGGATTTTGGTTTGGTGGTGTCAGCTGTGGCCCATGCATTTTAAGTCTAGGCCTTCAGTGCGATTCATGCCATTAAGAAAACACAGTTTCACAATGAATAAGACACTGTGTGCCTAACATAAATTATGTGGCAGTCGACTAATAATACCAACTGACATTTTAAAAACACATCCACACATGAAAGCCAGAACCAAGAAGGTCTAGTACCAAGAAAAAGCCATCAGGGTACACGGTTACTTTTCAAAACTTGATTTGACACTGAATGCTCAAGCAGCCTAATTTACACTTAGAAAACTCCTGATGTTGCTATAACAATGCAAAAAGCCCTTACCAATTTGCTTGAAGTGAAAATCAGCCCTCCTTTACTGTTTAATTAATCAATCGCACGATCATGCAGAACATCTCAGGATTTTAAACCCATAAGGATCTCTTTCTCAATGGCAATAACAGCAGTGATGACAGCCGTCTCGTCAGCATCTCGCGCTCTTCGCTTCAAATTAGGTACATCACTTTAAGCGTGATTGCGTCACTCAAGGCCAGCTAGAAGACCTGGACTGGGACATATCCTAAAGACCACACCCACCAAGAACAAATAAATCAATCTGATTGGCTGATGAATCTGACAATCTGACTTTAGATGCCTATTCACTGAAGTGTTGAGGGATTCTGTAGAAATTCTGAAGGCCTGACGGGGTGGAGCTCAGACTCACACGCTGCTTCGGCTAAGGAGCATGCGATTTGTGAAACAGTTGTCACACTTTGCTTGTAAGCATAGAGGAATAAATTCTGGTTGGATAAACTTTTTGTTTTTTGCTATTCGTTTGTAGATGAATTAGGAGTGGAAAGTGATTGAAAATACATAGGCAAAAAGATCAATGAGAATGAATGGATGAAAAAAATATTTATTTATTAGGCATGTTATGCCAGCAGAGAAGGCTTTGCTGGCCCTGAGAAATCGCCACTGGTTGGTGGTAATGTTGGGGATTTATTTTAGTGGCACGGGACAGTGTGACAACTAGCCCTGGTCTGCCTTGTGTCAAATTAAACAAGGGACCTTCAAATAATAATAGGTTTGTCATTTAACATCCATTAACATGAATGCAAATAAAATTATAAACCAAATGTAAAGTTTTAGTTTCATACCTCTTGGTTGCCTTAGCCTTTTCCCTGTAAATCATTTCCACTCTGTGTTCCAATACTCCTGGATCTCCCTTACTAAAAAACATTGATGTTTTCAGATCTACTGAATTGCAAATACATTATATAGTGTTTATGGCATTGCCTTCTTGGCCAGACCTGCTAATCTAATCAGATTATCCAAATTGTGCTAAAAAAATAGACATACATTTACAGTAAAACATAATCACGTTCTAAAAGTGCCCTTGTTTGACTTTTCTGGTCAGCAGAAACTGCTATATTTAGCCCTCTGTTTTCTTTGACTGAGATGGCCACATATGGTCAGAGTATCAACGATAGGTTTCTGAAGCCAGTGGCCCGGGATGTGCAATGACTGCAGCCTAATCTGCTAAATCATCCAATAAATACAGTTTAGAGCCCCAGTCCTCCAACTGTGATTCCCAGCAAATCTAGACTAACACCAGCACAGCATCCACTAGGGCTGCACAATTAATTGGAAAACTAATCACGATTACGGCTGTCACAATTATGTAATCGTGAAAACTGACGATTATTCAATTTAAGTCTACTACTGTTGCGTTAATGGTTTCTATTTAGAACATGTTTTTGCAGTGGTTGAGTTTCTAACCAATCCCAGACGTGTGTGTTGAGCAATGAAACGACAACGGCCAGTCAGACGCAGTGAGTCAACAGTCCAATCAGTAATGACAACCAATACTTATGCACAAGTTTCAAATAGTCTGACATCCAGATGCTTGCTTACAGTATGTTTCATCTCTGTTTGCGATGGCACACAAAAATTAGTGCTAAAGAAACATCATCTGACTCTCGAAAAGAAGCTGTAGAACAAAGGTGAGCAATTTTGTATTATTTTCAATTCGTTGCATGTTGCGCTGTTTTATTTACCATAGGTAAACAAACTGCAAACGAGCAACTCAACAAAACTAAAATGATCCCAACCATTATAATCAAGGTACAGACAGGGTCTACAGTAAATAACTGATTTATTGTGTTGTTTAAACAGCTATAGCTAAACTATGTTTATCATGAGAGTATTTCTGAGTACAGAACTCTGTGTCAGTGAGCTCGCGCTGAACTGCACGGTTCAAACAGTGAGTAACAGCTTCAGTCATTATAATGGGAGAGTTTGAATATTGTTGCGTTGCTCGATTTTTGTGTACAATTTATTAAAAAAGAATAACAGTTGTATTTATGTATTAAACAGCTATAAAGTGGCTTGTTTTGAAGTCAGCTTGTTTTGGATGTTTTGGACATAGAAAAAGTCTTGAACGTCATATTTCACAGACCATCTCCTTTGTTATCGCGTCAGCTCAAATAAATACCTATTTGACCCACAACTGCTGTTGGTAGATTTAAATTTTACCTAATCACACAAACTCACAAACTGGCTGATCTTACCTTCCAAAGTGCAACCGCTGTGACAGATTCGAGGCCAAATATGATTTAACGATGATCTTATGTGAACAACATCACAATACAGGATTTTAAATGCAGTAAATAACTTCAATCTAAATTGGCTGTTCAGTTTGACTATTGAATATGTCAAATATTATTATTTACTGTATGTGGGCCAATAATTTAAGCAGTAAAAACACATATTACATGTCTGATGGTAGTTTTGGAAGTGTGTTAAATGTGTGAGGATGTGAATACATCAGCATGATACACGACACACAGGCATATTGACTGAAATTAAAACTGGTTTTGTCAATAGTTCAAAAAGAACCTACATATATTTCTTCACTTTAAACCATAGATAAACTGTACCTTTATAATAACCTTTAGTAACATTAACAAACATTATTACAGTATGTAATGCTTAAAAGAAACTGGAGCGCAGCCCATAACCTGCTGTTCTGAAGAACCCGTTGCCTGCTTAATAACGTCACAGTAATTTCATGAAATAATCGTCATTAGTAATCACTATTACACAATATTAAGGGTAATAATTGACAATGTAGGATATTAGGTGCAGAAGAGCGAACAATTGCTGCAATATGACTTGAATTTAGAAAACCCAACCTTTTAACCCTGGAATTCCTCAACGTCATAAATTAAAAGATTCTACTCGACTAGGCATCAAGAAGTCTAGTGGAGGCCTGCCTTTGGACAATAAAATGGTTAAAGAGACTGAAACAGCATGATTTAAACAAAAGAGGCCATTGGTCAGAGGCCCCTCAACCCATGGGATGGTGACAAGGGCAGACTCAGCATGACCTTCTGAACTTCCACACAGTGCTAAAGCAGGCTTTCTTTGAAAGGTTTCCTCGTTAAAGCCCCTTGTGTTTGCACAATCCTAATATGGAGACATCTCATCTTAATCCATGAACATTACACACAAAGTCACTGTACTTCGCTGATCTAACCCTCTAAAATGTACTGAATGCATATGGACCCAAAATGTACACAATACCTAGCCTTGCTTGATAATTCTGAAAATTACTTTGACCTGTGATAACTTTTATAACTGACAAATTAATTAATGATTATAGCCTGATGTACCTTTTAAAATATGTGTAGTGATTTGTAATCACTTACATCTGACAAATCGATAAGTATAATCTTTAATCTTGTATTATTCATCTCATTCTACTAAGAATGGTAAATATTCAAGGTTTCTCATAATGTGTAATGTATTATCCATGTTGTAAAACCAGTGAATTAACTATTATAATTTGTAATCAGGAATTTTCATGTTTTGTTACTTACATATATAATATTCACATATTTAGTATGTAAATGCTTGCTTGTTTACATAGAGAATGTTGATGACAACGAATGTCATGTCTATTGCACTGTTTTCAAGATATAAAAGTTCATGATTAAACATGCACTATTATGAGCGGGAAGTTTGTAAGAATCCTCCACACAAACGATTGTAAATCAACTTCGAAAAGGACAGACCAGTTGACCATGTGACTATGAAAAGCCACTTCTGAATGGCTCAGGTCACCTTTGGGGTGTGGCCAATTTCAGCTCAAAAGTTTCCTACCAAGGAAGAAGTCTTGGGTGGTGGTGGTGGTGGTCTCCTCTCTTCTTCGGCTCTCTTGCTCTTCACTCCTCTGCAGTTCCTCCATGCTCTTTCCCTCGTGGATTGCAGCCTCCTTGCCATGTAGAGTCCAAGGAAACTTGGGACACTAAGTCCCGAGGAAGCCTCTCACTTTCTACTTCCAATGGGAGTCGTGAGTCCTCCTTGCGGAAGGCCTTGCTTCAAAGCCCACCTCATCATCCATCGAGACAACAACTATCAACAATCATAACAGAGTCCAAGACATCGACGGAACAAACTTTCTTCAAATGCCAAAGAACCAAGCAACGCAAGTGTAAAAAGGGGTAAAAACCAAACTATTGGTCCGATGATGGATTCCAATAGAATGGCCCCTGAAGGTTTCTGTGTTGTTCTGTCTTTTCTGAGTGCTGAACCAAAAACACTTATTAATTTTCACTTTATCAATTGACTGTTATACATTTGATCTGACTCCAATTTTATATTAATCTGACTCAAATTTATGTTGAGCCTCTAATTTAGATTTAAACTCTAATTGATTTCTCATCATTCTTTTAGTGTAATCTTTTTAAGTTATTGATTACTCTGAATCGTCCTAACTTTCATTAGCCTTTCATTCAGATCCCGATTGTCACTCAGAGCCATATGCCAGCCAATTAATTACATAGATCTCATGAACACAAAAGTGCCAGTTCCGTTCATAGTCAGCGGTTGCAGGGTTTACTAATATCATCTGGTTCGGCCGCCTACTGCTTGCTCATAACCAGATGATAGTTTAATTTAGTCACGTTTCATACAGCTTGCTAAGACAGTGATAAGCAGTGACTGGTAGTCTTACGTCGTGTTCTCCTATTCATAAGCTCCAGTAATGATCATTATCCTGGACATAAGTTTGCATTAACAAAAGGCGTCCCTCCAATCTACCGGTGATAATTGATTTCAGAGGAATACAGAATAAATCAAAAAGTAACAATTTATTTGACAGGTAGGATTTAAAACGTAAGTTACAAAATCAATCAAAGCCAATTTCACACATGATCAGAATAAATTAACATTCCTAAAATTAAAGAAAAGTCAAAGAAGCATACCTGGCAATGGAAAACTACACACAGCAATTGTGTGGGATATCTGACTACAGACTCCCCGAGCTCTTTGCCAACCCTCCTTAAATATCCAGACAGAAAACATTGTGTACCAAATGAATTTATCACACTGTGGTGATATTCAGGTGAAGATTTCAGCTTTGTAAAACAATGCAAAGGCGATTTGCAATTTATCACATATGGTGATATTCAGGTGTAGATTTCAGCTTTTGTGAGAGAGTTCTATGATGTTGTTTCTCGTAGAGTTCTTTGACTTTTACTGTAAATGGTGCCTTTTGGGCGTAGACATCCTGGTGCCAGCCTTACACAAGGAAAACGCGATGAAACGCAAATACATCTCCAGACTTTAGCTGAAAGTCCTGGTGTATTATTTAAGTACTTTATGTAATCCAATTGCAAATCAATTTTGACTCAAAGAAGGATAAATGGTTCTTAAGGCATTATCAACGGACTCCATAAAGTTCATTTTCTCTGTATTGATCTCTGTCACTTTACTCACCAACCTGTTTCATGTTGTATGTGTTAGATTAGTCTATGTTTAGAATAGCAATAAAGTTTGTCTGTATTAAAAGATAATTTGACTGTGGTATATTTTGATAAATAATCTTGTCCCTGTTTTTAAAAGATCTCGCTTCAAAGCTATACCTAAAATATGTGTGATATTATTTTCAATAAGCCATGAGAATAATATTACTCCAATAAGTGAATTAATCATAATTCCCTTATTAAAGGTAATTTCTTACAATAGAAATTGTGAGCGGATACAATGAGACATTGTGTTACGATTTTAATGGTGGAGAATTTTATTCAGACAAATAATCTAATTATTTGTCATTTATCTTGCTTATAATGGTTGTCGAACATGACTAATTCCATTATAAATTTCCTTACATAATAATGATGTAGAATAAGGACAGTTTAAATTAATTCCTAGCTCACATACTGTTCCTACAACAATTATGTTTTTTGTCATAATCATGCAGCCCTAGCATCCACTCAACTTTAGACCGGATTTATAGTTTGGCACCTCCTAAATTAAAGCATTTTCAAGGATATTGCTGAAAACACTATATCAGTATGTTTCACTCTCATTTGAATTTTCTCAGTCTGTCAATAGCTCTTCTGGCAACACTGAGAAAGGCATCATATCTACAACCCATCCTCCCCTAAAACTGTTGTTATACACACATCAATACTGTGACCACACACTTATTTACATATTAATTCAACTGCATTATCATTGTTTCAATTTATTAATTTATTTGTGCATTTTATCTATAATTGCTGATAATTGAATTTTTAATTATGCAGTCCCTTGAGTAAATTTGATCAGCATGCCTTCTGATCAGCATTTACATTTGTCACCAGATATTTTACAATAATTTTGGACACATTTTTATTTTCTCAGAATGACAATGGCAAGCCTTATAAAATGTTCCAAGTGAAAAAAAATAAAAATAAAAATAATAAAAAAAATTATAAAAACAAATCTTTCAGCTAAATAAAGAATGAATCAAATGAAAATATAATTTAGCCACTTGCCATTTAAATCTTTTTGCTAAGGACATCTTATGAGTTTACAATTACCATGCCAATGTTTCTTTAATTAAGAAAAAATGTATAGATAACAAGGACGTTTCTTTTGTATTTGGGTTGACATTACTGTATGTGTATGTGAACCATATATGGCTTTTTTATTATTCTGTTCCACTCTTCTCTCTCTCAGAGAAAGTATTTGAGGGTTGTATTGTAAAAGAGATATCTACTCTGGCCAGTTTTTGTTGGCCCTTTGTAATAATTCACTATTGATTTTTTTTTTTATTTATTTATTTTTATTTATTTATTTTTTTTGCTTTATAAGCTCTCAGTTCTATTCCATGACATTTTCAGAAGGTAATGATTCTTAAGGAGGAAGCCTGTGGTGCACATTCATCAATAATCTCTTCTAAAGTGCCAGCAAAAGACATATTACCATCTCCCTCTCTCTCTCTCTCTCTCTCTCTCTCTCTCTCTCTCTCTCTCACACACACACACACACACACACACACACGCACACACACTCTTGCTCTCTCTCTCTTTTTTCTCCTCTTACCCTCCTATTACAGACAAATCTCACATTCACACTGACAGAAGGTTACATACTTGATAGTAGAAAAGATTTTCTCCTTTACATTGCATTTGCATTTATGCATTTGCCAGACACATTTATCCAAGTGAATTTAAGATACACTACATGGCTAAGAAAAATTGTAATGCTAATGCAGTTTACAATGACATTCAAGAGAACCATGTGCTTCCAATATTATTGTAACAGTTTGGGGAGGGCCGTTTCTGTTCCAGCATGACACTGCCCAAGTGCACAAAGCGAAAAAAGGATTTACTGAGTCTGATGTAGAAGAGCTGACCAACCAGCCTGCAAAGCCTAGACCTGAAACCCATTAAAAACATGACCTCACTGAAGCTCTTGGGTCAGAATAGGAGCAAATATGAAAGCATTCCAAGAAAATGCCTATGGTTTAAATATTAAATGTTCAACAAGAACATAATTATGGGTGTGATATATGGGTGTCCACATACTTTTGGCCACGTACTGTTTAAAGCACATTCTATCAGTAAGTGTGTTCTCTTGGAATCTTACCCATAACCTTGGGATTGCTAGTGCCATGACCCACTACAGGAACTCTAGTTTAGCTATAGGAACGGAACTTTAATATCTAAATGCATAAATATTACATTTATGTTTTATATTTGTGACCTTATATTTTTGAACACAGAAGATAATAAGAAATTCTGTTAATACTTTACATTAATGTTCCCTTTGTTTATAAAAGGGTTTCATTAATGACTAACAAGTATTTTACAAATGCATTATAAATCATTGATATGCAGTTATAACATGAATAGAAATGGCAGCTTTCATGTAATACTTACCAAATAGTTTGAATTTTAACTTTCATGTTATAAATGCTTAATAAATACACATGTTCATACTTTTATTAATCAATTCTTTGTGTTAGAGAGAGGAACAAATCTGGAGGATTTGAATTTGCATTCTGTTTGGCTAACTTCTTAAGATGATGAGGAATCTTGCTTGAGAATATCCCATCATCGTGATCCTGCAGTAATGTTGCTTACGATTTTATAGCTTTTCCCTTCATTCAGTCAATGCTTTACGACTGATTATATTACTCATGCATGGTGGTCAGCATCCTGGGTTTGTCTTATAACATGAGTTGGTTGGGTTTACGACTCTGCCCCAATGTTTCCCGTTCTCTCTGAGTCAGGATAATTGCACATCGGAAGCTGAGTTTGATTAGAGTATGCCATGGGGTGGCCCTAGGGCAAATTATGAGCTTGTTTTTTTCTGACAATAGCTCATAATAACATTTAACAAGGAGAGGGAGCTGCTGCATCTCACTGGGCAAAACATATTGATGATTTACATTTATGTATTCAAATTTATAAATATTTTATCTATAATTATTTCCTGTTTGGCCCCCCATAATTATATATGCCTAGGTTAAAATAGTGCAAAGCATCCAAGGGTCTCAGTTTAAGCTGGATGTAAAATAATCTATCTGCTGTTTTCCATCATTGCTATGAAGACTTTTCAGACCCCTGTTGCTTAACTATAGGTCTTGTTTGAAGCAGTGCTGTGTCTGCCAGGACCCCTAGAGTTGTTGTCATGCTTGTAATGCCTCCAACATTTGCTCTCAGTGTGTTTTGTGTACTACAGGCAATTCTCTGGGTCTGCTACAGAGAAGTATGACTATCCAGCCCCTAAGATTTTGTGTTGTGAAGATGTCTTGGTTGAAGGGACTGTGAAACCTAAATGATCAAAGAGAAAGAACTGGCCAGCAGAGAAAACTTGACATCATCCCTCGAGTGATGAACTGCATGTAACAGAGATTCCGGTTTTAACCTTTATTACTGTGGGTTTCTCAGTACTCTCACCATTTGTCTCTTTCTGTCATTTTGCATCTCTTATTCTTTTCCATTTATCTTCTTGTCCTTTTTCTTCCTTTTAGATTTAATTGGTTTATGTCGTTTGAAGTTTTTTAAATGCTTGTGTGTAACCAAATGTATGTGCTGAAATCCCACACAGGTTGTTGTGTTTACCTTTAACTTTATTGCTTTCAACATCGTGAGCAAAATTACTGGAGTTATAATAATATTGCTGTTTTCATCCACCATTACATGATAAATTCATTACAGAGAAAGGGGGAGGTGCTATGGACCACTCGCAGGAAAATAAATGGGAGAAATCGTAATGCTTAATATATTGTCTGTAGGAAAGGAAGCCCTGCCTTACAAGTAGAAGAGCCAATTGTCGATTTGATAAAGTTTACTCCAGAACACTTATATGCATTAACTGTACCAGTTAATACAGTTTTTGCAATTTGAACTAAAAAAAAATAAATAAAAATAAATAACATATTACAGTTATTCATTAATTTATATGGGTAGTAAACTGTGTAATCTGATAACATATTTGTACTTTGTAACCGTAATCTAGTTACCCTTGAGTCGGAAAATGTAAATTTTCAAATGTGTAGTTGACACATCTTGAGGTTTGAAATGCTATAGCCTACTCAATACTGCACACAATACTGCATGCAGTTTTTGTAATTAAATGAATATTCCATGTTAAATAAAAGTTAAGCTCAATCAACAGCATTTGTGGCATAATGTTGATTACCACAAAATCATATTTTGTATCGCCCGTTAAATGTCAGTTAAAATAAGGTACTTACAATGGAAGTGAATAGGGCCAGTCCATAAATGGTAAAATACACAGTGTTTCAAACGTATAACCAACAAGATGTAAACATTATACATGTTAACAATGTTTCAGTGTGATAAAATCTCTTACTCACCTAATTTGTGTAGTTATATCCAATACTATGAATACAGGGTTTTCATTGTCATTACAACAAAGGTGTAATATTGGATATAACTTTACATAGAAAAGGTTAGTAAGCAATTTTATCACACTGAAACATTGTTAACATGTATAATGTTAACGTCTTGTAGCTATACTTTTTAAAACTGTGATTATTTAATGTTCACGGACTGACCCCATTCACTTCCATTGTAAGTGCCTAAAGGCCCCAGCACACTTCCTACGAAATCAATGAATGAATGTATGTGACATCATTTAAAACAAAATATGGCCAAAACAAAGGTGTTTTTGCGTTCGTTTGGTAATTCATAACAGATCGCCAGGGTGAACTTTCAGGAAAACGTCTTACCGGCTGCTAAACACCTTTTTAATGACATTGGTCTATGTCATCGGTAGGTGTGACCTAATGACAGCTAATTCCTGTTCAGTCAGTTAAGATCAGTCAACATGAACCAGTGTGCAGAGCTATTAGCGAGCAGGTGCAAACTTACCTACATCTGTACAGTCGTTTGCATGGAGACATTTTCCAAGACCATTTATGCATTTTGTTTTTATTAGTCTACAAAAAGAATCAAATCTACACAAATACTCTTAAGTGCTTATTCACTCTGTTGTTTGATAAGCTGCTTCACTCGTGTGCTTGTCTGCAGCAAAAGCCATTCACACATCTGCCCATAGTAAGGTATGCCTCTCTTACCATCATTCCTTTGTCTGTATTCTGTCCATTAACACTCTTTTATATACCAATCTTTGCATTAGTATCAGTGTCATCAAAAATAACAATAACAGAGTGCAACAGTGCATATTATGGCTATGTATAATGTGTTAGATATACTATGGAATAAAAATCGAAATAAACCATCTTTTACTGATCTCATATGACTTATATTCATAGAATGAAGTATGAAGTAATTGATGACACATTTTAATGTCACATTAGTTAAGGTTTTACATGTAGACTTGTACGTCCTCATATTTACATGCTTTTTCTTCCTTCCATCTGTGTACCATATCCAGCTATTTCCATCGCCCCACATTTATTACTTTATTTTCAAATCCTGCTTATTGCCGTTGCCCTCACATGCACTCCTCAATGGCAACTAAGACAAGGTCTTAAGGAGAACACAGCTTAGTGCCACTGCAACCTACCCTGTGGCTTCTTCACACTGCCGGATTTTCAAAACAACTCATGGCGTTTGGTCAGTGGAATTGTGACAGGCACAGCCATCTTTGATTGTTCTCTCTCAGCTAGATTTGTCTATGGCTAACTTTTCTAAACACTTTTGTGTTTTTGTGCATCCTATCAGAGAAAAAGTTCTTGTAGGTTTTTAAAATGTCAACCTCGTCTGGACTGTTCAGACACAACAATAAAGACACAACTCAGCAGGAAGCCCTGAGGTCCATTTAGTTCCACCCAAACATAGAAGTTCTGGGACAGCTACACTGACAAGTGAGTGGCCATGACAATAAATTACCTAAACTTTCAGCCATAGCACAGTTCGTTACATAGGCGCATTTAGCGGTATTTTTGTGAACACATGCCAAGCCCTTTTCAAGTCATGCTTGGCTCAGAAGTATTAACGATGCAATGTTTGGTTTTAAACTCTGTCACAGCACAGGAACTAAATGTATCCAACACATTTTAGCCATTTTACAAATGTCACATGAAAATATTACTGTTTTTCAGTTCTGTGGAGTTTAGTGGTGTCAGTCATTGATTCTCAGTAGTTTTCAGGCAGCCAACAGTTGTATTATCACACGGGAAGTCAACATGTTGCCACCAAATATTCCAGTACCCTGACATCGACACTGAGTTATTGACAAGTGGCATCTCCCATGAGACATTTTTGCATCATTCAAATATTTTTATCTTTTCCTGTGGCATGGCTGATTGCATGTTGCGTCAGCAGCCTCATAGCCCTTTTCCACCGACATGGTTCAGGGGCGGGTTACTAGGCCGTTCCGGGGCGGAAATACTGGTTCTGCACTGGCCCCAAAAGCTTGCTGGTCTCTACACAGGAACCGATTAAATCAGGGGGTGGAGGGTGGGATAATTGTTTGTTAACAGGTAACGTTTTTTAAACAACAGCAGTTTTGGCTAGCTACAGTCTGCAGCAAGGAGTACTTCTTCACTCTATAACAACAATAAAAAACCCACAAAATGCCAGACATCAAAAGAGTTGAGGAAACAAGCACTCTACTTGTGATATGGTCTTCTACGGAAATCCATGATAAACTAGAAAGATTACAAAGGAAAAAAGAGTCTACAAGGAAATAAGGCAAGAAATGATGCACACCATCTTATTGACAAAATCATAGTCAGCTAACTAATCGGGGCATTTAATTCAGTAAGTCAGGCTCGTAATCAACACAGAATTGCCGGTGTCCTCTGTGGCTAATCTCGGTAAGTTATAACATTTGTCAAATTTGTTAGCTTTCCTTACACTCTTCTCATCTTATTTTTTGCATTGTTTTGTTCAGTAAGGAGACTACTCACTTAGTTAGGAAGATCATGGCAATCTGTTAAGTAAACCGGTGGAATTCTCAATCAAGACGTAAACGTAATAATATATGCTTTGGCAAAAATCCAAATATAGCCATCTACTACACCAATGTTTATAATGATTCCACTGTTACAGTTTATTGCACTTAAGCCACATTAAATAGTTCATGCAAAATAATCAAATTACGTTACCTGTCGTCCTGAGTGTAGATGTTATCTCTGACAATCTTGTTGAGTGATGTAATAATGTTGGATTGCATTTCTCTGTATGTTTAAATTAGTGCTGTCAGTCGATTAGAATTTTTTGATATCATAATTTTTTGTAGTTAATCATGATTAATAGCAGATTTTGAAAATGCAGAAATATGACACTATAATAATTTTCCTGTCAAAATGCATTTATTTCCATTTTAGGAAAGAAAAGAAAACAATTTAATGCTTTATTAACATTTTCCAAACAAAGCCGTACACAGTATGAAGATAGAAATGCACTAAAATAGCACCAATTCAAGTAACATTAAACGTTTCCCAAAGTATACTAGTCTCCCCATAGGTTGCATTTTACACTGAACTGTGCCTTGGCCTGCTTGAAGAGGTGGGCTCGGGCATGGTGATCACTAACCGTGACCAAGCACAGAACTCGAAACATGATGTTAATGATGCGACTGGGCAAAGGGATCACTTTGGTCAACGGCATAGGTGCAGTGTTTACTGGAAATTTGGGCAGACGAGTATACAGGAACAACTGGACACAACACACAAGAACTAAAACATATCTGGTAAAATTTGCAACTATCTTCGTGCTCGTGGATACCAAAGAACCACTGAGCAATGATGTGACAAGCTGAAAAAAACTGGAGGTTCAGTATCTGAAGGTACGGAATGCACTCTGTAAATCTGGCAGCTCATCGGATGAAAAGGATAAATTCCAGTGGTATGATGCTGTCGAAAATTAGGCATGTGTCCCATTGTGCTCTGCAAGAGTGCATTACCTCCTGTTTTCTTCAAAAAACGAAAAGTTGCATCGTAATGACGTAAGTGTGCCCAGGCCCAGAACATTAAGTGCAATGTGAGTGCAGGCCAGTGGGGGAGTGGGGAGGGGGGACAATCGTGCTTGGGCATGGTACAAGGCAACCAGGCCTAGTGTGAGTATGCCCTATAACTCTCATTCTCCACAATATTAATCTGCCGGTAGACTGTGGCTATCCGCTTTCCTACAGCGATCGTGAAGCCTTGTTCATGATTCACATCAGGGTCACGTCCAGCAGCGCTCTGAACTTCATGCGAAAAGTGCTTGCAGAAAAAATTTCTCATTCTGCATTTTGGTGATAGTTAAGACTTGATGTGCTTTGGTGGTAAACAAAATGCGACTTACATAGGCTGAAAAATACAGATACATTACAAAGTTTCCGCCCTTCACACCAGTATTTATGCTGTATTATCAGTATATACATTAATCGCAATTAAGAAAAATTAATGAATTCAACTTTTTTAAGTAATTGCATGCGTTAACATATTAATTGTGACAGCTCTAGTTTAAATATGTCCTGAAAAACATGAGTAAAACACTTTGACGTGCCATGTTTGTTTGTGGCCAGGTAAGGTAGTCAAGTAAAACTATGAAGGTAAATCTGTTGCAAAACTCGAGAGCTTGTAGATTTGAATTTGAGAACTTGTACAATAAATATTTGTACTTTTAAGATGAAATTTACACTCACAGCCTGATGTGAAAACTTGTAAAATAAAAATCTGAAGTTGAATGCTGCAATCTGCACTCACAGACAGTCAAAAACCTGTGTTTAGAATTCAAAGTTGAAGATAAATAGTCACAAATGTGTAAAATTATGTTCATATAAGTACAACGACAGAAACAAGGGGGAGGTTGTATTACATATTTACATTTGTACTTTAATTCACTTTTGCAGTACAACAACAAATCGGCAGTTACAACGTCTCAAATCTGCCACTTCAACTTCAAATATTTCCACCTGCGGAAAAACCTGTAGCAAAACTCTCTTGTGCACTTGTAAATCAAGATGTGAGAGAACAGACTACCGGTGCTGGGCAGGGGCAGGGCCAATGAAGTCGTGACCAATCACAAGAGCTGGAATGACTGATTAACTGAGTGCAGCGTTATGCTATATTTCAGTCATTTTCTGACATTTATTTATCTTCTGTATTATTTACATTTGTTAAGTGTAAAACACATAACAGCTTGAGAGTTATTCTTTCCAAAAAGTATCCTTATTTTCACATCAGTGGATAACTATATTAATCACACTTGCTGACTATCTATAGAAGATTAAAAATCATGCCTTTATTATTTCATTATTATTTCAGTTAGTAATTTCCCTTATATTTCTACTTCAATGTTGTAACTGATATTGCATTGTTACAAATTAGTAAGCAAATGTTAAATCTAAAAAAGCAATGTAGGAATTGCAATGTTACTGTAATTATTGTAACAACACCACTTGTGAAATAAAGATAATATTGTACACAGTGTACATTCTTGTTTGAAATGAGGCTGTTTGTATATTTATCTATTTGGAATAAAACTGAATTTTAAATTTTAAATGTCTTTTACATGACATTTGTAATTCATTTCTTATTTCTAGTCATAGGTCTGTTTGAACTGTTTTATCAACCCGTCCATGCTGATCAATCCTTAAAATCAAGAAGTAAGAAAGTACACCTTGACGCCTTAAGAAGAATAAGATATATAATTTAGAACTTATTAAGATATTTAATTGCCTGACCGCGATGACTTGCTTTAATCATGATGATGACCACGGTTATGTGCACTTTAATTTAAATCACATATTGTCATCTAAATAAGGGAATTGAGCAAATTCTTAAAAAAAAAAAAAACACCAGAAAAATGCACATTTCTATCTCTAATTCAGGTGCTGTGGAAAAATAGACTGATTATAAATTGCACTGAATTCTATACAAAGTAGATAGCCATCAAGTAAGTACTATGATCCTTTTTGATTTGTCTGGCAACGTCCTGGTTACTTGCGTAACCTCCGTTCCCTGATGGAGGGAACGAGATGTTGTGTCAATGTAGTGACACTAGGGGTCACTCTTGGGAGCCCGAGACACCTCTGGTCTTTGATAAAAGGCCAATGAAAATTGGCGAGTGGTATTTGCATACCACTCCTGCGGACATACGGGTATAAAAGGAGCTGGTATGCAACCACTCATTCAGGTTTTATGCTGAGGAGCCGAGACAAGGTCCCGGCCATTTCAGCGGGTAGTTCAGCATTGTGGCAGGAGGGACACAATCTGTCACTCACTTGACGTTGTGTCGATGTAGTGACACTAGGGGTCCCCATACAAAAACGCCACAACTGGCTGAACTGTGTTACGTGAACTGGCGGTGTGTGACGGGCAGACCACTGTGTGCCTCGTAGCCAGCGCACCAGGCCGACACGTAACCTCCCCCAACACAGTTATGAGTGTCGAACGGCCCTTTGGGGACAAGTCGACTACCCAAAATATAGAGACGGGCTAGCCCAGTCGTGTCCTCTTATCCCCCTTTTTTTCCCACTCCCTAAAAAAAGGGGATTAACCGACTGGGCCCACCAGGTCTAGTCGGGGGGTTGTCCCTCCCAAGGGGAAGACACCACGGAGACCACACCCCACCCGGGGGGGGGGGGGGTATTTAAGTAGAAATACATCACATGGTCTTGCCAAGCTATGTCGGAAGTATGCCATGTGGGGGAGTCCCAAGGTAGGTCCTGCTCTACGGGGGAGGAGTTACTACAAGTATGGTGTCTGGTGCAGAGGGGCCTCTGCCCAAGGAAGACACAGTTTGCCAACAGGGAAACGAATTAGCGGAAGATATTCCTTTCCCAAGGGTGAACCACCACATGCGGTTGATTTGCTTGGAGGAAATCAACCAGGGAACACAGTTTGTGAACACTACTGGGAGTTAACGGCGCATGTCTTCAGCTCAGGGGAGGTGAAAGGCACTATGCGCAAGCGATACACCCAGCCAGCTGTCCCAAACTTACCTGTTTGTGCGTGCCACTACAAGGGATGAAAACGGTTCCACCTGGAGATTGTAGAACCTCGCAAAGGTGTTGGGTGTTGCCCAGCCCGCTGATCTGCAAATGTCTGTTAGAGAGGTGCCCCTGGTCAAGGCCCAGGAGGCCACTACACCCCTGGTAGAATGGGCCCATAGTCCTACCGGGGGCGGCATGTCCTGGATGTGATATGCCATAGTAATGGCATCAATGAGCCAGTGGACGATCCTCTGCTTGGAGACAGCGCTTCCTTTCCGCTGTCCACCAAAGCAGACAAAGAGCTGCTCAGAGACTCTAAAACTCTGCGTGCAATCCAAATAGATGTGTAAAGCATGCACCGGACACAGCAACGTCAGGGCTGGGTCTGCCTCCTCCTGAGGAAGTGCTTGCAGGTTCACAACCTGGTCCCTAAAAGGGGTCGTGGGAACCTTGGGCACATAGCCCGGTAGGGTTCTCAGGATCACGTGAGAGTAGCCCGGACCGAACTCCAGGCACGTTTCGCTGACAGAGAACGCTTACAGGTCTCTTACTCTCTTGATGGAAGTGAGCGCAGTCAAGAGGGCAGTCTTCAAGGAGAGTACCTTAAACTCAGCTGACAGCAAGGGCTCAAAGGCGGCTCTCTGTAGACCCTGAAGAACTACAGAGAGGTCCTATGAGGGAACAAGGCGCGGTCTGAAGCGATTCAACCTCATGGCGCCTCTCAGGAACCTGATGATCAGGTCATGCTTCCCTAAGGACTTACCATCCATTGTGTCATGGTGTGCCGCTATAGCGGCTACATACACCTTCAAGGTGGAAGGAGACAGCCGCCCTTCCAACCTCTCCTGCAGGAAGGAAAGCACCGATCCGATTGCGCATTTCTGGGGGTCTTCACGTCGGGAAGAACACTACTTAGCGAAAAGACGGTACTTAAAGGCATGCAAGTGCCTCATAGAGGGGGCCCTAGCCTGAGTGATCGTGTCTACCACCGTGGGTGGTAGACCGCTTAGGTCTTCCATGTCCTGTCCAGGAGCCAGACATGGAGATTCCAGAGGTCTGGTCACAGGTGCCAGATGGTGCCCCATCCCTGAGAAAGAAGGTCCTTCCTCAGGGGAATTTGCCGGGGGTGGGGCTGTCGCGAGGAGCGTGAGGTCCGAGAACCATGTCTGGGTGGGCCAGTAGGGTGCTACCAGGACGACCTGCTCTTTGTCCTCCCTGACCTTGCACGGGGTCTGTGCAAGTAGGCTTACTGGGGAAAACGCATATTTGCGAAGTCCAGGGGGCCAGCTTTGTGCCAGCACATCTATACAGAGAGGTGCCTCGGTCAGGGCGTACCAGAGTGGGCAGTGGGAGGATTCTTGGGAGGCGAACTACCTGTGCCTGACCGTCTACCTGTGCCTGACCGAATCGACTCCAGATCAGCTGGACCACCTGAGGGTAGAGTCTCCACTCTCCCCTGAGGGTAACCTGCAGTGACAGCGCGTCCGCTGCAGTGTTGAGGTCGCCATGGATATGAGTGGCTTGCAGCGACATAAGGTGCTGTTGACTCCAGAGGAGGAGACAGCGGGCGAGTTGTGACATACAACGGGAACGCAGACCGACTTGACGGTTGACATATGCTACCGTTGCCGTGTTGTCTGTCCGAACTAACACGTGCTTGTCCTGGATCAATGGCAGGATGAGCAGAATTGCCAGCAACTCGAGGCAGTTGATGTGCCAACTTATATGCTTATATGATGTGCTTATGGACGGGCCCGCAGCTGGGTGCCCATTGCAAATATTGCCCCAGCCCGTTTTGGAGGTGTCTGTCGTAACCACAACGCACCTGGAGACCTGCTCTAGGGGAACACCTGCTGGTAGAAACGTGAGGTCAGTCCAAGGGCTGAAGAGGCGGTGACAGATCGGTGTGATGGCCATGCGATGTGTCACATGGTGCCATGCCCATCTCGGTACTCGAGTCTGAAGCCAGTGCTGAAGCAGTCTCATATGCATCAACCTGAGCGGACTGGCCACCACTGAGGATGCCATATGTCCCAGGAGCCTCTGAAAGAGTTTCAGTGGAACCGCTGTTTTCTGTTTGAACACCTTCAAACAGGTCAGTACAGACTGTGTGCACTCGTTCGTGAGGTGCGCCATCAATGAGACTGAGTCCAACTCCAAACCGAGAAAAGAGATGCTCTGAACTGGGAGGAGCTTGCTCTTTTCCCAGTTGACCCGAAGCCCTGGTTGGCTGAGGTGCTAGAGCACCAGGTACCTGTGTGCACACAGCATATCCCGAGAGTGGGCTAGGATTAGCCAGTCGTCAAGATAGTTGAGAATGCAAATGCCCACTTCCCTTAACGGGGCAAGAGCTGCCTCTGCGACCTTCGTGAAGACGCTAGGGGACAAGGACAAACCGAAAGAGAGGAACTTATACTGATAAACCTGACCCTCGAATGCAAACCGCAGGAAGGGTCTTTGTCGAGGTAGAATCGAGACGTGGAAGTACGCGTCCTTCAGGTCTACTGCCGCGAACCAATCTTGATGCCGGATGCTCGCCAGAATGTGTTTTTGCGTCAGCAACTTGAACGGGAGTCTGTGTAAAGGCCGGTTCAATACTCGCATGTCCAAGATTGGCCGCAACCCACCGCCTTTTTCGGTACAATGAAGTAGTGGCTGTAAAACCCCTTCTTCATCTCGGCCGGAGGGACAGGCTCTATCACATCCTTCTGTAGGAGGGTAGCGATCTCCACGTGCAAGGTAGCAGTGTTCTCGCCCTTCACTGAGGTGAAAAGGATGCCGCTGAACCTGGGCGGATGCCTGGTGAAATGAATCGTGTAGCCGAGTCGGACGGTCCGGATCAGCCATCGCGACAGATTGGAAAGCGCAAGCCACGCATCCAAGCTCCGAGCAAGGGGGACCAAGGGGACAATCTCGTCGGACGTACCGGCAGGTGGGGCCTCGCGGCAGGGTGGAGTTCGAGGTGCCACACCATGTTGTGGCCGTGCCGAGTTCAGGGACATCAAAGCATTGTCCTGGCCGCTGGAGCGCCAAACCTGCAAGGATGGAAAGGTGGACGGTGGTCGTGATGACGGTTGTGCACACCGGGTATGTGACCCAGGGAACGAGGAAACCGCTCTTTTGCTGAACTGTTGGGTACTGCAGCCACTTGGGCATGCAGCGAAATTAAATGAAAAAGCAACAAAAGATTCTCCTCCTGGCCCTGCACCGGGGGATGGAGTGGTCTGCTTACCAGCTCCAAGGTGGGTTTCGTCATCCCTGGGTCACCCGTCTCAGGGGCGCTTCGAAGCCTTCCGAGGGTTCTTGGCAGCCGGCCGTGAGACAGGTGGCATCTGCTTCCTGCGGTGGGCTCCATGCCGGGGTCGGGCCGAAGGGGCAGGCTGCGGCGGAGCCGGTGCAGTCACCACAGGGGGACGCCCTTGGTGATGAGCAGGTGGGGTGTGGGATCTTGAGCCGCGCCAGGGCAGGATGTGCCAGATAGCCTCCATCTGTTGCTTCACCATCGTGAACTGCTGGGCAAAGTCCTCAACGGTGTCACCGAATAGGCCAACATGGGAAATGGGGGCAGCAAGGAACTGTGCCTTGTCGGCATGCAAATACCACTCGCCAATTTTCATTGGCCTTTCATCAAAGACCAGAGGTTTCTCGGGCTCCCAAGAGTGACCCCTAGTGTCACTACATCGACACAACGTTGAGTGAGTGACAGATAGGGAACAGCCAGTAATGATCGGGTCTGTCTCCTTCTTCCTATCCCTGTCCCTCTGCCTCTTCCACTGAAACGGTTGGAAGCAGGTGTAGAAGATGACACCAGTGTTGAAGATGCCGACCATCTGCACCTTTTTGCTGGTTGCTGGCTAGTCCAGTCCTCAACAAAAGGATCATCTGGAGACCTATTGCGTAACACACAGAGAGAAAAAAAAAACATTAAAAAGGAGCAATGAATTTCAATAGTCTGAATAACACTATTTAACCTAAATGAATGTAAGCACTCTGACAAAAAGGTTTTTCTCTATAAAATGTATATAGTGACAGTCTTACAGCTACCTTCCCCAGCAATAGCATTTTGCCAGTAATTCTCATGTTTTATAAAACTATTCACATTTATCATATACATAAATTATATTAGTACAGATTGTACATAAAACAACCATCAAATGTGTATTTACATATGTACATTTACATGCATTTCCATATAATATGTATAAACACATATAAAATAGGGTGACTATACATCCTCTTTTTCCCAGACATGTCCTCTTTTTCAGACCTTAAAAAGTGTCCGGTCGGGATTTTGACATTTGCGAAAATGTCCGGGATTCGGCTTTAGTTGCATTATGATGTGCATCTGGTCTAATACTTCATTGTGTGTGCGCAAATTTGCATTGCTTTAACCCCTCTTTGTAAGTCCCACATTCTTGTACACCAATTGGTCGATTATAAAATGCTTGCAGCAACTATTGGCCAAATTCCTGCCTGTCAATCTCTCCGCGAATGCGCGAAGCACTGCTGTGTTCGGCATCAAACAGTTGCTTGACAGTAGCAGCAAATGACAGCTGAGTGGATACAATGCCCAAACGAAAGTGCAAATTTACAGAAGATTTGCACAAAAAATTCCCATGCTTTCGTCCAGGTCAACATCTGTGGGAAGCAGAATGTATGACATGTAAAGCTTGCACTTATGTGTCAGTTGCTAATAAAGGTGCAAGTCATTTAGAAGCACACATTAGCTCTGTGAAGCATAAAGTGTCAGCAAAAGGTAAAAGATCATCAGGTAAATTAACGGACTAATTTTTGCGACCAGGTAAAATTATAAAATTGCTTCATTTTCCATGGCCATTCAAAATAATAGTAATAGTAAATGAAGGTATACTCATGGCATCAAATATTTAATTTTAGTACATGGACATTCAAAAGAACATTGGAAATTTTTATTTATTTATATATATTTATGTTATGCTAATAAAGTGTCTTTTTCACTGTATTAACGTTTGCATTCATAGTAACACTGTATGTTAGCATGTATGATTTCGTATGGACATACATCATTCACTATACCAGTGTGTTACTGAATGTTAATAAACAGCAAAAAAGTCATAAAGACAAAGAAAGTGTGAAAAAAACCGGCATGCTGTTTCTCCAAGATGCAGTTGAGATTTAATCTAAGCACAAACGCAATATTTTGAGCAAAATTATCGGTTGTTTCAGTGGAGTACGTGTTAGTTCAGCTTCAGAAGTGTGTACTTGTCATCTTGTTACCCTGCATGTTGATATTAGACAGACGCACTGAGGAAGAGCTGTGAAGTTCTCATACTTGGGTATGTAATCGCTTTTTCAAGTTTTCCGATCGGACGGTTATTTCCTTTTAAATCCGCATGTAAATTGAAACATTTGTTCGGTGGGTGATTGACTGGTGAGAGGTGGTGCTTCGCTGCCATCCAAGATGCAGCAGGACAGCGTTCTAAACCTCATATGTGATGTAGTTTTTGATTACCTCTTTATGTGTTTTTGTGATCCAATCACAAAACATTTTGCAACCCATTTACAACTCTATTTAGCACTGACCATATGCGATAGGATCATCCGAAACTCGTCTTATTACCAGCTGTAAACAGGGTCTAAAATGATTGCAGCCTGAGTTAGGGAATGCTATAGAATGAATTTAGGTGGAAGTCCCACCCACATTTGTTTCTCCAGTAAGACCCTGAGGAAAAGGTGGATAATATCCTTAACACTTTTGGACAAAAAATCTTGATGGATGGGATGTTATGAACTCTTGAGATAAAAGATCAACCAAGGTTTGCATGATTGTACATGTGTGCATCGCAATTTCATAATAAAGGTCTGTACTCCTGTTATGAGTCCAGTAAACATAAAAAAAAAAAAGAAATGGCCCAACTGTGGGCCAGATTTGTTAATCTTAGTCACCATTTGCCCAGATTGCAAACCACGTAGAATCGATGTCTCCTGCGGCATCGAAATTACATTGATCTCCGACATTGATTCCGCATCTTTTTGCTTATCGAGTCAAGTTGATTCTACATAGTTCACGCCACTGAAAACAAAATTGCTTACCTGACATTGAAACGATGTTGATTTCAGTTGGGTGAAACAACATCATAGAATAGCCTATATATATAAACTCAGCAAAAAAAAAAAAAAAAAAAAAAGAAAACCCCTTTTTCAGGACACCGTATTTTAAAGATAATTTTGTAAAAATCAAAATATTTATGAACATGCACCAGTGGAATGGTCGTTAAGACACTATCAGCTTACAGACGGTAGTCAATTAAGGTCACAATTATAAAAACTTAGGACACTAAAGAGACCTTTCTACTGACTCAAACACCAAAAGAAAGATGCCCAGGGTCCCTGCTCATCTGCGTGAATGTGCCTTAGGCATGCTGCATGGAGGCATGAGGACTGCAGATGTGGCCAGGGTAATAAATTGCAATGTCCGTACTGTGAGATGATAAAGACAGCACTACAAGGAGGCAGGAAGGACAGCTGATCATCCTCGCAGTGGCAGACCATGTGTAACAACACCTGCACAGGATCAGTACATCTGAATATCACACCTGCGGAACAGGTACAGGATGGCAACAACAACTGCCCGAGTTACACCAGGAATGCACAATCCCTCCATCAGTGCTCAGACTGTCCGCAATAGGCTGAGAGAGGCTGGACTGAGGTTTTGTGGGCCTGTTGTAAGGCAGGTCCTTACCAGACATCACCAGCAACAACGTCGCCTATAGGCACAAACCCACCTTCGCTGGACCAGACAGGACTGGCAAAAAGTTCTCTTCACTGATGAGTCACGGTTTTGTCTCACCAGGGGTGATGGTCGGACTTGCGTTTATCGTCGAAAGAATGAGCGTTACACTGAGGCCTGTACTCTGGAGCGGGATTGATTTGGAGATGGAGGGTCCATCATGGTCTGGGGCGGTGTGTCACAGCATCATCGGACTGAGCTTGTTGACGTTGCAGGCAATCTCAACGCTGTGCGTTACAGGGAAGACATCCTCCTCCCTCATGTGGTACTCTTCCTGCAGGCTTATCCTGACATCCTTAACCCTCCAGAATGACAATGCCACCAGCCATACTGCTCGTTCTGTGCGTGATTTCCTGCAAGACAGGAATGTCAGTGTTCTGCCATGGCTAGTGAAGAGCCCGGATCTCAGTCCCATTGAGCACGTCTGGGACCTGTTGGATCAGAGGATGAGGGCTAGGGCCATTCCCCCCAGAAATGTATGGGAACTTGCAAGTGCCTTGGTGGAAGAGTGGGGTAACATCTCACAGCAAGATCTGGCAAAGCTGGTGCAGTCCATGAGGAGGAAATTCACAGCAGTACTTAATGCAGCTGGTTGCCACACCAGATACTGACTGTTACTTTTGATTTTGACCCCCCCTTTGTTCAGGGACACATTATTCCATTTCTGTTAGTCACATGTCTGTGAAACTTGTTCAGTTTATGTCTTAGTTGTTGAATCTTTTTATGTTCATACAAATATTTACACATGTTAAGTTTGCTGAAAATAAAAGCAGTTGACAGTGAGAGGACGTTTCTTTTTTTTTTAGTTTATGTACTCTTTATTAAACGAACAGCACATTCAGATAATCTTTATACAAAATATACATTTACAAATACATAATTCTTTGAAGTTAACTTTTTCTACAGTATATAAATCTTTAATGCTTAACAGCCAATTATAGAAAAATGCCTTTACACTGTTGCATTCACAAATGGATTTATAATAACAAATTACAGGCTCATTTAAAGGTACTGTCAATTTTACAGATTTTAGTTAGCTCATCCATAAAATTAAAATGCTGTCATCATACACAAACCTTCATGTTGTTCTGAACCTTAGACATTTTTATTCTGTGAAACACAAAAGGAGAAAAGGCAGAACATTAGGGACTGACATTCTCAGTCACCATTTTCTTTTATTGCATCTTTTCTATAAAAGTGATTGGTTGACTGAAATTCAATATTGCAATATCTTCTTTTGTGTTTCACAAAAGAGTAACATACAGGTTTGAAACATATGGAGCCCCTTAAAGGTGCAGTATGTAAGATTCAGAAACCCTTGTTATTAATGACACTTGTGGCCATTAAGTGAACTGCAGCCAGCTACCTGTTGCTCGTGCTCGCGCTCGTGCACACACTCCATAGGGATGCGAGCATCTGCCAAAACAATGACGTAACGTACAAAGAGACAACGTGATTCACCGGCATCATGCTGACAGATGAGGTAGCATAATTAAAATTACACAGTTTTGATTGTTTTACTACAAACTTTGAGACTGTATATCATATTTGACTCTCCAGTGCTGGAACAGGGCTAAAACAAAGTGTGGATATAGGTCTGGCTATGCAAGACTTTAGTTTGAAGTAATCACTTTTCTTTACATGATACACTGACTGCATTTATACGATAGCCTATGTCGGCGTTAGCTAGCTATCCAGCTTTATCAATAGCTGTTAGGTAAATTTGGTGGATTTATAAAATAGACTGTATATTATAAATATGTTGACATAATTCAGTATTGATGTAATTCCATCACAACTGCCATTTTGATATATCGATGCGCTTTTGTTTTATAATAATAGAATGTATATATTTTCTGTATAACCAAGTTATGTTACACTAATGAATGGGTCTTTTTGCATTATCTTGAACATTGTCTAGCATTAATTTCATGTGTTATTGTAGGTTACCTTGCTGAATAATTACAGATTAACATTGTTTATGACAGTTACTGTGCAGGCAAGATCAAGTTAGCTAAAATTGCACAGATTAGTCCTTATGGCACTATATTTCACATGCTTTGCAGTTATGTAAGCTTATCTGTCCAATAAGAAGAACGCCAATTCAGGGTCGGTTTTGATCCCCAAAACCGAATGAAGGTCCCTCCAGGAATCAAATGCCCTGCCGATGTTCACTCTAGTTTTCGCTCGACCACGATCACGTTCCCACTTAGCCAGATGGGATTCAGTAGATAAATGTTTTTGTTGTTGTTGTTTTTTTTTTTTTTTTTTTTTTTTTTTGGCTTACTCTGAGTTTGTGTGTTGTGCTGGGAGCCGGACATTTGCTGGATTCCATCTCTATGATAACGTTACCTAGTGTTGCAGTTTGTTGTCACTGTCGCATAAACGTCACACCCTTTGGATTTTCCCGGCAAAAGTGACCCGCTCCCTTCGCATGAAAATCAGTCTGCAGGCTTTAATAGGTAACCTAGGAAGTCCGGGAAGGGCAAATTTTTTAAGTTGCGTTACAAGCCATTCACACATAGGCAAAAAATAAAAAAATAAAAATAAAAATTGTTACATATTGCACCTTTAAGAGGACAGAGAGGGAGGATCGAAATATTTTGCATTCCCTTGCAATAGTTTTGCATTCCCTCACAAAAAAACAAAAAACTAAATGTGGTTTTAGTACAGTAACCACAGTTGAACAGTGGTATTTGTAATAAAACCATAACCACAAATCTTACCATGGTTTTAGTAGTAACTATATTTTAACCATGATACTTGTAGTGAAACCATTGTAATAACACAGGAAAATGAAAAGTATGGTAATAAAATTAGAATTTTGTGGTTCCTCTGGTTTTACTACCATAATTAAACCTAAAAAAAAAAAATATAAAAAAAAGAAATTTAACCATTATGAAAATTAAACCTCGTTTTACTACAGAAACCATTGTTTAACCATGGTATTTAAAAACCATTACTACAAGATTTACCATGGTTACTAAAGTCATGTTTGCTACAATTTTACTAAAGTAAAAACATGGTTCATTTATTGCGAGGGAGCAATAATAAAGGGTTAGTTCACACAAAAATGAAAACTCTCATCATTTACTCACGCTCATCCCATCCCAGATGTGTATGACTTTTTTTCTTCTGCTGAACATATCTGAAGAAAAACAGTAAAATATTTTAGCTCAGTAGGTCCTTATAATGCAAGTGGATGGTGATCAGACTTTTGAAGCTCCAAAAATCACAGACAGTCAGCATAAACATCATCCATATGACTCCAGCGGTTAAATTAATGTCTTCTAAAGTGACATGATCGCTTTTGGTGTGAATTAAATCAATGTTTAAATACTTCTTAACTCTAAATCATCACTTCCGTATCTGAAGCAGTATGCGCATGTGACGTAATTGCGTTGGCGTGTTCACGCAAAAACTGACGCACGTGCGACACACGCGGAGGAGCAGTGCTGTTTACAGCTGATTAGGAGGAATGCTGTACAGAAGCTTCGTTGATTTTGGTTTAGATCTGTATTTATCTGTTTGTATTTCTCACAATGGTGCATTTGTGTGCTTATCCTGGATGTCTTAACCGAGAGAAAAACGTGAGATTGCGACCGTAACACGCCAACGTGAATTCGTCACATGAGAGGCGTGTACGCAGTGCTCTCGTGAATGCGTATACAGCTGCTGACCGAAAGCGATGGTTTAGAGTTAAAAAGTTCTTAAATATTGATCTTTTTGCAACAAAAGCAATCGTATCACTTTAGAAGTCATTAATTTAACCGCTGGAGTCAGTATGGATGACGTTTATGCTGACTGTCTGTGATTTTTGGAGCT
Organism: Myxocyprinus asiaticus; assembly: GCF_019703515.2. Lineage (NCBI taxonomy): Eukaryota > Metazoa > Chordata > Actinopteri > Cypriniformes > Catostomidae > Myxocyprinus > Myxocyprinus asiaticus. The sequence continues at coordinate 29,236,864 of NC_059365.1, forward strand.
TCAGTGTCCACCCACAAGCATTTTAAGGACCTACTGAGCTGAGATATTTTTCTATTTTTCTTCAAATGTGTTCTGGTGAAGAAATAACATCATACACACATGGGATAACATGAGAATGAGTGAATAATGAGATAATTTTTATTTTTAGGAGTACTCCTTTAAGTTAAGCAAACCCTTAGTGACAATATGCTTACAATTATATCTAAAGGCTTTCTTGAAGTGTTAGTTCACCCAAAAAATAAAAAATTATCTCATCATTTACTCACCCTCATGACATCCCAGATGTGTATGACTTTCATTTATCTGCAGAACACAAAGGAAGATATTTAGAAGAATATCTCAGCTCCGTAGGTCCATACAATGCAAGTGAATGGTGACCAAAACTTTGAAACTCCAAAAAGCAATCCAATCAGTTTTGGGTGAGAACAGACCAAATTATAACAGCCTCCTTGGCTATCATGATTTCAGGTTTGACAACATTTCTTAGCGTCATCTAGTGCTCTGCACATGCATCAAGCAGAGGTGGGAAGTAACGCACTTCATTTACTCCGTTACATATTCTTGAGTAATTGTTTGGGGAAAAAAAATACTTTTAGAGTAGGTTTAAAAGTGGGTACTTTTTAACCTCACTCAAGTAAATTTCTAATGAAAAAAATGTACATTTACTTCTTTACAATGGGCGGTGTTCCTGTCGTTGCATTACTGGGTTTGATTTTAGTTAATGTGTAATTTATTGAGAGATTATTGAATGGAACTTTTATGACAGCGGAAGTTCACACAGCTGCGCATGCTGTCACAGACTGTCACTCAAGCAGAGTCCATCACTGCTGCAGCATCAAGCTAACAAAGCGAGGGGCGCGAGGCGCTTGCATGAGAGATGTGCGGGCACAAGATGATCGTATGACAAAGAGAGTGGCTGTGTCCGAAATCGTTCACTCATGAATGAGTGAATTCGGATGCTGACGTATACACTGAGTGTCGGAGCTCTGGGGCTGTAGCAGAAATAACGTCACATATGAACTTTTAAAATACTTGGGCCTTATTAAATAATATATTAATACAATTAATCTTCATGTTTGTCATTTTAATATATATGTTTTTTTTTTTTTAATCCCCTTTTCTCCCAATTTGGAATGCCCAATTCCCACTACTTAGTAGGTCCTCGTGGTGGCGCGGTTACTCACCTCATTCCGGGTGGCAGAGGACAAGTCTCAGTTGCCTCCTCTTCTGAGACCGTCAATCCACGCATCTTATCATGTGGCTCGTCGTGCATGACACCACGGAGACTCCGCATGTGGAGGCGCATGCTACTCTCCGCAATCCACGCATGTGACTCTACCCCATGTGACTCTACCCTCCCTAGCAACCGTGCCAATTTGGTTGCTTAGGAGACCTGGCTGGAGTCACTCAGCACACCCTGGATTCGTGACTCCAGGGGTGGTAGTCAGCGTCAATACTCGCTGAGCTACCCAGGCCCCCGACATTTTAATATATATGTTAATATAAAGAGTAAACACATTTTATCAAATGTACATTATTGTATTTATTTGTTATACTTTAGTATATTTAAACTCCAATACAAGTGTTTCTGGGCGCATTGCGCCCTTGTCCGACCATAAACAGCACCAAAGTCATCATAACCTAGAAGTTTTAACTGGATATTTAAATTATCATCAGAATTATCATTTCCACTGTGTGCAGTCTCCAGAGTTAAAATAATATCACCTCAGTGAATTATTTTGTAATAAAGAATGCTTCAGATTAATGGCAAAATTCTGTATAAATATAAATAAAGAGTACATTTTAAAATGTATCTGTATGTTTTGCCTCTCTATATGTTATTATGTTATTTTAATCAAGTAATGATTTGTCAAAAAGTTATTTAATACATTCAGCATAAAATAAGGCATTGCAGGAGGGCAGGAAGCAGAAAACTCCCAGCTCGTACGTCTTCCCTGCAGTGGATAATGGGTAATTTTTTTTTTTTTTGTAATTAACATTTTTATTGATTCCTATGCACATGACAGTGGAAATAACTCAACACATATATAAAGAATCAACATTTTACATTTAAACCCTACTAATACAATCCCACCCTGACCCCTAATGAACACCCCTGTGGTCCCACATAACACACACACAATCCAAAAATAAATAAATAAATAATAATAATAATAATAATAATAATAATAATATATATATATATATATATATATATATATATATATATATTATATATAATTAAATAAAATAATAATAAACATACATGATTAAACTAAACTACACTCTCCACATCCCCTCCCCGAGAGTCCCCCCAAAAAACTAAACATTTGCCCCATTTTTTAGCAAATAATTCCCTAAACCCCAGCCTTCTACTTACCGCCTCTTCAAATGCAGCTACCCTCCCCATTTTCACACACCACTCCGAAAAAGAGGGTGCTCCACTTGACTTCCAGCCCCTTAAAATTACTTGCCTGCCGATCATGAGACTGGTCAGAACCCAATTTTTTATGTGATTATCCCCTAAATGCATGACCGCCCCATCACCCAATATACAGAGTCTGGGACAAAGCAAAACCTGAGTGTTCAAAACATCACACAAATTCCTCTGAACCCTCAACCAAAACTCCTGGATCTTAACACACTCCCAAAAGACATGGGTAGTGTCTCCAACTTCTGATTGGCATCGCCAGCAAGTGGGTGTGTCTTTAAGACCAAACCTATATAATCTAGAGGGGGTCCAATAAAATCTATCTTAAATTGCATACCCTTGATATCCCTTGCATCTCTAGATACAGACTTGACATTTTTTAAGAATCTTAGTCCACACTCCATCCTCCAATACCAAATTCAAATCTTTTTCCCATACTCTCTTGAGAGAAGTCAAGGCTTCATCCCCCAGACTCTGAATTAGTAGGGAGTAATACACTGATGCTTCATGGCCTTTTCCAAAAGCAGCAATCACCTCTCCCAAAGCACCTGCCGCTTTAGGGGGGTGCATGCCACTCCCAAAAATAGTGCAGAGTAGGTGGCAAAGCTGTAAATACTTATAAAACTGAGATCTGGGAATGCCAAAATGTTGAACCAAATTTTTAAAAGGTCTCAATACTCCACCCTCATATAGGTCACCGAGTGTATTATCCCCCCTCACAATCCAATCTGACCAACAAAAAGGGGACTTATTAATACATAGTTTGGGGTTCAGCCATATGCTTGAGGCTGCATTTAAATAAATATCCGAATTAAACACTCTGGACACATTTGTCCATATCGAGTGCAAATGCAAAATAACATGGTGCGACTTAACCTCTCCTGCTAGTTTGATCGAAAGACTTCGCAGTGGCGAGATAGGGGCAAGAACTTCCTTTTCAATACAAAACCTGGGAGGGGCTCTCTCAGGTGGAAGCGACCAATGAGCCAAATGTCTAAGACCGAACGCATAATAATAAAACAAAATCTTGGGTAGGCCTAACCCACCATTGTCAATTGGCCTGTGTAACTTATTGAAATTTAACCTGGGGTGCTTACCATTCCAAATAAAGGACTTCGCTATGCTATCAAATTGCTTGAAATAAGAGAGGGGGACATCTACAGGGAGAGACTGAAGCAGGTAGTTGAATTTTGGAATACAATTCATTTTAATAACATTAACCTTCCCAATCATCGATAAATGTAATGAAGCCCACCTGCCCACATCGCTTGAAAACATTTTTATTAAAGGGTCAAAATTAACTCTAACTAAATCAGACAAATTTGCTGGGAATAAAATCCCCAAATACTTAATGCCCTGTTTGGGCCACTGAAAGGCACCTGGCTGGAAAGCCGTTACTGGACAGTATGCTGTCAAATACAAAGCTTCGGATTTAGACAAATTGACTTTGTATCCTGAGAATAATAATTCTGTGGATGCAAGGCATAGATCTAGTAGGATCAGAGACAAATAATAAAATATCATCTGTGAAAAAGAGGCAGATTATGCGCCTCACCTCCCGCCATCACCCCTGGAAAATCATCTTCCTTTCTTATAGTGGCTGCTAATGGTTCCAGGGCAAGACAGAACAATAATGGGGAAAGAGGGCAACCCTATCGAGTGCCCCTATTCAGAGTAAAAAAATCTGAAATTAATCCATTTGTTTGTACCGCTGCCACAGAGTGTTTATAAAGTAACTTAATCCAACCAATAAATGTACTCCCGAACCCATACATTTCCAAAATCTTAAAAAGATAATCCCATTCTACCATATCAAATGCCTTTTCGGCATAAAGAGAGATGGCAGCGACCGGAGACTGATCATTTGCCACTGACCACATGATATTGATGAGACGCCTGATGTTATCAGAAGAGCTACGGCCCCTAATAAACCCCACCTGATCTATATGTATAAGAGATGTCATAACATTACTTAATCGATTAGCCAACATTTTTGACAATATTTTTACATCTAGTTGGATCAGGGAGATTGGACGGTAACTTTTACACTCGCTTGGATCTTTGTCCAGGGGCTATACGGCGATTCCCCCGGTGGATAAGGCGCTCGCAGTGCACTTATGCCCGCAGAGCGCCGCCACCTGGCGTGGACGCCCTAAGCTCCCCTCCAAGCCCTGTAGGCTCATGTCGTCCCTGACAGCCAAGGCCTACAGCGCTGCTGGACAAGCCGCCTCTGCCCTGCACGCCATGGCTCTCCTGCAGGTCCACCAAGCCAAGGCACTGAAGGAACTGCACGAGGGTAGTTCCGCCCCAGATTTGATGCAGGAACTGCGCTCGGCGACCGACCTCGCCCTCCGGGCGACGAAGGTCACAGCGCGGTCTCTTGGGCGGACGATGGCCACACTAGTGGTCCAGGAGCGCCACCTGTGGCTCAACCTGGTCGAGATGGGCGAGGCCGACAAGACACGGTTCCTTGCTGCCCCCATTTCCCAGGCGGGCCTATTTGGCGACACCGTTGAGGACTTTGCCCAGCAGTTCTCGATGGTAAAGCAGCAGACGGAGGCAATCCGGCACATCCTGCCCCGGCGCGGCTCAACACCCCGCACCCCGTCTGCTCGTCGTCAAGGGCGTCCCCCTGCAGGAAGCCGACGCCACCCGTCTCACAGCCGGCACCGAAGAACCCACGGAGGTCTTCGAGGCGCCCCTGAGACAGGCAACCCAGGGACGAGGGAACCCACTCACCTGGAGCTGGTAGAAAGACCACTCCATCCCCCGGTGGAGGGCCGGGTGGAAAATCTTTTGTTGTCTTTTCGTTTGATTTCGCCGCACGCCCAAGTGGCTGCGGTACCCAACAGTTCAACAAAAGAGCGGCTTCCTTCCTCCCTGGGTCACATACCCGGTGTGTACGGTCGTCACCACGACTACCGTCCACGGGTTTTATCTTGCAGGATTGGCGCTCCAGCGGTGCCCTTTTCGCCCCTGAGCGCCCAGCTGTGGCACAAATCCACCCCCGATGTGACAGCCTCCACGGGTCGCGAGGACAGGCCTCTTCCTCCCCCGTCCCAGGCTGTTCTGGGGGTGGTCACAAGGAGCCAGGTAAGTGCTTCGATGTCCCTAGACTCAGCACGGCCACGACGTGCTGTGGCACCTCGCGCTCCGCCCCGCCGCGAGGCCCCACCTGCCGGTACGTCCGACGGCGTTGTCCCCTTGGTCCCCCTTGCACGGAATTTGGACGCATGGCTTGCACTTCCCAATCCGTCGCGGTGGTTGATCCGGACCGTCCGACTCGGCTACGTGATTCAGTTCGCCAGGCGCCCGCCCAGGTTCAGCGGTACTCACTTCACCTTCGTCAAGGGCGAAAACGCTGTTACTCTGCGCGCGGAAATCGCTACCCTCCTATGGAAGGGCGCGATAGAACCTGTCCCTCCAGCCGAGGTGAAGAAAGTGTTTTACAGCCCCTACTTCATCATACCGAAGAAAGGCGGTGGGTTGCGGCCAATCTTGGACCTGCGAGTACTGAACCGGGCTTTACACAGACTCCCGTTCAAGATGCTGACGCAAAGACGCATTTTAGCAAGCGTCCGGCATCAGGATTGGTTCGCGGCGGTAGACCTGAAGGACGCGTACTTTCACGTCTCGATCCTTCCTCGACACAGACCCTTCCTGCGGTTCACGTTCGAGGGTCGGGCGTATCAGTACAAAGTCCTCCCTTTCGGCCTGTCCCTGTCTCCTCGCGTCTTTACGAAGATCGCAGAGGCTGCCCTTGCCCTGTTAAGGGAGGTAGACATTCGCATTCTCAATTATCTCGACGACTGGCTAATCTTAGCTCACTCTCGAGACGTGTTATGCGCACACAGGGACCTGGTGCTCTCGCACCTCAGCCGACTAGGGCTTCGGGTCAACTGGGAAAAGAGCAAGCTCCTCCCGGTTCAGAGCATCTCTTTTCTCGGTTTGGAGTTGGACTCTGTCTCCCTGACGGCGCGCCTTACGAACGAGCGCGCCCAGTCGGTGCTGGCCTGTTTGAAGGCGTTCAAACAGAAAACAGCGGTTCCACTGAAACTTTTTCAGAGGCTCCTGGGGCATATGGCATCCTCGGCGGTGGCCACCCCGCTCGGGTTGATGCATATGAGGCCGCTTCAGCACTGGCTCCAGACTCGAGTCCCGAGACGGGCATAGCGCCACGGGACACACCACGTGGCCATTACACCGGTCTGTCACCGTCTTTTCAGCCCTTGGACCGACCTCTCGTTTCTACGAGCAGGTGTTCCTCTAGAACTGGTCTCCAGGCGCATCGTGGTCACGACAGACGCCTCCAAGACGGGCTGGGGCGCTGTTTGCAACGGGCACACAGCCACCGGCCTCTGGACAGGTCCGCGGCTGCGTTGGCACATCAACTGCCTCGAGTTACTGGCAATTCTGCTCGCCCTGCGGAGGTTCCGGCCGTTGATCCAGGGCAAGCATGTGCTAGTTCGGACAGACAGCACGGCAGCGGTAGCATATGTCAACCGCCAAGGTGGTCTGCGCTCCCGCTGTATGTCACAACTCGCCCGCCGTCTCCTCCTCCGGAGTCAGCAGCACCTCAAGTCGCTGCGAGCCACTCATATCCCGGGCAACCTCAACGTTACAGCGGACGCGCTGTCACGGCAGGTTCCCCGCAGGGGAGAGTGGAGACTCCACCCCCAGGTGGTTCAGCTGATTTGGAGTCGATTCGGTCAGGCTCAGGTGGACCTGTTCGCCTCCCAAGAATCCTCCCACTGCCCGCTCTGGTACGCCCTCACCGAGGCTCCTCTCGGCATAGACGCATTGGCACACAGCTGGCCCCCTGGCATTCGCAAATACGCGTTTCCCCCAGTAAGCCTACTTGCACAGACACTGTGCAAAGTCAGGGAGGACGAGGAGCAGGTCGTCCTGGTAGCACCCTACTGGCCTACCCAGACATGGTTCTCGGACCTCACGCTCCTCGCGACAGCTCCCCCCTGGCAAATTCCCCTGAGGAAGGACCTTCTTTCTCAGGGACGGGGCACCCTCTGGCACCCGCGCCCAGACCTCTGGAATCTCCATGTCTGGCCCCTGGATGGGACGCGGAAGACCTAGGTGGCCTACCACCTGCGGTGGTAGACACGATCACTCAGGCTAGGGCCCCCTCTACGAGGCGCCTGTATGCCTTGAAGTGGTCTCTGTTCGCTAAGTGGTGTTCTTCTCAACACGAAGACCCCCAGAGATGCGCAGTCGGATCAGTGCTTTCCTTCCTGCAGGAGAGGTTGGAAGGGAGGCTGTCCCCTTCCACCTTGAAGGTGTACGTTGCTGCCATAGCAGCACACCACGACGCAGTTGATGGTAAGTCCTTAGGGAAGCACGACCTGATCATCAGGTTCCTAAGAGGCGCTAGGAGGCTGAATCCCTCCAGACCGCTCTTCGTTCCCTCATGGGACCTCTCCGTAGTTCTTCAGGGCCTACAGAGAGCCCCCTTTGAGCCTTTGCAGTCAGTCGAGCTGAAGGCACTCTCCTTGAAGACTGTCCTCCTGACTGCGCTCACTTCCATCAAGAGGGTAGGTGACCTGCAAGCGTTCTCTGTCAGCGAAACGTGCCTAGAGTTCGGTCCGGGTTATTCTCACGTGATCCTGAGACCCCGACCGGGCTATGTGCCCAAGGTTCCCACCACTCCTTTTAGGGACCAGGTGGTGAACCTGCAAGCGCTGCCCCAGGAGGAGGCAGACCCAGCCCTGGCGTTGCTGTGTCCGGTGCGCGCTTTGCGCATCTATTTGGATCGCACGCAGAGCTTTAGACTCTCTGAGCAGCTCTTTGTCTGCTTCGGTGCACAGCGGAAAGGAAGCGCTGTCTCCAAGCAGAGGATCGCCCACTGGCTCGTTGATGCCATATCTATGGCATATCTCGCCCAAGACATGCCGCCCCCGGTAGGGCTACGGGCCCATTCTACCCGTGGTGTAGCGGCTTCTTGGGCCCTGGCCAGAGGTGCCTCTCTAACAGACATTTGTAGAGCAGCGGGCTGGGCAACACCCAACACCTTTGCAAGGTTCTACAACCTCCGGGTGGAACCGGTTTCGTCCCAGGTAGTGGCACGCAACACCAGCGGATAAGCCCGGGATAGCCGGCCGGGTGTATCGCTTGCACATAGCGCCTCCCACCTCCTTTTGAGCTGAAGACGTGCGCTGCTAATTCCCAGTAGTGTTCACAAAAGTTGTTCCCTGGTTGATTTCCTCCGAGCCCTGTGGCAGTCGAGTCTTCGGAGAAACTCACTGCCGGCCCAGTACACGCGCTAGCTAAGAGCCCGGTGCTGGGGTAGGTGCTCCGCATGTGGCGGTTCCCTGTAAGGCTAACCCCATGCGATCTATATCTTCCGCTAGCTCGTTTCCCTGCTGGCAAACTTTGTCTTCCTTGGGCAGAGCCCCTCTGCCCCAGTCTCCATGTTGTAGTACCTCCTCCCCCATTGGGCAGGATCTACCTTGAAGGCTCTCCACATGGTTGGAAAGACCATGTGATGTATTTTTCCACTTAAATATCCCCCCCCTCTCTGGGGTTAGGTGTGGTCTCCACGGTGTCCTCCCCTTGGGAGGGACACCCCCCGACTAGACCTGGCGGCCCAGTCAGATAATCCCCCTTCCTTTTTTTAGGGAGTGGAAAAAGAGAAGGGGAAAAGAGGCCACGACTGGGTTAAGCCCGTCTCTATCTTTGGGTAGTCGACTTGTCCCCAAAAAGGGCCGTTCGACACTCATAACTATGTTGGGGGAGGTTACGTGTCGACCTGGTGCGCTGGCTATGAGGCACACAGCAAGTCTGCCCACCACACACCGCCAGTTCACGTAACACAGTTCAGCCTTGTGGCGCTTTGTATAGGGACCCCTAGTGTCACTACATCGACACCAACGTCGAGTGAGTGACAGATAGGGAACGTCATGGTTACTGGTGTAACCTCCATTCCCTGATGGAGGGAACGAGACGTTGGTCCCTCCTGCCACAACGCTGAACTACCCGCTGAAATGGCCGGACCTTATATCGGCTCCTCAGCGTAAAACCTGAATGAGTGGTTGCATACCAGCTCCTTTTATACCCGTATGTTCGGGGGAGTGGCATGCAAATACCACTCGCCAATTTTCATTGGCCTTTTATCAAAGACCAGAGGTGTCTCGGGCTCCCAAGAGTGACCCCTAGTGTCACTACATCGACACCAACATCTCGTTCCCTCCAACAGGGAACGGAGGTTACACCAGTAACCATGACGTTTTCCCTTCTTTAATGATTCAGTATAAACTTCTAACAAAAGTGGAGCCAGTTCTGTAGCATAGGATCTAAAAAATTCTGCGGCAAAACCATCTGGTCCCGGAGCTTTGCCTGTAGGTTGGGACTTAATTACCTCGTCAAGCTCCTCCAAGGTTATCTCAGAATCAAGTGAGTTTTTTTGCTCAGTCGTCAGTTTAGGAAGATCTAATGGTTCCACAAAGTTTAATAATATCTTCATCAGTAGACGTAGGCATGGAACTATAAAGATCAATGTAGAATTCTTTAAAGGCATTATTAATATCAATGGCTGAGGTAAATATTTTACCACCAGCAGATTTCACTGAGGGAATGGTAAAAAAAGACTCTCTCTGCTTTATATATCTAGCCAAATGCATCCCTGCTTTGTCACCCGACTCAAAGTATGACTGTCATGCCCTGAATAACCAAAACTCCACTTTCCGCGACAAAATAGTATTATATCAATATTTCAATCAGGTCAATTCTCTGAGGCCATCAGCTGACATACGGCACTTCAGCTCTGCCTCGGCACTTTTAATATTTCCTTCCAACTCCACAAGTTCTCGTGCTTTGGATTTTTTGAATGAGGCATACTGTATGATCCGACCCCTAAGAACCGCTTTAAGTGCCTTCCAAGCCACGCCCACAGAGGACACTGAGGACCAGTTGGTCTCCATATAAACACTGATTTCAGTCTTTAACATTTGTTGGAAATCAGGATTTTGCAGAAGGGATAAATTAAGGTGCCAACTATATGATTTCTTTTTCTCTATATGTGGCTTCACCTCTAAACTCACCAGGGTGTGATCTGAGACTAAAATGTTTCCAATTGAGCAATCAACAACAGATGAAATTAGGGATTTGGATATCAAAAAAAAAAAAAAAAAATCTATTCTAGAATAAATCTTATGGACTGATGAAAAAAATGTATAGTCCCTACCAGATGGGTTCAAAAGTCTCCAGATATCCGAAAGACCAAGATTTTACACATCCTGTGAAGTGTCAATGTTGCTCTAGGGGGTTTACACACTTTTGCTTCACTATGATCAAGGACTGAGTCCATCAAAAGATTAAAGTCTCCGCCCAATATTATAACATGAGGGGTGCCAGCGGCTTGCGGCATCTCTTCAAGATCTATAAAAAAGCCCTGATCATCAGCGTTAGGTGCGTGTTAGCCAAACTCAACCTTTGCCCTTGAATTTCAGCTAAAACAATAATTACTCTTCCTAATTTATCTTTAGTCTGTTTGAGACATTTGAATTGTAGATGTTAATTTACCAATATAATTACTCCCTTGCTCTTACTTGAGCCAGCACTAAAAAAAAACATGTCCACCCCATATCTTCCCAAATTTTTCCGCTTCCTGTGGGGAGAGATGTGTTTCTTGAAGAAACACTATATCATATTTCTTACGTTTAAGAAAAGTAATAACCGTCCTTCTTTTTATGGGGTGATCCAACCCATTTACTTTCCATGTGGAGAGAGATAGTACACTTATATTAACAACTGACATACTGATTTAATAGAAAAAATAAATTGTACAGACCACATTCCCCATTAGTGAAACATCAAACCCCGAACATCTCCCCGAACAAAACAAACAGAAAAAAAACAAAAACGTGCGCATTAACCCCTCGCATGAAAACGCTAACCGGCGACAATCCCTCTAAACTCAAAAGGTCCATGAACGCCCACGAGCCCCCACGACAACTTTGCCATCGTATTGCTCAATTTTGCCCCACAAATTTTTGAAGCAAAATTACATAACAGAAAATACTTTGTAAAATAAACCCAGTCAATAGGAAGAATGAACACAAAGAATATGTAGATTCATTCACAGAACTGTCTCAAAGGTGTGATCTTCCACAAATAAATTCCAGCTGATATAAAACCGATCAGATTCCTCGGTCAGACAAAAAAATGTTCTGTGATCCAGCTTTTATGAGTTCAGCGGATGACGTAATCATTCCAATGTCCTGTAAAAAAAAAACTAAAAACAAACTACAGCCAGCAGGAGGAACAAGCACGAAGAACAAACAGATTAATCCACAGCTGTTCCAAAGGAGTGTTATTCAATAGAACAAGCTCCAGCCACTAGGTGGAACCAACACAAAAATAAAAAAATCCGGCATCCCGGTTCACCGGATGGTCAAGTCAATTCACTTGGAGGCCGTATAAACATATATACCATGACTTACACAATCCGTCAGCTTTATAAAAGACATCCTTTGTGTGAGCATGTAGATATTTTGCGGTCATCCATAGTGTCCACTCTCAGACTGGCAGGGAACATCAATGCAAAAGTTTCTTTAAGGAAAAGTGTAATTCACAAAACAAGCTCCAGCTGCTCGGCGGAGCCCATGCAAAAAAACCTAAAATGTCGCTCAGCTTCCTCAAGAGTAAGTACAGTGAGTCAGACCCACTCACATGAGAAACATCCAATGGTTTACTCAGTCATTGATTCTATAAAAGACATTGCCAGATTTGGACATGTAAATACTTTGCGACCAACCTTCGTTTCTATTCTCAGTTTGGCTGGAAACATCAGAGCGAACGAGATCTTTTTCTGATGTAAGAGTTTCTTACATTCCTTGAACCGATCGCGTTTCTCTCTTGTCGAGTTCTCAAAGTCCGGGAACAAGAAAATATTATGGTTCTTCCAAGAAAGCGTTCCTTTGCTCCTCGCCTGGCGCAACACAAGATCTTTATCGGATAATCTCAGAAATCTGGCCAGAATCGATCGGGGCCTGTCTCCCTCAGCAGATCTGTGAGCTGGGACTCTGTGAGCTCACTCGATTTCCAGCTTGTGGCATGTTATGTCGAGCAGACTCGGGAAAAGCTCATCTAGGAATTTCACCATATCCCTGCCCTCCTCATGCCCAGGAATTCCAACAATTTGAACGTTGTTCCTGCAGCTTCTATTCTCAAGATCTTCAAGCTTTTCAAGGAGATGTTCCAAATCAACTTTGGTCATGGGCGGATTAGCAGTTAATTCCCTCTCCAAAGATTCCAGAAAATCAATTCGTTTTTCAACATCAGTCACTCTTGTAACTAGTTCAGAGAATTTTATTTCCATCGCCGTAATTGATCGATGTATTACAGCGAGATCCTCCAAGTCAGCAAGAACCTTTGTCAACATCACCGACATGTTGGACAACTGACGCTGGATCTCCTCTCCCGCCGCACCATCCAAAACGAGTCCCCGGTCTGTAGGCCTGTCAGGGCTTTCATCCTGAACACGTAAGTGTCTTTTAATGTCTCCAGAGCCCGAGGATTTTGACTTCTTTGCCATGTTTTGCATCAAAGAGCAATTGTGTAACTGGGTGTATCAAATTCACCAGCTTATAACATGAAAATAATTGAAAATTTAGCAAAGTGCGCAGAGCTCATCGCTCACACGTCTGCTCCTTGCATGGCGTCACGTGACCTCGGATAATGGGCAATTAACCGTCATTGAGTGTACATCAAATATACACTCGAAATTAGAGTGCATTGTGGGTGAGAATGAATGAACAAAAGTAGGGAATGAGTGGCTCAGACACTCTTACAAAATGGTGGGCACTCGAAATAGTGCACTATATAGTGGATAGGGGCGGTTTCAGACATAGCGAGTGTTCCACGACCGGGGTTGGTGCCCTATGCAGGCTGCATACTCTGCATTTAGAGAGCGGCAGTACCGCTGTACAGAACTAATGATCTAAATTCTTTCGACACTGAAAACTGTAATTACACTGAAATAAGAATCCACGCAGGTCTTTAAAAGCTATGAAATAGTGAAAGTAGGCATTAATAAAGCATGATCTTTCTTTGCTTTATATTTCAGCATTTTATATATATAATGTCCCTGTGGGACATTTTCACATTTTCACCATAATAGAAAGGTTTCCAAACCTCTCTTCTTATTGATAAATTCATCCAGATCTGACAAAAGCCCTTAAACTCTCTCATCATAAAAAGCCCTTTCTCTCATCATTTACTCAACCTCATGCCATCACAGATGTGCATGTCTTTCTTTTTTAGAAGAATTTCTCAGCTCTTTTGGTTCATAAAATGCAAGTGAGATGCCAACATTTTAAAGTCAAAACAAAAGAAAAAAATCAAATAATGAATGAACGTTACATTCATATAGCACTTTTCTGACACCACATGTGCTTCACACAGTGAACAGGGGACTCTCCTCATCCACCACCAGTGTGCAGCATCAACCTGGATGATGCAACAGCAGCCATAGTGCACCAGTACACTCACCACACACCAGCTATTGGTGGAGAGGAGAGAGTGGAGTGTTAGAGCCAATTAATGGCTGGAGATTATTAAGAGGCCATGATTGAGAAGAGCCAATGGGGGAATTTGGCCAGGATACCAGGGTTACAACCCTACTCTTTTCAAGAAGTGTCCTGGGATTTTTAATGACCACAGAGAGTCAGGACCTCAGTTTAACATCTCATCCAAAGGACAGTGCCTTTTTACATTATAGTGTCCCCATCACAATACTGGGGCATTAGGACCTACACAGTCCACAGAGCAAGCACCCCCTGCTGGATTCCCTAATACCTCTTCCAGCAGCAAACTTAGTTTTCCCCAGGAGGTCTCCCATCCAGGTACTGACCAGGCTTAGCTCTGCTTAGCTTCAGTAGACAACCAGTCTTGAGCTACAGGGTGATATGGCTGCTGCTTGTGTTTTTGGTGATTCACATTCTTCTCAGCATATCGCATGCTGGGCAGGGAGAAGAATGTCTAGCAAAAAATGAAAAATAAAAATAAAAAATCCAAAATAAATCAAAATTGTTATATTTTAGCATCTTCAAAGTAGTCATCCTTTGCCTAGAATTTGCAGACATGTACTCTTGACATTTTCTCAAACAAATTCTTGAGGTATCACCCTGGGATGCTTTTTAAACAGTATTGAAGGAGTTCCCATCTATGTTGGGCACTTATTGGCTGCTTTTCTTTATTATTTGGTCCAAGTCATCAATTTAAAAAACGTTTTATATATATATATATATATATATATATATATATATATATATATATATATATTCGTTTTATAATTAAATAAATTAATATGGTGGCACAATTATATTTTTGTCTACAAAACTAATTTCAAACATTTAAGCATATGCCTTCAGATCAAAAGATTTTTAAGATCATGAGAAACATTTCAGTCAGGTGTTTCAAAACTTTTGACCGGTAGTATATATACATACATGTATATATATATACATATACATATATATGAATATATATACATACATATACATACATACATACACACACAGACACACACATACATACATACACACATACACATACGTAGTGCAAAACTAAATACAAATCGGTTATATACAGTGCAAGGGAATGTAATGGAAGAAGAGGTAGGATGTGTGGGATAATATAAAAAGACTAAGCTGTGTATTGCACATTAATTATTGCTCAAAGGGGCAGTTTTAACTGTTCATGAGATGGATAGCCTGGGGGAAAACACTGTTCCTGTGCCTGACAGTTCTGGTGCTCAGAGCTCTGAAGCGTTGGCCAGAAGGCAACAGTTCAAAAAGGTAGTGGGCAGGGTGAGTGGGGTCCGGAGTGATTTCTCCAGCCTTTTTCCTCACTCTGGAAGTGTATGGTTCTTGAAGGGAGGGCAGGGGGCAACCAATAATCCTCTCAGCAGTCCGAACTGTCCTTTTTAGTCTTCTGATATCTGATTTCATAGCTGAACCAAACCTGACAGTTATAGAAGTGCAGAGGACAGACTCAATGACTGCTGAGTAGAACTGTATCAGCAGCGCCTGTGGCAGGTTGAACTTCCTCAACTGGCGAAGGAAGTACAACCTCTGCTGGGCCTTTTTTGCATTTTTTGAGTCAATGTGGGTCTTCCACTTCAGGTCCTGTGAGATGGTAGTGCCAAGGAACCTGAATAACTCCACTGCTGCCACAGTGCTGTTTAGAATGGTGAGGGGGGACAGTGTTGGGGGGTTCCTCCTAAAGTCCACAATCATCTCCACCGTTTTGTGCGTGTTCAGCTCAAGGTTGTTTTGACTGCACCAGACAGCCAGCAATTTAACCTCCCTTCTGTATGCAGACTCATCATCATCTCGGATGAGGCCGATGACAGTGGTGTCATCTGCAAACTTCAGGAGCTTGACAGGGGGTCCTTGGCGATGCAGTCATTGGTGTAAAGGGAGAAGAGTAGTGGGGAGAGCACACATCCCTGGGGGGCACCATTGCTGATTGTACATGTGCTGGAAGTGAATTTCCCCTGTCTCACAAGCTGCTGCCTGTCTGTCAGAAAGCTGGTAATCCACTGACAGATAGACGTGGGAACAGAGAGTTGGTGTAATTTAGTCCGGAGAATAGCTGGGATGATGGTGTTGAAAGCCGAGCTGAAGTCCACAAAAAGGATCCTTGCATATGTCCCTGGTCTGTCCAGATGTTGCAGGATATGATGCAATCCCATGTTGACTGCATCATCCACAAACCTGTTTGCTCGATAAGCAAATTGAAGGGGATCTAGAAAGGGTCCAGTGATGTCCTTCGGGTGGGCCAACACCAGTCTCTCAAATGACTTCATGACCACAGACGTCAGGGAGACAGGTCTGTAGTCATTAATTCCTGTGATTTTTGGTTTCTTTGGGATGGGGATGATAGTGGAATGTTTGAAGCAGCATGGGACTTCACACTGCTCCAGTGATCTATTGAAGATCTGTGTGAAGATGGGGGCCAGCTGGTTAGCACAGAATCTAAGACATGCAGGTGAAACACCATCTGGGCCCTGTGCTTTTCTTATCCTTTGTTTTCGAAAGCCATGGCACACATCATCTTCACAGATCTTAAGTGCAGGTTGAGTAGCAGGAGGGGGAGGAGGGGGGTTGCAGGAGGTGTTGGTGTTTGTGTGAAGTTAAGGTCAGAGCGGGTGTGGGTTGTGAGATTGGGACTTTCAAATCTACAGTAGAACACATTCAGGTCGTGAGCCAGTTGTTGGTCCACCACAGGGTTGGGGGCAGGAGTCCTGTAATTCGTAAGTTGTTTCATGCCACTCCACACTGATGCAGGGTCGTTAGCCAGCTGGATATTTCTCACCCACATCTATCATATCACTTCTAAAGATATGGATTTAACTACTGTAGTCTTATGGATTACTTTTATGCCTTTATGTGCTTTTCGGAGCATCAAAATGGCACACAAATTTGGCACCCATTCACTTGCATTGTACTACAGAGCTGAAATATTCTTCTAAAAATCTTAATTTGTGTTCTGCAGAAGAAAGGAAGTCATACATCATGAGGGCGAGTAAAGGATGAGAGAATTTTCATTTGTGGGTGAACTAAAGTGATAACTCAGCCATAATTTAATATTCTGTCATCATTTCCCAACCCTCATGTTGTTCCAAACCCGTGTGACTTCTGTTTTCTGTGGAACACAATAGATGTTAGACAGAATGTTAGGGACTGACAGTCTTGCTCACCATTTACTTTCAAAATATGGAGAAAAAAATACACATTCACTGAAAGTAAATAGTGACTCAGGCAAACATTCTGTCTAATATCTCCTTATTGGGTTGCATGGAAGAAAGAAAGTCATACAGGTTTGGAACAACATGATGGTGAATGATGACAGAATTATATAATAATTATAGAATTAATAATAATAATAATAATTCTGTAATACATGTTAAATGTGTATTATGTAATGGAATATAGGGGAGTTAATATCCATTATGTAATTTGTGAAAGTAACGAGTTACTTGATCAGGACGAGTCACCTGCATTGATTCAAGTAATTATTTATGTTTGTACTTTTAATTCTACTTGAGTAATTATTTAAAGTAATTGTACTCTTACTTGAGTACATTTTTTGGCTCTGGCATCAAGCAGTAAGAAGTGTAATCGAGCTAGAAATCATTATCTTGCCTAGAGACTGCAATGGCAAGATATACATTGAAAAAGGAGTTACATTTTGGTCTATTCTCACCCAAAACCAACTGGATCACTTCAGAAGACATTGATTAAACTACTGGAATCGAATTTATTACTTTTATGCTGTCTTTATCTGCTTTTTGGGGCTTCAAAGATCTGGCCACCATTCACTTGCAATGTATGGACCTACAGAGTTGAGATATTCTGAAAAAATGTGTTCTGCAAATGAAAGAAAGTCATACACATCTGGGATGGAATGAGGGTGAGAAAATTATGAGAGAATTTTCATTTTTGGGTGAAATACCCCTTTAACTTAAGGGATTCTCTGCAATTGGATCAGGTTCTTTGCTCTTGCAGTTCAAGTTATATTAGCATACATCTAATTATGAAGAGAACTTGCAAGTAGACAGCCATCCATATAAAAGCAGAAAAAGTCTTGTGTGGTGCAAGTAGGACTGGAATAGATGACTGTCAAGGTTGACACAGGTTAAGACCAACATTTGTAAGTTCTTAGTCTTCAACTGGGGCTCACAGAAAAACAGAAAACAAAGGTACCCCCTTGCGTCTTCTCAATGACGCGGTGAGAAACCCCATTGTTTTCAACAAGGAAACTTTGCCATCAGTTATCAATCTTTTGAATATTATTTTGTGTGCTTAACCTCAATGTTTTATAATACTTATAAATATATTAGTGTGATATTACATTATACAATCATATATAATATTTTAGATCCCCTTAACCAACCCCATTTCTAAACTAACCGATAATCAACAATATAAAACATGAAAGAGACACTTTGATATACATAATTTGATATACATTACACTATATATAGATATTTTTAAGCGCCCAACCGCACATTTATGCCTAAACTCAACCAGTTCTCAACAATAGAATAGACGTATCAAGCAAATAAAGTACAGTCACGATCATTTATTTATTAAAAAAAATGCACTATAATAATATTCCACACGATGACATTGTGTGAGTAGCAGAGTGAAACTGAAGGTTTTAATCAGTAAAAATATTCCCACTCTGTGAAGGCATCCTGATTCTACTGGCACGTCTCATTCAAAAAATATATGTACATCCGAACTTGAGGTCGTTGAAATCGGGCACAAGACACGCGAGAGCCAATAGCATAATCGCTGAGTCTCTGACTTCAAACCCCTGTCATTACACTTGAGGTGGCAAATTTTGAATGTGTCAGAACAAAACTTGTGCAGGATGTGTTATGGTGGATGCCAGGTGACTGTGTTCGGTGACTAAAAACTTACTTGGGTTTGTTTTTCACATAAAATGATAAGATAAGACTCGGAATACACTTCAGCATTGCAGGATGTGTACAGACAGATCAAATAGACAGATAAACAACAGATGAAATATGAACCACTGTGAATAAATTTTGCTGATTTCAAATGAAATGAAAATCATACCTCCAACATATGTCACGATGACAAAATTGTACCCCAACATATAATTAAACGATGCTAAAATTCTAATGCCCATTGCATCAGTCAGTTGACGTCAAAGGTTTCTTGTTGAAAAGAACGCACTTGCCGGATGTGTCGTAAAACTAATGCCAGAGGGTGCTTTTGCCATCTGTAGATTGACGTGCTGGGCTCTTGCACAAGCGTGGGGAGTAAGAAAGTGGAGTGAGAATGTGGGAGTGAGAACGTGTTGAAATAATTGAAAATAGAGTCCCTGCAAATACTGAAGTCATGAGACTTTGTATTAAAACTCTGGCATCATTTCACAATCTTAATTTAAAGTAACATGGCAGCATTGTGAGAAAACCACTGACCTCACGACAAATGTTCCTACCTTTACATGTTGTTTTCATGAAAAATAGGATACATGCTGCAAAATTGTCAATAAAAGAAGTACATTTTTTTAAAAATGAATATGTTGGAAATAGCAATAAATTAATTTGTTTTCATAAATTAATTTATTAGGTATTTTTATGTTCTTTCCCTTTTAAGGGTTAATTATCAGCAGGCTTACAGAATATTTTATATGTACTTTTTTCTGGAGTAATTAATATGTATCAGTAAGTGTACAGGCAACATTTATTTCCATTAACATCTGTTTTTTTGGTCTGCACCATGTAAGCTTGCAAAGGTGGAAAATTGTGATCAGTGATGAGAAAGCCTTTAGCATTCAATGATGTGCTGTGATGTGACTCTGTTGAGGAGTTCCTCTCTAAAGGTAAAAGAAAAGACATCAATCACAGTGAAACTGCATTCCAACAGTGGGTCATTCCATAATAAAATCAAGTCTTATGAATGTAAATCCTGGAATTATAAAGAAATAACAGGTTATTCTATTTGAAATCCACCCTACAGTATATCAAACATTATCTCGAGATAATTGGCACTACAATACAATACTCAAAAAGAATATCACTGTCTTCTGTATTTGAGCCTCTTTGGGGTCGATTTCCGCAAAGGCAATCCCTCAAAAAAAAAAAAAAAAAAAAAAAATGCAGCTGAAAAGTAACAATGCAAAAATATTTTTGTCTAAAAACTATTACCTTCTGAAGTATGAAGCAAATGAAACAGGGGTAAGGCACTGGACGTCTCTCTGAAATAGAAAAATACAAGTACAAGTGACATTATTAAACAGTATTATTAACAGTCCTACTACTAATCATCATCATAAAATCATCATATTTAATCCTTTAAGTAAAACAGAAAAGGTGCTAACTGTTTCCCAGCACAATTTATAGGTACAACAGATGACAATGTATTTAAATGTATGTTATATTGTTGTGAGACAAACAATTGTAATATTATAAAGATAACTTGAGACGTCTACCTTTGCCATGCTCATTTGGACCTCTGTGGTGAACATTAGTGCAGAAAATGCCACAAGGTTTGTCCCTAAAATTAAAACACATTCTTTTAGAAAGTAATGACAGTTAACATTTATTCACCTTGTGTATTACTGACTCAGTATGTCATATGCGGCACCACTGCAGGCTTGCATGTGTCATAGGACATTTGCGAGTGAAAGACAGAGAAATTAATGACCTAAAGTTAAAGTTTCGAAAATATGAGTGAAATTGATCATGTTGAAGTTGAAAATCTACAACAACTGAAATGAGTCCAACATGGTGAATTATCTAAAGTTACCGGATGCTTCACGGAATATTTTTTAAACACTGAGGGATAAAACAATTCAAATCTAGAGTGATATTCAATGATATACTGACATAACATTGTGTAAAATGATGAATAAAAGTACATTTATGCTTACCTTTTTCAAGCGACGCATCCACTGATGGTTGGCCCGGTGTAGATTCAAAAACACGCATGCGCAGAACTCCGACTTCTCTAACGAAGTTTCAACATAGAGCAAATGTTTAGATTTCGACCAAGATGTTGATGACATTGTTGTGAGAATGTATGTCATTCTGACATTGAATATATGTTATATTTACAACCAAACAACATTCTGATGTACCGACCAAATAGTGAATGTTGATTCAATATTGAAAATTGATCGACGACTGATCCCGACCATTACAATTAAAAACAGACATTGAATCAATGTCTCCTTGCTATCTGGGTGGTGACCGAGGCTGTCATTCATGTTGATTCAATTGAATTGTGTACTCAATTGTGACGAGGAGGAAGGCGTGGCCAGGCCGTGCTCTGAGTCAACTGATCAGTGCGACAGCGAGATAAAGGGGAGCCGGAGACACCAGTTTGAGAGAGAGATGCACGCAGCCGCTGTGTGTGTCCTTATGTTTTATGTTGTTTTAAGTTGGGTTTGTCATTAAAGTTTACATTGACTGTTCAGCTGGTTCCCGCCTCCTCCTTGCCCACGTTTACCTGTTACATTGGTGCTGAAACCTGGGAAGGAGGAGGGATGCGCTGTCGTGGAGTTCTTGCCGCTGCTGTCCGGGGGACGGAGGAGTCACTGCCGGCCGCTGGGAGTCAGAGGAACTGCTGCCATCCGCCAGGGGGTGGAGTACTCACTGCCGTCCACCCGGGGAGGAGTAGTGGTTGAGGGACAGGCGATGGTGTGTCCGGGAACCAGCGAGCCTGTTTTTCTCTCTCTCTCTGTGTGTCACCCGCTTGCCCTTTCCCACTCCCCTCATCTCTCTCCCAGGTTCCCAGGAGGCGGGGTGGACCACCGGCTGGCGGAAGGGCCGGAAGGGCAGCGTCTCCCCTCCAGAGATGGGGGGAGTAGGTCAGTCCGGATGGCGCCCCAGCCTGAATCGGGCGGGGGAGGAGTGTGATGAGGAGGAGGGCATGGCCAGGCCGTGAGGGTGCACCACCGGCTCTGAGTCAAGTGATCAGCGGGAAAGCGAGATAAAGGGGAGCCGGAGATGCCAGTTCGAGAGAGAGAGAGACACACGCAGCCGCTGTGTGTGTGTGCGTGTGTGTGTGTTTGTGTCCTTATGTTTTATGTTGTTTTAAGTTGAGTTTGTCATTAAAGTTTACGTTGACTGTTCTGCCGGTTCCGGCCTCCTCTTTGCCCATCCCTTACCCATTACACCAATTAAACTAATTCACTTTGAATTATAAAAATAGCTTTTGAATCAAAATCCACAGAATCAACTCGGTTCATGATTCACTGTCACACCCCTAGTCCCCCATGGTTATGTGGCAAGGTGTTTGTCAAGGCTTTGTTCTATGTCTGCACAGGTATAAATGAAACATACTTACCAGACATGTTTTAAACATTGCTGATGTATCTTCACGGAGGAACAAGAGAAGGCCTTCCAGGACCATTTTCTTTCTGTGAGTCACAATATTTGAGGTCTGCAAAACAGGTGCCAAATAAAAAGATTTTCTTAAAGATTTTTGACTTGTTGTTATTTATTGTGACTGAAACCATTGGGTTTCAATCCTGGTCCTAATGCTACATGGCACTGGACATTTTGGACATTTTGCAGGTATGCTACACACTTAAAAGTCATGGAGCCTCTACTAATGAGCCTATGAATCAAATTAGATGCATTAAATAAGGAATCCAATGTGCAGTGAGGTAGTATTCTTGCCTTAAACAGTCAGAGACTTGAGGAATACAGTTGGCCATCATCTTACTTCTAAACATGCCCCAAGAAAGTTATCTTTTCTGCACATAACATAACAAAGAGCTCTATCTCTATATAGAGATCTATCTATATTTTCTATGTTTTCTACAATTTTGAGGTAACTTTGGCACATGATTGTAATTAACTGGCTACCTGTTGATCAAGCTTGTTAAGAAGATCTTCCATCTCTTGTCCAAAAGCCCCTTTTCTTGCTCTGTACAACTTGAGGAGTTGCTGGATGTGCTTGTGTATCAATGCTCTGAATGTCTCAAGGAGGCCCACACTGGTGATGCATTTAAACTCGTTACAAATCTGCTGACAGATAAAAAATAAATAAATAAATAAATTTAAAAAAATAAAAAAAAAGAAACCGGTCTTGGCTGTAAGATTATTTAATAGGCTTCACTACCTCACAATAGACATGTACAAACAACACAAAAAATAATCTCAATGAAAAGTCATCTATAGAAGCAAATTATTCCTATTGTAATTTATTTGTTTTACCTCATTTGGGAGAAACAGGGCAGGCCATCGTTCCAGCACTTCAGACACCATTGGCCCGACTTCCACAATCTCCTTTCATCGAAGAGAAAACGTCATGCTCATTTTCTGACGGATGAGCATTTCATTCTTAGTTCTCTTCTTTAGTTCCTGTTCTAAGATGAGTCTTTCCTCCAGAGCATTATCAGACTGGCCTTCGGGATGATCTGGCAAGTAATTAACCTCCCCTTGTTTGGGGGAGCATCATCAATTTCTGTGTCCTGTTCTGTGCTTTCTACAGGATCACGTGAAGTCCTAGCTTCAAGATCAGCATTAAACTCTAGCTCTGTGTTATCCAACTCATTGTCTAATTCCTTGTGAACTAATCTGAAATATTTTATGGTGTGATTTTTATGTTTTCTTGTTCTATGACTGCTAAAGCTCGAAAGTTTGTTAGTTTTGAATCCACATCTTTGAAAGGGGCACAGAACAATTTCTTTATTTCTTAGATGTTGTCCAAGGTGTGAGAAGAATTGGGTTTCAATGCAGATCTTGTTGAAATCACAAGTCACACAAAAAAGTTGAATTTTCTTGTCCTCTTCTGCTTCTTTTGTGTACTCTTGAGAGATGCAGTTTGAGTGAGCTTGGGGTTTTAAAGGTGCAGACACAATTATTATAAAAACAGGGCCAATTTGTTCCTCCTCCGTGACGTAGTCTAATGTGTTTCAAAAGGACATCTTGAGAAGAGTGGGCAAATTTGCACATTTTACACTGCATGTGCCAACGAGCTATTAAATGTGAAATCCAAAGATTAGGCCACTGTAAGAGCGTGTTGTATGCGTGTAAATTCAAATTACACCGAAGAGTCGAGTTTAGGATGACGTTTCTTTGGTGCAATCTACTCTACTATTACAGAGAGTCACAAAATAACTAGTACATTTCTAAAAGTGTATGTCATAGTTTACTTAAAATACTAAGTGGCAATTTTGAGCTTGTTCCTTGACTCTACATACTGAATAATTGCCTCAGGCTCTATTGGACATCGTAACCAGTGTTCTACGATCAAGCTGATATATTTTTCAAACATTTTAACAAATAATTGCAAAATAAATATGTTTAAGTAGAATGATGAAGTTTGCAGTCTTGTTCGTCTCTATCGTGTTACTCGGTAAGAGATACATTTAAAACCTTTCCAGGCTTTAGAAGGTCAACTTGAGAAGAGTGGGTGAATTTGCACATATTACACTGTATGTGCTGTTAAGCTCTGAAATGCAAAATTCAAAGATTAGGACACTGCAGTTTAAACCACTTATGATTTTTTTTATTTTATTATTATTATTGCTTTATATGCAGCACACAACAGATATGTGTCTAAAATTGTTGTTCTTTCCCTGCTTTTGCCTGTCCATCGCTGTTCAGTCTTTTGTCCACTGAGTCTGTAATAAACATTATGATCACTATCTGATTCAAAGGCTCTCTGAAGGCTGGAACAAGCACTTAGAAGAGATAATGCAACAGTGAGAGTGTGTAACAGTTAATGGGTCTGCTCTCCATGCAGCAGTCTTATCTCTGCTTTTATAATTGCAATAAACATCCAGATAAACAACTGCATTTGGAAAGAGCTGTTAATTCCTCTCTCTAGGACATTTTAGACATGGTCATGTGATTTCCCCTCATTGCTACATTACAGAAATGATGCAATAGAGGCACTTGCTTGTTCATGAGGCAATTAACATTTAAATTGTGTGGTTTGAGCAAATTATTTTAATAATAATAACAATAATAAAGCATGGAATAAAATAAAAAGGATCATCAAGTGAGGTAATGGTTTGAACATTTAGTAGAATTGAATTTTTTGGAAAAGATTTCAATATCACCAGATATAGGAGGACATCCAAATATTGACATCCAAACGTTTTGAAAAGAAAATTTAAAAGATGCAGCACTCACTTCAGCTGCCCTTTTATTGACAGCTTATATATACAGTATATATATACTAAAGGAAAGCTATACATATACATTTTCACATTTTGTTATGTTGCAGCCTTATGCTAAAATGCTTTAAATAATTTATTTTTTCACATCAATCTACACTCTATACCTCATAATGACAAAGAAAAAAAACAAACAGATTTTTGATAACTTTGCAAATTTATTAAAAAGAAAAAACTGAAATATCACATTGACATAAGTATTCAGACCCTTAACTCAGTACTTAGCTGAAGCACCTTTGGCAGCGATGACTGCCTCAAGTCTTTTTGGGTATGTTGCGACAAGCTTTGAACACCTGGATTTGGGGATTTTCTGCCATTCTTCTCTGCAGATCCTCTCAAGTTCTGTCAGGTTGGACAGGGACCATTGGTAGACAGCCATTTTCAGGTCTCTCCAGAGATGTTCGATTGGGTTCAAGTCCGGGATCTAGCTGGGCCACTCAAGGACATTCAGAGAGTTGTCCCTAAGCCACTCTTGTGTTGTCTTGGCTGTGTGCTTAGGGTCATTGTCCTGTTGAAAGGTGAACCTTTGGTCTGAGGTCCTGAGCGCTCTGGACCAGGTTTTCATTAAGGATATCTCTGTATTTTGCTGTGTTCAGATTTCCTTCAACCCTGACCAGTCCCCCAGTCCCTGCTGCTGAAAAACACCCCCACCGCATAATGCTACCACCACCATGCTTCAATGTTGGGACAGTATTGCAGAGGTGATGAGCGGTGCCTGGATTCCTCCAGAGAAGACGCTTGGAATTGAGGCCAAACAGTTAAATCTTCATTTCATCAGACCAGAGAATCCTGTTTCTCACAGTCTGAGAGTCCTTTAGTTGCTTTCATGTGATTGAGGAGAGAATTATGCCTGGCCACTCTGCCATAAAGCCAAGTTTCTTTTATTTTATTTATTTTTTTATTTTTTTATTGCTTTCTTAAACAAAAAAAGCAAAAACAGTTCCTCCAGAATATCCAAAGCACCATAATATTCACATCTTTATGGGAACTTAAATTTGATGGAACTTCAGAGTAAAAGTGGTTGTAAAGTAGACTTTGTGCATCACACCTTTACTCTTGACATCTTTATCCGGCCCCCATCTGCTCTGGTCATTGAATAGTGGATTAATTGCCCTCATTGTCATGGATTTCTGAGTATTTCAAAACTATTCCTATAGTAGCTGCTGCCAGTTGGCTGAATTAAATCCTGAAGATGATTGATATACTTATTGACTGAAGGTCTTTTGTATTGTAGGCACCAAAACCTTGAATGTTTTCATAACAGACCCACTTGCATGAGCCAATAATTTGGTTATTTAAAGTGTAGGTTTCATTAAACAAGATTTTTCAAAAGTACTTCTGTGGTCGAGAGGGTAATTTTTGCCACAATATACTTCACTTATCAGCCGCTCTGTTGATAAACAATCAGTGTTGCTTAAAGCAGTTATGTAATTATAATAATAGTGCAATTTCATTTTGTACATTCAATAACAACCAGGTGCCAAACAAACCATTCCTCAGGAGTTCTTATAGTATTTAATATCTCAGTGAAGGCTGTCACAAGCCAGGGAAAGCACAAATGTCACTTATCAATGACAAAATGTGTATTAATTTATTTATTTATGCAGTGTTGAGCATCAAGGCTGCTTCTTAAATTACTACTGAATAGTGAAATTAAATAATTAAGTAAGCTCAGAACTGCATTTTTACAATATTCACAAATGGTAATATAGGTAAGAGCCAAGATTATGAATGCTAAACTATATTCAAAGGATTGAACAGCTCAATAGTGCTTAACATTTCACGCTTTCATAGATAAAATATTAAAACAGACCAAGACTATGTCATATGTATATTCATTATTTGTACATATGTATATTATCTGAGTTACCGTAGACTTTGTCCGTTCATACCAGTCTGGCCATTCTCTGTTGACTTCTCTCATCAACAAGGCAATTCCGTTCACAGAACTGCTGCTCACTGGATGTTTTTTTGTTTTTGGCACCATTCTGAGTAAATTCTAGAGACTGTTGTGCGTGAAAATGCCAGGAGATCAGCAGTTACAGAAATACTCAAACCAGCCCAACTGGTACCAACAATCAGGCCACAGTCCAAATCACTGAGCTCACATTTTTTCCCCATTCTTGATGGTTGATATGAACATTAACTGAAGCTCCTGACCGATATCTGCATGATTTTATGCACTGCACTGCTGCCACATGATTGGCTGATTAGATAATCGCATGGATGATTGTTGGTGCCAGACAGGCTGGTTTGAGTATTTCTGTAACTGCTGATCTCCTGGGATTTTCACGCACAACAGTCTCTAGAATTTACTCAGAATGAAAAAAAACCATCCAGCGAGGGGCAGTTCTGCAGATGGAAATGCCTTGTTAATGAGAGAGGTCAACAGAGAATGGCCAGACTGGTTCGAACTTGCAAAGACTACGGTAACTCAGATAACCACTCACAATTGTGGTGAGAAGAATAGCAGGTAATGGGCTGGCGCTGCTTTGGCGGCACGAGGGAGACCTACACAATATTAGGCAGGTGGTTTTAATGTTGTGGCTGATCGGTATATATGCATATTCATATACTTATGGATGTGCGGAATGTGTATGTGTGTGAATAGGGGGATTGGAGGTCTCAGATTCTGAGAAGTAACCATGACATGAGTGACACATGCCTGGACTGTTAGTATGTGACAGCACCTCCTCCTTACTCCTTTATTCACCATCCATCTCCCCCATCTGTACGAAAGCCTTCACCCAGCGACAGACTGAGAGCAAATGGAGGGTCTGATAGCAGTTGGAGGCAGCAGGAGCATGTTTAGCATCTGGGTTGCTCTTAAACAGGCAAAATGGAGAAGAGGGAGGATAGAAAGAGTGTCCCTCAATATCATGATTTCCTTCAAGTTAAGATTCTTCTTACACCAGAAGAGCAACACACTCGGCAGGGGTACGAATGCAGCCTGTGCAGTCTGTCTGTGGGGAGTTACACTCTGTTCCCCTTTATCATTATACAACTGCTTCTGTGCCTCTCTTTTTTTCTATCCTCTCATCTGCCTCTATCCCCATCCCCAGCCCCTAAGGAAGCAAGTATTTGAAGGCTCAGATCTCTTCAGTTCCGGCTTTCTCTAGTTGTGGAAAGCTCACAAACTCTTCTGCTGCAATTTGTGCTTGGTTCATCTGATTCAGGAAATGACCGGTGGATATAATGGGGCTTTACTTGAGTGGTCTAATACATGCACACTTGACAAGCATGTACAGTGGCCCCAAAAAGTATTTGGACCCTTAAGTCATAATTAAAAAGGTCTAAATGTTACTGGATTAGATCAAAAAAATATCAAACCGAGTGGCATCTGCAAAACAAACGATGCTAGACCTTTTCTTAGAACTTCACTTTTCTGAGCCATTTTGTTTTTAATAAACCACCTGGTGTCAACTTGATTTTAGTGTATGTATGGAGTCATCAACCCACAAGTTCATACAGGTGTCCTAGCAGAGTATTAAATGTAAACACATTATGAAAAAACAGAAAGAAACCAAATTATTTTTCGTAAAATTTTTTCAATCGTTGGTTTCAAAGTTTCAATATACACCGATGAGCCAAAACATCATGACCACCTGCCTAATATTCTGTTGGTCCTCCACTTGATGCCAAACCAACGCTGACCCGCTGAGGCATGGACTCTAAAATACTCCTGAAGGTGTCCTGTTGTATCTGGCACCAAGACATTAACAGCAGATCCTTCAAGTCCTGTAAGTTGCGAGGTGGAGCTGCCGTGGACCGGACTCCAGCCCATCCTAAAGATGCTCAATTGGATTGAGATCTGGAGAATTTGGAGGCCAGGGCAACACCTTGAACTCTTCATCATGTTCCTCAAACCATCTCCGAACAATGTGTGCATCGACGGTGAACAGGAGTCATCATGGCCACTCTGACTGATTTGCGGCTTTGCAGCCCCATACGCAGCAGGGTGTGATGCACTGTATTTTGTGACACATTCCTCCAGTAGCCATCATTCAATTTTCTGTGACTTGTGCCACAGTAGACCTTCTGTCGGTTCGGACCAGACGGGAGAGCCTTCTTTGCCCTTGTGCATCGATGAGCCTTGGGCGCCCAACACCCTGTCACTGGTTTGTGGTTTGTACCTCCTCGGACCACTGTTGGTACATACTCACCACTGCCCCACAAGCCTTGCTGCTGCTCTGACCCATTCGACTGGCCATAACAATTTGGCCCTTGTCAAAGTCACTCAGGTCTTTACTCCTGCCCATTTCTCCTGTATTCAGTATGTTGACTAAGATAACTGATTGTTCGCTTACCATTTAATCTACCCAGACCTAGACATGTGGCCTTTTTAGGAGATGGTCAACGTTATTCGCTTCACCTGTGAGTGGTCATAATGTTTTGGATCATCAGTGTACTGTATAGTAGTAGATAAATAGCCCAGGGTAAAGTTCTGTTTCCTATCTGTCACTCACTCGACGTTGGTGTTGATGTAGTGACACTAGGGGTCACTCTTGGGAGCCCGAGACACCTCTGGTCTTTGATAAAAGGCCATTGAAAATTGGCGAGTGGTATTTGCATGCCACTCCCCCGGACATACGGGTATAAAAGGAGCTGGTATGCAACCACTCATTCAGATTTTCTCTTCGGAGCCAAACGGTCATGCTCATTGAGCTGAATAGCACTGTTCATTCACCTCTGCTGGATCTGACAGCACATTTCAGTGGCTTTTCCCTCCTCTGCACTGGTGCACTGCAGAGAACGCCCCTGGGCGCTTCGGCAGAAAAACTAGAGAGTATATTTTCTGAAAGAGCGTTTTTCCCCTCTAAAAGTGTATATTTCTTTAAAAGAGCGCACACACGGAACGTCTTTTTAAAGATGCGTCTTTCTAAAGATGCCTTTCCGATCGTGTGTTATTCCTGGTTGCGGTCGTTTTCTCTCAACTTCGGATGGTCATGATCACTGTCTTTCGTGTCTGGGCGCGACCCACACGGAGGCAGCATTTATGAATGGTTCATGTTCTCACTGCGAGAACATGACCATGGCAACGTTGCGGTCGCGGCTTGCTTTCGTAAGAAAGCAAGCCACCCCTGCGGCTCCCTGCCTCGGTCCTCCTACCTACAGGTATGAGGTCAGCGCGGCTAGCACTGGGGGCGATTTGGGGACCTCAATGGGATTGCCTCCGCCGGGTATCCCCCCGCGGACCTCCCATTCCCCAGCATGCTCGTCTGCCCCAATCGGGCTTCCGGATGAGTTCGCCGGCTCGTCGCACGGCGAGTCTGACTTCTTGTTCGGGGCCCGCGAAGATGATGAGCTCTTGAGCGCAGCATCGGAGAGCGGGCTTGTCCAGTCGGATGCAGAAGCCTCAGCTGGGCTTCCCCCTTCGGGGACGGTCGCCCAGTCACAGGCCGATGCCGAAATGACGGACATGCTTTCCCGGGCGGCCGCGAGCGTCGGGCTAGACTGGAACCCTCTACTCTCCCCTGAACCCTCACAGCTTGATGATTGGTTTCTGGGCTTGCGGCGCCGCTCAAAACAGCCGCACCCCGCTCCAGTGCCATTCTTCCTGGAGGTGCATGAGGAGCTGACGAAGTCGTGGGAGGCACCTTTTACTACCCGTCCCCAACTCCGCAGTTCACCCGCTATCACTACCCTCGATGGCGGGGTGGCCAGGGGCTATACGGCGATTCCCCCAGTGGATAAGGTGCTCGCGGTGCACTTATGCCCGCAGAGCGCCGCCACCTGGCGTGGATGCCCTAAGCTCCCGTCCAAGCCCTGTAGGCTCATGTTGTCCCTGACGACTAAAGCCTACAGCGCTGCTGGACAGGCCGCCTCTGCCCTGCACGCCATGGCTCTCCTGCAGGTCCACCAAGCCAAGGCGCTGAAAGAACTGCACGAGGGTAGTTCCACCCCAGATTTGATGCAGGAACTGCGCTCGGCGACCGACCTCGCCCTCCGGGCGACGAAGGTCATGGCGCGGTCTAACGGACGGACGATGGCCACACTAGTGGTCCAGGAGCACCACCTGTGGCTCAACCTGATCAAGATGGGCGAGGCCGACAAGACACGGTTCCTTGCTGCCCCCATTTCCCAGGTGGGCCTATTCGGCGACACCGTTGAGGACTTTGCCCAGCAGTTCTCGATGGTAAAGCAGCAGACGGAAGCAATCCGGCACATCCTGCCCCGGCGCGGTTCAAGATCCCGCACCCCGTCTGCTCATCGCCAAGGGCATCCCCCTGCGGTGACTGCACCGGCTCTGCTGCAGCCCGCCCCTTCGGCCTGGCCCCGGCGTGGAGCCCACCGCAGGAAGCTGATGCCAACCATCTCACAGCCGGCGCCGAAGAACCCACGGAGGTCCTCGAAGCACCCCTGAGATGGGCAACCCAGGGATGAGGGAACCCACTCACGTGGAGCTGGTAGAAAGTCCACTCCATCCCCCGGTGGAGGGCCGGGTGGAAAATCTTTTGTTGCCTTTTTGTTTGATTTCACCGTACGCCCAAGTGGCTGCAGTACCCAACAGTTCAGCAAAAGAGCAGCTTCCTTCTTCCCTGGGTCACATACCCGGTGTGTACGGTCGTCACCACGACTACTGTCCACGGGCTTTTTCTTGCAGGACTGGTGCTCCAGCGGTGCCCTTTCCGCCCCTGAGCACCCAGCTGTGGCACACAGCCGCCCCCGATGTGGCAGCCTCCACGGGTTACGAGGACAGGCCTCTTCCTCCCCCATCTCAGGCTGTTCCAGGGGTGGTCACAAGGAGCCAGGTAAATGCTTCGATGTCCCTAGACTCAGCACGGCCACGACGTGCTGTGGCACCTCGCGCTCCGCCCCGCCACGAGGCCCCACCTGCCGGTACGTCCGACGACGTTGTCCCCTTGGTCCGCCTAGCACGGAATTTGGATGCATGGTTTGCGCTTTCCAATCCATCGCAGTGGCTGGTCCAGACTGTCCGACTCGGCTACGAGATTCAGTTCGCAAGGCGCCCGCCCAGCTTCACTTCACCTTGGTCAAGGGCGAAAACACTGTCACCCTGCGCGCGGAGATCACTACCCTCCTACGGAAGGGTGCGATAGAACCTGTCCCTCCAGCCGAGATGAAGAAAGGGTTTTACAGCCCCTACTTCATTGTACCGAAAAAAGGCGGGGGGTTGCGGCCAATCTTGGACCTGCGAGTACTGAACCGGGCTTTACACAGACTCCCATTCAAGATGCTGACGCAAAGACACATTCTAGCGAGCGTCCGGCATCAAGATTGGTTCGCGGCGGTAGACCTGAAGGATGCATACTTTCACGCCTCGATCCATCCTCGACACAGACCCTTCCTGCGGTTCGCATTTGAGGGTCAGGCGTATCAGTACAAAGTCCTCCCTTTCGGCCTGTCCCTGTCTCCTCGCGTCTTTACGAAGATCGCAGAGGCTGCCCTTGCCCCGTTAAGGGAGGTGGGCATTCGCATTCTCAACTATCTCGATGACTGGCTAATCTTAGCTCACTCTTGAGATGTGTTATGCGCACACAGGGACCTGGTGCTCTCACACCTCAGCCGACTAGGGCTTTGGGTCAACTGGGAAAATAGCAAGCTCCTCCCGGTTCAGAGCATCTCTTTTCTCGATTTGGAGTTGGACTCAGTCTCCTTGACTGCACGCTTTACGAACGAGAGCGCCCAGTCGGTGCTGGCCTGTTTGAAGGCGTTCACTGAAACTTTTTCAGAGGCTCCTGGGGCATATGGCATCCTCAGCGGTGGCCACCCCGCTCGGGTTGATGCATATGAGGCCGCTTCAGCAC
Source organism: Myxocyprinus asiaticus (assembly GCF_019703515.2). NCBI lineage: Eukaryota > Metazoa > Chordata > Actinopteri > Cypriniformes > Catostomidae > Myxocyprinus > Myxocyprinus asiaticus. Next base: position 29,269,753 of record NC_059365.1, read on the forward strand.
TGGCTCCAGACTCGAGTCCCGAGACGGGCATGGCGCCACGGGACACACCGCGTGGCCATTACGTCGGTCTGTCACCATCTTTTCAGCCCATGGACCGACCTCTCGTTTCTACGAGCAGGTGTTCCTCTAGAACCGGTCTCCAGGCGCGTCGTGGTCACGACAGACATCTCCAAAACGGGCTGGGGCGCTGTTTGCAATGGGCACGCAGCCGCCGGCCTCTGGACGGGTCCGCGACTGCGTTGGCACATCAACTGCCTCAAGTTACTGGCAATTCTTCTCACCCTGCGGAGGTTCCGGCCGTTGATCCAGGGCAAGCACGTGCTAGTTCGGATGGACAGCATGGCAGCGGTAGCATATGTCAACTGCCAAGGCAGTCTGCACTCTCGCTGTATGTCACAACTCGCCCGCCGTCTCCTCCTCCGGAGTCGGCGGCACCTCAAGTCTCTGCGAGCCACTCACATCCCGGGAAACCTCAACACTACAGCAGATGCGCTGTCACGGCAGGTTTCCCTCAGGGGAGAGTGGAGACTCCACCCTCAGGTGGTCCAGCTGATTTGGAGTCGATTCGGACGGGCACAGGTGGACCTGTTCGCCTCCCAAGAATCCTCCCACTGCCCGCTCTGGTACGCCCTCACCGAGGCTCCCCTCGGCATAGATGCGCTGGCACACAGCTGGCCCCCCGGACTACGCAAATATGCATTTCCCCCAGTGAGCCTGCTTGCACAGACTCTGTGCAAGGTCAGGGAGGACGAGGAGCAGGTCATCCTGGTAGCACCCTACTGGCCCACCCAGACGTGGTTCTCGGACCTCACGCTCCTCGCGACAGCTCCCCCCTGGTGAATTCCACTGAGGAAGGACCTTCTTTCTCAGGGACAGGGCACCCTCTGGCACCCACGCCCAGACCTCTGGAATCTCCATGTCTGGTCACTGGACGGGATGCAGAAGACCTAAGTGGCCTACCACCCACGGTGGTAGACACGATCACTCAGGCTAGGACCCCCTCTACGAGGCACCTGTATGCCTTTAAGTGGCGTCTATTTGCTAAGTGGTGTTCTTCTCGACACGAAGACCCCCAGAGATGCACAGTCGGATCAGTGCTTTCCTTCCTGCAGGAGAGGCTGGAAGGGAGGTTGTCCCCTTCCACCTTGAAGGTGTACATTGCTGCCATAGCAGCACACCACGACGCAGTTGACGGTAAGTCCTTAGGGAAGCACGACCTGATCATCAGGTTCCTAAGAGGCACCAGGAGGCTGAATCCCTCCAGACCGCACCTTGTTCCCTCATGGGATCTCTCTGTAGTTCTTCAGGGTCTACAGAGAGCCCCCTTTCAGCCTTTGCAGTCAGCCGAGCTTAAGGCACTCTCCTTGAAGACTGTCCTCCTAACTGCGCTCACTTCCATCAAGAGGGTAGGTGACCTGCAAGCGTTCTCTGTCAGCAAAACGTGCCTGGAGTTCGGTCCTGGCTATTCTCACGTGATCCTGAGACCCCGACCGGGCTATGTGAACAAGGTTCCCACCACCCCTTTTAAGGACCAGGTGGTGAACCTGCAAGCGCTGCCCCAGGAGGAGGCAGACCCAGCCCTGTCATTGCTGTGTCTGGTGCGTGCTTTACGCATCTATTTGGATCGCACGCAGAGCTTTAGAGTCTCTGAGCAGCTCTTTGTCTGCTTTGGTGCACAGCAGAAAGGAAGCGCTGTCTCCAAGCAGAGGATCGCCCACTGGCTCGTTGACGCCATAACTATGGCATATCTCACCCAAAACATGCCACCCCCGGTAGGGCTACGAGCCCATTCTACCCGTGGTGTAGCGGCTTCTTGGGCCCTGGCCAGAGGTGCCTCTCTAACATACATTTGTAGAGCAGCGGGCTGGGCAACACCCAACACCTTTGCAAGGTTCTACAACCTCCAGGTGGAACCGGTTTCGTCCCCGGTAGTGGCACGCAACACAAGCGGATAAGCCCGGGATAGCCGGCCGGGTGTATCACTTGCACATAGCACCTTCCACCTCCTTTGAGCTGAAGACGTGCTCCGTTAATTCCCAGTAGTATTCACAAAATTTGTTCTCTGGTTGACTTCCTCCGAGCCCTGTGGCAGTTGAGTTGTCGGAGAGACTCGCTGCCGGCCCAGTACACGCGCTAACTAAGAGCCCTGTTCTGGGGTAGGTGCTCCGCATGTGGCGGTTCCCTGTAAGGCTAACCCCGTGTGATCTATATCTTCTGCTAGTTCGTTTCCCTGCTGGCAAACTGCGTCTTCCTTGGGCAGAGCCCCTCTGCCCCAGTGTCCATGTTTGTAGTAACTCCTCCCCCATTGGGCAGGATCTACCTTGAAGGCTCTCCACATGGTTGGAAAGACCATGTGACGTTTTCTTCCACTTAAATATCCCCCCCTCTCTTGGGGTGAGGTGTGGTCTCCGCGGTGTCCTCCCCTTGGGAGGGACACCCCCCGACTAGACCTGGCGGCCCAGTCGGATAATCCCCCTTCTTTTTTAGGGAGTGGAAAAAGAGAAGGGGAAAAGAGGCCACGACTGGGTTAAGCCTGTCTCTATCTTTGGGTAGTCGACTTGTCCCCAAAAAGGGCCGTTCGATACTCATAACTGTGTTGGGGGAGGTTATGTGTCGACCTGGTGTGCTGGCTATGAGGCACACAGCAAATCTGCCCACCACACACCGCCAGTTCACGTAACACAGTTCAGCCTTGTGGCGTTTTGTATAGGGACCCCTAGTGTCACTACATCGACACCAACGTCGAGTGAGTGACAGATAGGGAACATCATGGTTACTGGTGTAACCTCCGTTCCCTGATGGAGGGAACGAGACGTTGGTCCTTCCTGCCACAACGCTGAACTACCCGCTGAAATGGCCAGACCTTATATCGGCTCCTCAGCGTAAAACCTGAATGAGTGGTTGCATACCAGGTCCTTTTATACCCGTATGTTCGGGGGAGTGGCATGCAAATACCACTCGCCAATTTTCATTGGCCTTTTATCAAAGACCAGAGGTGTCTCGGGCTCCTAAGAGTGACCCCTAGTGTCACTACATTGACACCAGCGTCTCGTTCCCTCCATCAGGGAACGGAGGTTACACCAGTAACCATGACATTTGCATTTACAATTTTAAAAGCAGGAAAATTACCCCCTACAAGCATAAACAATTGTTATGTTATGTATGTTATGACATTTATACCTTCTGTGTGTGTCCAAATATTTATTGGGCCCACTGTATGCACATTTGATGACCACTACTTCAGAACAGCTGCAGTACTTTTCAGATGTTTTCCATTTTTGGTGGAATACTGGGCTGCTCTCAAACCTAGAAATAATCTACAAGCCTTAGTACCAATGTGTAGTGTAAATTATTCCTAGTGAATGAATGTCAGAGAGAGCGAGAGAGGAAAGGACAGGGCTGATGAAAGGCATGTGAGATGCTTCCTATGAACCACATAATCCTACAGTCAGTGGAGCTGAAAGCATGTGTGTTGGAGTTTATCACCATGATGCTTCTCTACATCTCTGCAGTGATTAGCCTGCACAAGCCTCACAAATTATAAACCCCACTTGGACAGAACACATTCAGCGTCTGTTTGCCGAAAGGGCTGCCGTGAGTGGTTTAACACTTTGTAGATAATGTGGAAATGTGGTGGAAATAGCCAAAGCTCAGGGCCAGATCATTTACTCTGGCTAAAACTGCAGCTAGACAGCTATAACCAATTTCCTTGTAGTTAAACCTATGACAAGTCTTCTTCTCATCCTGACTCCTTGTTATCAGTTACCTGCCTCTGGATGCCGGTGAGAGAATTTGCAGAAAAAGCCTTAGCTTTTTTATTTCTCCAAATAAGAAAAGATAGAAACACAGAAGGCAAGAAAGTGATTTATATATTTTCTCCCAGCCGCAGTATTGCACAGTAGGGATGGACGATACCACTTATTTTTTTCGATCCGATACCAATAATTCCAAGTCTAATATTGTCAATACCGATACCAATACGATACTTCTATATTAAATTGTTGTTTTTTTTGTGATTTCTTGGGATAAATTGGTAATTTAAAAATTATTATTATTATTCAAGTCATAATTTTTTTTTGAAGGTTTCTGTTTTGTTTGCCTTACAAAAATTAACCATGGTTTCCATACAGTAACTATAGTTTAACCATGAGATTTAGTTAAACCATAGTTACCACACAATTAACCATGGTTCCTACTACCATCTTACTGTACTGTAGTAAAACCATGGTTTCAGCCCAAAAAAAAAAAAAAACATGGTTACTACAATATTACTTTAGTAAAACCATAGTTAACTATTTTTTTAATTACTTATTAACAACAATTATACACAATTATAAGAAATAAGAAATGTCACCTTTAGATATGTTGTCAGTTTAGTGTGAATTTACTCAAGAAGCAGTGGTGTGGTAGTGTCTGAAGAGGTGGGCGTACTGTGAATTTATGAAAAACACATACACCCGATCTCTAAACTTAATGTAAAAATGTGTAAGATTTTTATTTTATTTTTTTCCATTAAAATTGGGACTGTTGAAATTATAGTCCCACATAAACTAACAAAATGTATATCAGGGTAAGTTTCTTGCTGGCATGGTGTAGAGTACACAACTAAGAGCAATGGTATGGTAACTTGATGTTAAATATGTATTTAAATTAATAGGTGTCATTAATGTTCCTTTTATTAGGCTACTATGAAAATTGTTAATACTTTATTTTTACTCTAACTAATAAACTAATTCATAATACACAATAAACTGTTAAGCATTGTAGCTAATGTGAGTGTAGTAATGTTCACGTTAACACGTTATCTTGTATTACCATATACTGTATAGCCTGCATAAAAAAATGATGGTTATTTGTTTTATTTGTGTACTATTATGTGCTTTTCTGTGGATAGTGAAATTGTTTTCCTATTTAGAAATATAAATTGAAATTATTTGATATCACGAGAAAAAGGCACCATAAACAGCAGTAAACGTCACAAAAAAAGAGCATCAAAAACTAGCATGGGTGCAATAACATGCAGAATTTTCACAAAGTTTAATTGCATAAGTTAAATTTAAATGTATATATATATATATATATATATATATATATATATATATATATATATATATATATATATATACAGTATATATATTTACATTTTGCAGGGAAATAAATTTACAGTTCAAATTATAGGTTGATCCAGGGAAGCTTGTGCATCAGACGCTGGAAATGTCCCGCCCCTTACTGAAATGGAAAATATGATTAGTTAGCAAATATCCAATCACGTATGAAATGAACGTTCTGATTGGTGGATCAGCTTAGTCGGGCTGTCTGACTTGCCAATGCCATCAGTATTTCTCCCGCAGCTCCGTGCACATTTAGAGAGAATCTCTGTGCAATTTAAAAAATATATATAAGTATATATACACAGTATATTTATATACAATTGACTCAACGGTGCTGTGGCATCGCATTAGTAGATTGAAATAGTTCCAGGTCAATTGTTCTGGTGGCCATACGTAACATCATCACTTATTTGAGATGGGCATACTGAAAATCCTAAGAAAGATAGGTGGGCATAGGGCGTATGCCGGTGTATGCCCTAGAGACTATACTACTGTCCAGAAGCTGTTTCTCTGATTTTCTATCGCTACCTCTACAAAGCACTGATCTGTTTTGTTTGAACGAGCATTGTGACGGAGCAAGCGCTGGTCTGCTTGTGTCTTTCAGCATGCATGTTAAGATGAGCGGAAGAAGAAATAGTTCCCATCTTGTACAAGTATTTCCTAATATAGCCTAATTCTTTTTATTTCACTTTGAAGCTTATGATTATTGTTCATGTTCATGGTAACCAAATAATAATATCCCTAGTTAAAAAAGAAATAAGTTAGAATCAATATTTTTGTGTGAGGATCAGTATTTTTGATACAACATCAGTATCTGAAGTATCGATACTTTAGGATCGATCCGCCCATCCCTATTGCACTGTCTCATCTTATTAGTAGGCTAATGCAACTGTTTGTTTTAATACCATTTTTTTTCCTCTCTCTCACTTCTATGTGGTTTCTATGTCCTGTTCAACACTAATTTGAGCTGCTCTGGCAAATGATTAGAATTCATTCATCTGTTTCCCACCCCACTCTCTCTTGCTAAACTTCACGCCTGCTCCTTAAGCTTTATTCAACAGCCTTTTCAAGAATTTTGAGAAAAGCAATGAGAGAAGTTTGAAACACTTTGGGGACTGTTCTTTGTTGTTTAATGTGTTGTTCTTGAATCTTTTCTTAGAGGTGATATTGAGTTTTTTACCCCTCAGAAGCTTAAGGGGAAAGTAGTAAAGCTCCTTTGTTTTACGCAAAGACAGAAAGCCAGGTCTTAACGTCTTTGAAGTGCACAAAGCATCTGGGCTTACCGCCATCTTGGTGTAGAGAGAAGGACTGATGTCTGGGATGAATTCAAACCTGTAGAATTAGACGCTTGCATTAGGCTTTATCTGCACTGCTGTTTGGCTAAGTGAGTTTGGACCTTGCATACAAATATACTGCAAATCTTCATTGTGAAGCCTATGGATCTCAAACAACCACGCAAAGGTAACACTTTATGTTACTGAACAATTCACTCATGTGCTTGACTGCAAACAACATAGCAACCATACATTTTACTAAATATTTGAAGGTGCATACAAATACAACAATATTTATTAAATCTTTAATCCTCAAATTCTTTGCTTCTGAATGCTTATTTACCATGAAATCAATCCCATTTTGCCAAATTTCTGACAAGCGCCATCCCTCATCAGACAATTTTGCATCTATTCCAATGTAATCACCATTACCTCTTGTGCTAATGAAAGTGCACTGAGTGAGCAGCATCAAAAACATGGGTTCTGGTCCCATGGGAACCAGGAAGTAATTGTGTTCTCTTAAACAAAGGTTAGCATGATTTGGAGGTTGCATTTAAGCTCCAAAATATTTTTTTTGGCTCACTGACGGTTAGGTTTAGGATTGGAGTTTGGGTTAGGGGGTAGGGTTAATAAAATATCTATTCCTGTTGGCTGTAAAACTGCCGCTAACTGGGTGTTTTTTGTAAACTCTAGAGCAGTGGTTCCCAACCCCGTTCCTGGAGGCCCCCCAACACTGCAAATCTCCATTTTCTGACACACCCAATTCAGGTCTTGGAGTCTCCACTAACAAGCTGATGAGTTGAATCAGGTGTGTTTGATTAGGGTGATGTCCAAAATGACTAGTGTTGGGGGGCCTCCAGGAACAGGTTTGGGAACCACTGTCCACAACAGAGACTGTGAGTGAAAATCCCAGGAGAACAGCAGTTACAGAAATAATCAAACCAGCCCGTCTGTTACCAACAATCATGCCATGGTCGAAATCAAAGAGATGATTTTTTACCCCATTCTGATGGTTGATGTGAACATTAACTTAAGCTCCTGAACCATATCTGCATGATTTTATGCTTTGCACTGCTGCCACATAATTGGCAGATTATATAATGGCATGAATAATAGGTGTACAGGTGTTCCAAATAAAGTTCTTGGTGAGTGTACTGTATATCATCTGCAAAACTGCTCTAGTGAGAAATAATTAGTATCTTTATCTAAGATTTGTTTACTCTCTGATTATCTATGATTTTGTTAGTTTGTTATTTATTTATTTTATTATTATTTTTTTTTGTGAAATAATGCATAGTACTGATAATTAAGCACTATATATATATATATATATATATATATATATATATATATATATATATATATATATATATATATATATATATGTATATATATATATATTTATTTATTTATTTTTTTTAGCTAACACCTGGTTCACAATGCCATCATGGTATATTGTTCAGCCTATTGTTCAGATTTGGTCAGGCACAGATGTGGCAAGCATAGCTGATGTTGGGTTTTACAAGGCTCACTAACTGGCTCCTTGGCTCACTAACTAAATATGCTCCTTAGTGCACTTTAGTGTGTTAGCCAGCAATGTTTTTATCATGTACTAAGTAAAAAGTGAAGAGTCAATGTGCCACAAACCAGCAATAAATGCTTATTAAAGCCATATGGAACAAATTAGGTTTGGGTTGATTCAATTCACCTCATATAGTTGTAATGAGAGTGAATCAGCCCGAAAGCTCCACACTGCCAACACCCTGCGTATCTAACAGAATATCGAAGGCTACGAGCATGTTGATGCAAGCGCTGGGCAATCCTCTGATGTGGTGTTGAAAGTTTTATTTGGACAGCCTGGACAAGGAGATCCAAATGCATCATCAGAGGCAAACTGCTGCAATGAGAATATCCTTCTGGCTCGTCAGGTTTTCTGGTGGCATGATAAAGATCTCTTTTCCTCTGGTTGGCTGACATAGGCAGATGAGGCTGATCCTCATTTTGTCCCAGGGGTGAGTCCTCCCTCGATAATAGTGATTTTAATCTAATGGTGAGTTACTGGACTATGATTCAGAATCTTATTTCTGAATCTCTACTCTCTGGTGCACAGTATTTCTGCACTGCTGCCTCTGAATTCCCTCTTGAGCTTATATTAGAAGATCGTGATCATGAAAGAATGCCACACTTTCTTGACAAAACTGACAATGAAGCAGAGATTGTGACAATAAAACAGCATAAATGTGAAATCTTTCACCAGGGTTAACACAGTGCATAATAAAAAAGCTGAATACATTGTTCCCAGAAAGATTGTGGCTGTCTGCTGAATTGGCTGTAGATTGCCTCTGGGAGGATGTTGAATTCTCACCTCCATGTTTCAAGTTGAGGCAGCAGCCATCACTTTAGAGGCTATTCAGCAAGATTAACATTATACAGCAATGAGAGGTTAAAAGAGCACTCTCATGCCTTCCAAAAATCTTACTGTGACCTGAAGAGCAATATTTCCTTCTTCCCACTCACAGAGTTACATCTGTGTGCTAGCTTTCAACAAAAATAAACTGGAATGCCTACTGTCTCTAAACAACAAAAAAGATTACTATAAAGCTGTCTGGAACAGTGAATATTATGAAATGTGAACACACTCCTTTTTTGCCCTAGTCTCACATATCAGCACCTTTTAAAAACAGCAAAAGCTCCCATCTACATTGCAGCTTATTCTGTCTAAGAACTGACTTTGACATTTAAGGTGACCAAATTATGTTTTTGTGTGTGTGTGTGTGTGTGTGTGTGTGTGTGTGTGTGTGTGTGTGTGTGTGTGTGTGAAAATGACAATGCAGTCTCTACAGAAAAAGAAAACACTGGAAAAATTACAGAAAATGTGTATATTGCTCAATGATTTCTGCCCGTCAAAAAGCAAGTACAGATACGTCAATACATTACAGAAAAAAGTGGATTATAAATTTTTGTTCGTGGGTATCTAGTTAACTAAGTACCTCAAACAAAGCTTCGAATATTTTCAAATATATTTATGCCACTGACTTTTATGCAAATTTTGGTTTATTATTATTTAATCTCCAAAAGGCTGTTTGTATCAACCCGGTACCTTGTAAACACTACTTTGTTTTAAGATGAACTTATAAACACTACTTTGTTTTAAGACAAACTTATACAACATCCTATGTGGCATTACTCCTAGAAGTTGAGTAGTCAGTCAATCAAATTAGATCTTGCCAGATCAAGAAAGTGCAGTTTTGTGTCAATGTGGATCAGATGGTCAGCAAACAAAATATGGATGTCCATGTGCATTCTGTCTAAGGTTGGAACTATTATTACCCTGAAAAGCTGTGAAGGATGGTTAGATGTACGCAGACACCAACTGGCTAATGTGTGTTACTATTTAGCTATTTACTGTGTACCAAACATTTGCTACTGCTAAGTTAACTATTTCTAGTGCTTTACGTGAAGATCATTTTAAATTTACATATTGTTGAGACCCAGATTAAATCAGACACCTCCATAAATAAGCCATAACTGGGAATAACTAGAAGTCAGCTGATAGCTATTGATCTCTCTTACAGTTTGTAGGTTCAGTAAGCAGCAGAAGTTTCTTTTATCGACCTTGCTATCTTTGAAACACAAAATGCATGGGAAAACTGTCTACTTGTGCATCTACTGATATAAATGCCTTTAGGTTGAGGGCATGATGGAGCCTTTTGAAGTTCTTTACTGCTTGCCATAATCTAGTGTCCTTTATAACAGTTGTTGCTTCTCTGCCATTTAGAAAATGCTTCTAAACATTAGAGTACAATCCTCAGTCACAAAAATAAAGAAAACGTGGCATATTTTCCATCTAAATGTGAATTACAAACGAGGAATGGTTAGAGTGCCGTTGTTCCCACCATCCTTCTAAACCAGCAAGGAAACCTCAGTAAACCAGCATCAACAGAAAACCATGCTGGTTGACCAACATGGACATAGACTGTGGGGATTACACAATTTCAAATACCAATATATTCTAACTCTAATAAATACATATTACTTCACCACAAATTTGTCAATGAAACATGATTAACGTAAAATGAAGTTGAAATCGCACTGACATGTGGCTTCTACTAAAACATATCAACAACCTCTGTGGGTGTCTGGTCCCCCAAGCTAAAATGTGAAGCTATGCCCATGTTGACCGACTTCACCAAGTGTTGCTGGTAATCATCTTGGTTATGCTGTTTCTCCAGCTAAATCAGCTCCAAACAAGCATGAACCACCCTGGACAGCATCACATTTCATGTTGGTGTTGCTGGTATTTTCAACCAGCCTGATCTCACATAAATATTGACAAGTGTGTGCTGATTTTTCTTTAGCCGAAATCGGTATACGTTGACCAAATTTGAAAACACTGCCTCCAGAGGCTAAAGCGGTAAGTGTTTCAGAGCATATAAACAAGTGTGACATCCATTTATATCCAGGAGAGGTCTCCAGAAGCCAGTAGTAAAAATAATTGTTTTCAGCTGAACAGGGTGTAAAACAATGAAGAGAAATGCTTATTTTATTTAATCTACCCCCCAACCAAAACCAAAACCCAAATCAAACCTTAACCAATAGTAGAGACAAAATGCAATATTAGGGACAAAAATGCAACCTCCTTATCATGCTCGTGATTGTTTGTACAAATGTGATTACTTCCTTGTTTGATTGGGGATTGAACTGTTGTCTCCCATGCAACTGATGCAACACGCTACCAGTCGAGCCATGAAGGAAAGTGATTGTTGTTGAGCCATTCCAAATATGTCCGATGGGAGATAGGGCATGTCAGTGAGTCGGCATACTGTTGCCAATCCTAGGGTAACGGAACTTTCGGAAACAGCATGGCGACTTCGCGTGTGATCATGTTGTTTCAATAGGGCTAAAACACTTCTGAAGGACAAACTCACTTACGCTTCTTGTTTCTGATTGTATACAGCCTTAAACAGCACTTCTATACAGATTGTGCTTTATACACAGGGTAGGGAGGGTTACTTTCTAAATGTATTCCACTACAGATTACAGAATACATGCTGTAAAATGTTATTTATTACGTATTCCGTTAGATTACTCAAGGTCAGTAATGTATTCTAAATACTTTGGATTACTTCTTCAGCACTGGTAAAATTTTTTCACTTGTTTTGACTATAAAAACTCTGCCAGTACAGTAAGACAAAATACACATGTTAAAAATACATTCTCTGAAAAACCTAAATATCTTATGCAGTGTTGTTTCTAAAACAAGATTAATCAAATTGATCTTGTTTTAAGGATTTGTAGATATTTTTACAGGAAAACAATAAAACAATGATTATCAAGAATATGATTTTTGCCCTAATATCAAAGTTCTTTCTAGAAAAAAAATAATTATGATCCAACGGGAATCATCTTGATAAAAAAATATGATCGTGCCTGGTAACGTGCATGTAAAGTGGCTAGAAATAGCATTTCAGCTTAGTGTAAAGCTGACAGTTTACACAAGGTGTATTTCTTCTGCTCCAAACTTACTTCAAACTTACTTCTCTGTCTGCTCGTATGAATGTAACACATCATAAGAAAGTGTTTCACTGCTGTTCAAATGCACTTTGGATCGCATCATTTATATGTATAAATGTTTTTCATCTGAAAGGACTAAATATTAAATGAAACAAATGACAATAAAATGCAAAGTAATCTCTTCAGTAATCAAAATACTTTTTGAATGTAACTGTATTCTAATTACCAATGATTTAAATTGTAACTGTAGTGGAATACAGTTACTTATGCTTTGTATTTTAAATATGTATTCCCATTACATGTATTTCGTTACTCCCCAACCCTGTTTATGCAAGAACTGCTTACTTTCATCCTTTGTAGCTCTTTAGAGCTTGTTGCCCATCAAGTTGTGAACCTGTGTTTATTCTCTGCTTTCTCTCCCTCACTCCAGTCAAAGCACCTAGGTAAAAGCACAATCAGTAACCTGACAACCAGAGGGCAGTCCTTCATCCACCTCAGCGTATGCTGTCCGTGTGATGTCCAGCTTTTAGCACTCTTGGGTTAATAGTTGGAGACCTCAATAGGCAGGCAGAGGTTTCTCATAATAGTCTCTCACTTTTCCGTTGCTAAAATGGACACATATCAGCCCACACCTTGGTCTTATGTCTCTTTTTGAGATTCATGCATAATGCACACATCCAACAAAACAAAACAAAAAAATCTATTTTTTTCAAAGGTAGGACAAGGACAAGGTTGTCAGTTTGCATATTATGGTGCTCAAAAAAGAGAACATGGCATCTTGTTGAAGTAGAGTGAAAGAGACAGAAGATAATGAATGACGAACATGCTCTGATTCAAACAGAGTCTAACTCAAGGTTGCACATACTTATATGTGATGAAATGTACATGAAGTTTGCACTATTTTAGTAGAATGGAACATTTTACATTCTTCTTTTGGTGTTGCAATGAAATGCAATGATGCATCCTGAAAATAACAAAAATTTCCATTTAAACAAAACATGATATAAGAAGAAGTGAATCTTTTGCATAAATGTATTGCAGCTAATAAAAATTCAGCGATGCATAGCAATTCTTTCTCCAATGACTCTGAATTGATTCTCAAAAAAATCTGAATAATTTCCGAGTTCAGTTTAAACCACGGCTGCGCAGTGGCGCGCCAGAAACAGAGATAGAATGACGTCAAGCGCTTAAACAAGACTATTTGCAGATTAGGTGTATCAAATGCATGACCATTCATGCTGGAATTTAACTACGATCCCAAATTTTTTTCACAAACACAAGCACATAGCAACGAGAGCGTTTATTCATGATAACATGCCAACAAACAACATGAAAGACGAGCTCGTGCTCGTTATTGCACTGATTTGCACATAACTCATAGAAGCAGATATATCACTCATCCTGGACCAGCAACTTCGACTTGTGGTTATAGTTAAATTAATGTAGTTATATTAAAATGAATAGGTATGGCATAGATTAATTTTAAATAATAATTAAATACTATTGAATGATTAACAATGCTTTAAAAAAAAAAAAAGAAAAACATACATATATATATTATATTCATATATTCACACCTAAATGAAAAAGTTGGTTTGTTGATCATAATTATTATTATTTTTTTGTACGGTATATTACATTTCCAGTAGCCTATTAAAATGAAATGACTGCTGATCAACATATGTTTAGGGTAGACTGGAGCTCGTTGTCACACTTTTTACTCCAGGGAATATTTCCCAGGGTAGGTTTAATTTTGAAAGTCATATCTTAAAGTCTTGGCTACAGAAAAAAGTTATTGAACATTTTTCTGATTTTCTGTTATTGCCCCCCTTAAAAAGATACAGTTCATTAAACACACGTTGAACTATTGTAAGAACTTACCCCAATAGTGGTGAGTCAAGTCAGGTATAAATGTATTTATAAAGCAACATAAGTTGATCCAATAAAACAAGATAATCATACAACTATATATATATATATATATATATATATATATATATATATATATATATATATATATATATATACACACAAACACTGGTGGCCAAACGTTTGGAATAATATACAGATTTGCACTTTTGGAATGAAATTGGTACTTTAATTCACCAAAGTTGCATTCAACTGATCACAAAGTATAGTCAGGACATTACTGATATAAAAAACAGCACCATAACTATTTGAAAAAAATAAATAAAATAAAAGTAAGTTTTGATCAAATCTAGATAGGCCCCACCTTATCCTTGAGTAATCATGCTAAATTACTAATTTGGTACAAGAAAATCACTTGCCATTATATCAAACACAGTTGAAAGCTATTCGTTAAATGAAGCTTAACATTGTCTTTGTGTTTGTTTTTGAGTTGCCACAGTATGCAATAGACTGGCATTTCTTAAGGTCAATATTATGCCAAAAATGGCAACAACAAAAAAAGAAACAGCTTTCTCTAGAAACTCGTCAGTTATTGTTTTGAGGAAGGAAGGATATACAATGCTTGAAATTGCCAAAAAACAGAAGATTTTATACAAAGGTGTACACTACAGTCTTCAAAGCCAAAGGACAACTGGCTCTAACAAGGACAGAAAGAGATGTGTAAGGCCCAGATACAACTAAACAAGAGGATAAGTACATCAGAGTCTCTAGTTTGAGAAATAGACACCTCACATGTCCTCAGCTGACAGCTTCATTGAGTTCTACCTGCTCAACATCAGTTTCACGTTCAGCAGTAAAGAGAAGACTCAGGGGTGCAGGCCTTATGGGAAGAATTGAAAATAAAAAGCCACTTTTGAAACAGAAAAACAAAAAGTAATGGTTAGAGTATGTAACTCTATGGCAAAGTAACACAGATATTGGACAACAGGTAATTGGAAAAGAGTGTTATGGATCTTAAACCCATTGAGCATTTGTGGGATCAGCTAGACTCTAAGCTGCGTGAGAAGTGCCCGACAAGACAGCCACATCTATGGCAAGTGCAACAGGAAGCATGGGGTGAAATGTCACCTGAATATCTGGACAAACTGACAGCTAGAATGCAAAGGATCTGCAAAGCTGTCACTGCTGCACGTGGAGGATTTTTTGATGAGAACTCTTTGAAGTAGTTTTTTTTTTTCAAATTTTAACAGTAGTTTTTCACGTTATTAATGTCCTGACTATACATTGTGATCAGCGGAATATCACTTTGGTGAATAAAAGTACCAATAGCTTTCCATAAGAGCAAAATCTGTACATTATTCCAAACTTCTGGCCGCCAGTGAATATATATATATATATATATATATATATATATATATATATATATATATATATATATATATATATATATATACACATATATATAAACAAAAATAAAATACAATAAAATGTATAATCAGCAAAATAGAACAATAACATACAAATACAGCCTCACAATAATCTTTATCAAAAGCTAAAGAGTAAAAATAAGATTTAAGAGAATATTTAAAAATAACTAGAGAAGTTATTTTTCATGTGAAAATGGAGACTGTTCCAGAATTCGGGGGCAACAACAGAAAAGGCACCCTTAAGGGGGACAGATAAAAGAAGGTGAAGTATGAGGTAAATTGTCACAATGGAACCGGCATCATTTTCAGCATAAGTGGCGTACGTTTCATGAGAACATTGGGGAATACATGTTCTTCCCCCGTAACAACCAGCCCCGGACTCTCCTAATTATAATACACCTGTATTTCAGCAAAGCTTGTGAAATAATGTTAATTCAGAGAAGTCAAATGTTTCCTCATGAACTTTGAATCTCAGAATTCAGATATTGTGCCAGATATTCACCTCTCTCTTCACCTGTAGTTTATTATTCCTCTTATGCCTATGGGCAATAAAAGCAGAGGGCACAAATGTTAAAATGTTAACATCAATTTGCATTGGAAATGAAATAAGGGTTGCTAATGTTCCAAAGGCTGAGAGCAATGAAGATCTGAAAGGATATAACCACATTACTTATCCAACAAATCAAATTTTAATGGCGTGAGAACAATTACATTGCTTTCAACTGCTATAAGGGGTGGCCTTATATATACAATATGCCCACAGAAGAACTCCTGGAGCTAAATGTTGGCTAGAAACACATTAGATGGCCATTAGGGAGCTCTAGGCTGATAGCACTCATCACTCACTTTTTTCTTCCTCAGTGGCCTCCTCAATGGTGAGCGTGTATGCATCATTATACACAGAAGACACAGTATATTTCTTGGGGGTGGGTGGGGTGTGTTGGGGCACCATTTCAAATAAACATATTTAAATGTGATCTCTCTAGAGGGATTAAGATGCATTATGTACACTGGCAAAGGTTAACTGCTTATCTTGCCAAACAGGAATTAATTATAACTTTCAAAGTTATTAAATCTTGTTGTAGACATCTATTTATGTATTAGTAGTCCATGTAACTGTGGCGAATAATTCATGCTGTGCCTGCAGCGTAAAGTGAATCTCTGTGTGGAATTGAATGGAGAAGCTTTATACCAAAGGAAAAAGCATTTCTTTTGTCATTACATTCTTTACTTCTGAAAACCATCTCTTTTTTACTAGACACTTGACAAAAAATAATGGGTATTTGCCTGAATGGCTGTTGGACAGAAATATTGATTGAAAGTTGTTTGAAACTTCCCAAAGGGGTCTGTTATATCTCTATAAATATTTATTTTTAAATTAAATGATAACTAGGTGTGAAATTACTGGTTCTGAAAATGTTAATTGGCTGCAAAAGGCACATAAACTTGAGCACACTTGAGACAGCTAAAAAACCTGCAAGAATCTTCCTAAGTTAAATGGTAAATTCTGCAACCTCAGGCCAACTTCAGGAATAATTATAATCGTTGCTGAAAATGAGACACAAAACCCCAAGTTTTGTGCCCTTTGTTTTGTGTTCCTAAAATAAATGCTAAATGACTGATGAACTTCTGGCAAAGAAAATAATTATGAACAATAAGCTGTACTAATATTGTGGCTCAGGAGAACACAGCACAATGGAAAAGTTGACAACATGCAAGGATTAGCAAACAACACAACAGAGTTAAATCACAGTACAATGACATAATTGTATCGTAACAGATACAAAATAGAACTGAGTTTTCACAGGCAGACCTGTGTTTCTGAGTAGGACCTCAGATTGCTATATGTACTGTAGGTCCACCCAAGGAGGAATATAATACCTGGAGAGAGCTACTGGTTTGCATTCTCATTCATCTCAATGTTGTGCAGTTGCCGCAGGAACCCTCAGAAGTATGGCGTAATCTGCCATTTTTGCTCATGGACACTCAGTTCAAATCTAGTTTTTTAGCCAATCATCTAAGCCTTAAATGACATGTGACTAATCACAGTGGAGCCGCAGGGAAATGACGTCATGGCAATTGGCTGATGGCACCACAAGAACATGACTTGGGTGCTTCACAGTACTGTAATTGATGCTTCCTTATTCCCTCGCTCCTGGAAATCGATAGAAGCCAGCCATCATGAAGGACATATCAATGACATAATTTCTCTAAATGCACTGTGAGCAGGTGAGGACCAAGGAAGCTTCCAAAGAAATTAATAATCACAGGTGAATCCTGTGCAGAAATATTTTTTGTCAAAACACCTGACTCAAACATAAATTATCCTCCTGCTTCACATCTCCCACAACAGTTTAAAGTCACATTCTATCTTTGCAGATTAACTAAACAATACATTTCACATACTTCAACAGTATATCTTAAATTATTAAGATTTATATAGAATGATTGATGAAGCTACAACATTATAAGGACAGATCTCTTAAGCGCAGTGAGGTAATGCAGTTTCTTTGAAGTGACGCTTGAGTGAGCAAAGATATTTCAATTTATAAATACATCTTTGATTCCTCTGTCCTTGCATCTTTTTCTCACATCTAAAGACACATCTTAAAGGAATAGTTCACCCAAAAATGAAAATTTGCTGATAATTTACACACCCTCAGGCCATCCAAGATGTATCTGAGTTTCTTTCTTCATCAAAACAGAATTTAAGATATTTAGGATTTCATTTCAGGCCTCCTCCTTTAAACAGTGCAAGTGAATGTACTCCATTTTTTTGAAGGTCCAAAATGCATATTTAGGGTGCATCAAAATAATACACATGACTCCAGTTGACAAATAAAGTTCTTCTGAACCCAAATGATTGATTATTTTTAGAAACAAAACAATACTTATATACTTTTTAACTACAAATGTTCGCTTCCGTACATCTCTGTGACACACGCTCATGAGAGGGATGACGTAAGCTCGTTGGTAAGGTCACGCATGGAGGAGGAGGTAGGAAGTGCGTCATTGTTTACAAGAGAAACTTGCACAGACCACAGATCAAGTGCCGTTCACAAACCAAAACAGTCCAAAACAATTTTAAACACGATGTCGGAGGATTTTGATTTCAGAAGAGAAGAGGAGATGGAGTTTTTCATCCAAACCTACCTATTTGAGCCCGAATACACCAATGAGGAACTGAGGGAGATGGAGGAGGCTGCAGCAGCGGCACAATCACAAGTCTCGGGGAGGCAGAAAACTATGGAGACGTGGTGGTGCACATGTAGTAAATGCCAACCAATGCCAACAGAGACAGAGAGCCTGTGCTGCCACGATTGAACCATAGCAATCCCACCGTTGGAAACAATTAGCGGGGCAGCCGGTGAGAACACTCCTAGTCCTAGCTGCATTACCAAACAAAATGGTTTTCCACCATTACTGAGCCCCAGCATTTTAGAGGTGTTTTTCAGTTTTTCACGAATAAACTGGAAGCGCCCTCTGAGGCCAGAAGAACCTCAGTAGAGTAAGCATCATGTTTTGTTTGTTACTATAGCTACTATGGTAAAAGATGCAACTTTGCAAATTCATTCACTCCATGCATTTGTTTGTTTTTACAAACACAATATAAACTAAAATAAAAAATAATTTCCAAATAATAATAACAAAAATATTACTGCAGTAAATAACCATCCTTTATTTCAGAGCAATGCCGTTGCATTATCTATTTGTGCTTTTTCTTTAGCAGAAATATATAGGCTATATGACAAAGTTTTCTCACATACCTGAGTTCGCTGGAAAAACAGCACTGGCACAGCCGATGAATTCAGATATCGACCCTTTTTTTCTTTCGATGGTCTGAAATCCTCAGGGGTAAAATGTTCACTGCACACCCTCCAATATTTGAGAGAATGTAGGGGTGTACTGATATCCAGGTTCAGCGAGATAAGCCAGAGGTTCAATCGCTCATGATCATGTATAGGCAATCGATGAAAAGTTAATATTTTTTCCCGGCATGCATTTTCTTTGGGGTTTCTGAAGGTTGAAGCATCCAGGATACACACACCAAATGACCATTTTGAACAATACACTTATACAAATACAAATCTACAGCAAAGACAATTAAACTTTTGTACAGCGCTCCTTCTCTTGTAAACAATGACGCGCTCCCTGCCTCCTCCTCCACGCGTGACCTTACCAACGAGCTTACGTCATCCCTCTCATGCGGGGGAGTAAAGTAATGAATTACAAATACTCACTGACTGGACTCATAGTAGTGTTTTGTATGTTTTGTTCACAATTCTTATGTTTTTTGTCTTGGATATTGTCTGCCTTATTGTCTACGACAGACAAACACTTTTGGACATTGGTTCAGCAATTTCACACCATAAACCGGGCTTCAAATTCCTCAATGCCAACCCGCTGTTTACAAACACGCAAGCGGAGCCCTTTGTCTGGGCAGTCTGGAAGCGGAAACGCAAAAGGAAAAGGGGAAACAGAGCCGGCATTCTCATCAGAGTAAGACGCCACGCAAATCGACCCCCGCTACCCACTATTCTACTGGCAAATGTTCAATCTCTGGATAACAAGCTCTGTGAGCTGAAAGCGCGGATCTCTTTCCAACGAGAGACGAGGGACTGCTGCATTATCTGCCTTACGGAAACATGGATGTCTGCGAAGATTCCAGACTCAGCCATTGAACCCGCGGGGTTCTCCATGCACCGAGCGGACAGAGCGAAAGACCGTGCACCGAGCGGACAGAGCGAAAGACCTCTCAGGTAAAAGCAGAGGTGGTGGTGTATGTTTTATGATCAATAAATCCTGGTGTGATCAGAGGAATGTTCATTCTATCAAGTCTTTCTGCTCTCCTGATCTGGAATTTCTCATGCTTCTGTGTCGACCATTCTGGCAACCGAGGGAATTCACAGCAGTCATTATCACTGCTGTGTACATCCCACCACAAGCCGACACAGACCGGGCACTCAAGGAACTGTATGGGAGTATAAGTGAGCAGGAAACCGCGCACCCTGAGGCCACGTTCATTGTGACCGGGGACTTTAATAAAGCCAGTTTAAAATCAGTCGCACCAAAATACCACCAGCATATTAGTTTCAACACACGAGGGGACCGGGTTTTGGACCATTGCTACTCTCCCTTCCGGGATGGCTACAAATCCCTCCCCCACCCACCATTTGGCAAATCGGATCACTCTTCCATTCTGCTTCTGCCCGCTTACAGGCAGAAACTGAAACAGGAAGCACCCACCCTCAGAATGATCCAGTGCTGGTCGAACCAATCAGTCTCTACACTACAAGACTGTTTTGATCACACGGACTGGGAGATGTTCCAGTCCGCCTCTGATGACGACATCGAGCTTTACGCTGATAGCGTAATGTGTTTCATCAAAAAGTGCGTGGAGGACGTGGTTCCGACCAGAACAATACGGATCTATCCGAACCAGAAACCATGGATAAATAACGATGTTCGCGCGGCACTTAATGTGCGGACCTCCGCTTTTAAGTCCGGGAACGCGGAGGAGCATAAACAAGCCAGTTGTGCCCTCTGAAAAACTATCAGAAGAGCAAAACGCCAGTACAGGAGCAAGATTGAAGGACAGTTTAACACCACCAACTCTAGAAGCATGTGGCAGGGAATTAACATCATCATGGACTTTAAAGGGAATAAAAACTCCACCATGAACACCACTGCCTCTCTCCCGGATGAGCTAAATACTTTTTATGCTCGTTTTGAGGGAAATAACTCCACCCTCACGGAGAGAGCTCTCGCGGCCGAAGCTACAGAGGTTAGTTCACTCTCCGTCTCTGTAGCGGATGTAACCCGATCCTTCCGACGGGTGAATATCCACAAAGCCGCGGGCCCAGACGGCATTCCGGGCCATGTCATCAGAGCATGCACGAACCAGCTGGCTGGTGTTTTTACAGACATTTTCAACCTTTCCCTCTCTTTGTCTGTAGTCCCCACATGTTTTAAAACATCCACCATTGTACCTGTTCCAAAGCAATCAAATATAACTTGCTTAAATGACTGGCGTCCTGTTGCTCTGACCCCATCATCAGCAAATGCTTTGAGAGACTAATTAGAGATTACATCTGCTCTGTGCTGCCTCTCTCTCTTGACCCATTGCAGTTTGCTTACCGCAACTACCGCTCCACTGATGATGCCATTGCATCTACAATACACACTGCTCTCTCCCACCTGGAAAAAAGAACACTTATGTGAGAATGCTGTTTGTAGACTACAGCTCAGCATTCAACACCATAGTGCCCTGCAAGCTAGATGAGAAACTCCGGGCTCTGGGCTTAAACAGCTCGCTGTGCAGCTGGATCCTGGACTTCCTGTCAAGCAGACGCCAGGTGGTTAGAATAGGCAGCAACATCTCCTCATCACTAACCCTCAACACTGGAGCCCCACAGGGCTGTGTTCTCAGCCCACTACTGTATTCCCTATACACACATGACTGTGTGGCAACACATAGCTCCAATGCCATCATTAAGTTTGCTGATGACACGACGGTGGTAGGTCTGATCACTAACAATGATGAAGCAGCCTACAGAGAGGAGGTGCACACTCTGACACACTGGTGTCAGGAGCACAACCTCTCCCTCAATATCAGTAAGATGAAGGAGCTTGTGGTGGACTTCAGAAGAAAGGACAGAGAACACAGTCCCATCACCATCAATGGAGCACCAGTGGAGAGAGTCAGCAGCTTCAAATTCCTGGGTGTCCACATCACTGAGGAACTCACATGGTCCATCCACACTGAAGTCATTGTGAAGAAGGCTCATCAGCGCCTCTTCTTCCTGAGACAGCTGAGGAAGTTTGGAATGAACCACCACATCCTCACATGGTTCTACACCTGCAGTGTAGAGAGCATCCTGACTGGCTGCATCTCCGCCTGGTACGGCAATAGCACCGCCCACAACCGCAAAGCACTGCAAAGGGTGGTGCGAACTGCCAGACACATCATTGGAGGTGAGCTTCATTCCCTCCAGGAAATATATATCAGGCAGTGTGTGAAAAAAGCTCGGAGGATCTTCAGAGACTCCAGCCACCCGAGCCATGGGCTGTTCTCACTGCTACCAACAGGCAGGCGGTATCGCAGCATCAGGACCCGCACCAGCCATCTCCATGACAGCTTCTTCCCCCAAGCAATCAGACATTTGAACTCTTGATCTCCCACAATCAAAATACATCAGCACTGCACTTTATTACCCTTACTCTTATATCTCACACCAGACTGTCATAAATTATATTATTATTATATTATATTCTCTCTTAACAACTGACTATCAACCAACAGCCTGAATTTCAATACAGTACAATACTGTACATTCTATATATAGTACTATATATACTTTTTTATATATTTTTATTTAAATTTTTTACTTTTATTGAATAATGTGTATCTATATAGCATGTATTGTATACTGTACAGTGTATGTTATTATTTGTATATTGTTGTGTGTAATTATGTGTATATCAGACGTTTAAATTGTGCTGTGTTAATTTGATGTTATTGTAAATTGGTATATGCCTCATCACTGTCACGACTGCTATGTTGATCGGAACTGCACCCAAGAATTTCACACACCATTGCACTTGTGTATATGGCTGTGTGACAATAAAGTGATTTGATTTTATTTACTGTAATTAACTACTTTTCCCCAAGAATTTTACTTTTTTAAGTAGTTTAAATATTGTATACTTTTACTTGAGTACATTTTATGTGCTGTAACTGTACTTTTACTGCGCTATTTTCCCACCGTCTGTGTTCGCTACTTCCCTGTCCTGATTTTATTTTTATCTATCAACATGACTGGCTAGGGAGTGTCTCGTGACTCCCATCCAATTAAATCACACACTTGAATGGCAGCTGTAGATTGGGGCTAACTGTTATGGATGTGGAGGATGCCTTTTTCTCCCTGCCCAATAGATGGCGATATGCATGAAGAATGTGAATAAACAAAAACAAAAGAAGAAGGTGAAAGTTAAAGTGGAGATTGACTGAGCAGGGAGGAGAATTTCCAGCAAAACTGGACTTAAATATTGATCTGTTTCTCACCCAACCTATCATATCACTTCTGAAGTCATGGATTTAACCAATGGAGTCACATGGATTAGGCTACTTTTATGCTGACTTATGTGATTTTTGGAGCTTAAAAATTTTGGCACCCATTCACTTGCATTGTATGGACCAAAAGAGCTGAAATATTCTTCTAAAAATCTTAATTTGTGTTCTACTGATGAAAGAAAGTCATACACATCCGGGATGGCATAAGGGTGATTAAATAATGAGAGACTTTAAATTTTTGTGTGAACTATCCCTTTAAAGCCCGATGTGGCCCCTGTACCAAACAACTGCTCTACCGCCTCTATTGTGCCAAGTGACCCTGCTTTTTTTTTTTTTTTTTTTTTTTTTCATTCCTTGCATTGTTTTATGTGCAACAATAACTCTCTCAGTCGGCATTAAGGGAAATTTAGACCCTGCACATAAACTGATTTTAATGTATTTGTTTCATACATTATGATATTTTAAATAACTTTTTTATCTTTTCATTTCTGTAATCATGTCGCCCTTTTATTTATTTATTTTAAAATCAGATTCATGTAGTGTTTACAGTATCTTAGATAAGTGATGTATTTTAAAAGTTGGCAGTCACAAACACCTATAAAATACCTATATTTTTTATTCTTTCTGGCAAACAGCCAAGAAAGGGAATGTAAATTACGGTATGTGTGCTACATTTTTAAATTGCAGCATACAGTTTTTATTATAAAGGGACATAACTTTCGCAACTCAGTACTCAATACTCACTACTAATGAGTACTTTTAAATGAGCAACTCTTTTACTCTTACTTGAGAAGTTTTTAGGACAGGTACTTTTACTGTACTCAAACTAAATTTTTTTAGTTTGACAGTACTTTTACTTGAGTATTATTTTTCAGTACTCTTTCCACCCCAGCTCTCATGAGCATGCGTCACAGAGATGTACGGAAGTGAACATTTGTAGTTAAAAAAGTATTTGTAGAAATACAAAAAGTATTGTTTTGTTTCTAAAAATAATCAATCATTTGGGTTCAGAAGAACTTTATTTTAGAGTCATGTGGATTATTTTGATGCACCCTAAATATGCATTTTGGACCATCAAAAATGTTTTTCATTCACTTGCATTGTTTAAAGGAGGAGGCCTGAAATGAAATCCTAAAAATCTTAAATTCTGTTTTGATGAAGAAAGAAACCCAGATACATCTTGTATGGCCTGAGGGTGAGAAAATTATCAGCAAATTTTCATTTTTGGGTGAATTATTCCTTTAAGGATGCAAGGAAAGTAGAGGTCTGCACAGGCCTTAAAATTAAACCTGACCCGTACCCGAGACCATGTGGCCTGACCCTATCTGGCCCGAATAATACCATCAGATTTTAAGCCCCAACCTGACCCAAACCCGAAATCACTCACTGTCTTTATAATTTCTTCGCCTAGCAAGAACTGTTGCAATATGCTGTATTTTATGTTACCATCGTAGACTACATTCGTAACAGTATTGAAACTGTATACATATACAGTTTTAAAAAGGCATGTCATGGTCTTACCATTTATCAAGTGCTGAAACTTTGCTTGGTGTGGAATAATATGAAACAATGTAACAGTCAACTCTATGCAGCCTGAACTTGTTCTGAACATTTAATCTTTGTGACACTTGTGCTAAAAACAATCTAGACGCAGTGCAACGAATGAAAAGAATGCAGGTGTCTCAACATGCATTTTTGAAAAACAGAACAGACGTACACAAAAACATATTCGGTGTGAACGGCCCCTAACTCATCTGCTCGCACGTGTCTGTGAGTGTGAGCGCATGCGTGGAACAAATTTGATAGGCCTGTTTATTTTTTCATTAATTACAAACCATAACCAAAGTCCTACTTGAAAAACTGACCTGAACCTAAAGGAATAATTCCTATCTCTCAGGTAGGTCCTTCAAGGTAGCCTGGAGAGGTGAGGTATTCAAGCCACATCAGCTACTTACTGGGGTACCTCAGGGATCAGTGCTTGGGCCACTTCTCTTCTCTATATACACGACATCACTGGGACCCATCATTCAGGCACATGGTTTCTCTTACCACTGCTACGCTGATGACACGCAAATCTACTTGTCTTTCCAGCCCAACGACACCACAGTGACTGCTCGAATTTCTGCCTGCCTGGTGGACTTCTAGGCCTGGATGAAGGAGCACCACCTGCAACTCAACCCAGCCAAGACTGAACTCCTTGTCTTTCCAGCCAACCCTGCTGTTGAACACAACATCACCATGCAGCTGGGTGCAACTACAGTAATGCCTTCCAAATCGGTCAGAAATCTAGGGGTAACCATCGACAACAGACTAAATTTCACAGACCACATCTCAAAGACTACAAGATCATGTAGATTTACACTCTACAATATCAGGACGATAAGACCCTTCCTCTCTGAACATGCCACACAACTGCTTGTCCAGTCACTTATCATAACTAGACTGGACTACTGTAATGCTCTCATTGCAGGCCTCCCTGCATGTGCAATTAGACCCCTGCAAATTAACCAGAATGCAGCAGCACATCTGGTCTTTAATGAACCAAAGAGAGCACATGTTACACCACTCCTTGTCTCTCTCTCCACTGGCTGCCGGTTGATGCACGTATCAAATTCAAGGCTCTGATGCTGGCATACAGAACAGTCACTGGGTCTGCTCCACCATACCTAAAATCATTTAGGCAGAGCTACGTGCCCACTAGAAGCCTGTGGTCGGCTAAGGAATGTTGCCTTGTTGTACCAACACAAAGAGGCACCAAAACAGCTTCCCGGACCTCAGCTTCATCATACTACATTGGTGGTACGACCTTCCCAACTCCATCCGTGAAGCTGACTCACTCTCTGTCTTCAAAAAACGACTAAAAACACATCTTTTCATGAACACTTAACCAGTCATAAAAAAAAAAAAAAAAAAAAATCCTGTTGCACTTTATTCTGTTTTGAATACTATTATGATGCTAGTGATACTTTGTAATACAGCACTTTTCATACCACTGTCTCCTAAGATGATTCGCTTATGTTTTCCTCTTTTGTAAGTCGCTTTGGATAAAAGCGTCTGCCAAATGAATAAATGTAAATGTAAATGAACATGATGGGTTCTCGGATCACCTCAGACTAGATGTCCTGAGGGATGTTTTTCCATCCAGCTCCCACAAGTTTCTATCCCGCACACAAACGCTCCAGCTGAATTTTACTCCATGTTCACATCCCCTCTGCCCCCTGTGATTTTCTTCCCACTGCTCCCATTCCAGCAACCCTGCATTTGTTTTCCACATAGGGCAAAAGCCATACAAATAGACAACAAGTGTACACAAATAAGGTTTTATTTTTCTGTTATTGGTACTATAAGATGATACTGATTTGATGTCCATCTGACTTGCCAGAGGTTGGTTTCTTCACACTTAAACTGACCATTTTCCAGTCCCAGTTTCACATTCTTTGATGACACAGTGTGTCCACAATTTGCTCTGCCAATCTTGTAAATCGCCATTGACTATAGCCTTTTCTAAATATTGGATCATTTGATGCTTGTGTTGTGTGAACATTTTTATGTTGGATTTTCTGTTTATTGTTATCAAAAACAAATTAATTGTAAAATAAATAATACATGTTTTGCATTCAGGAATTAATAGGCTAATCTAAAAATAAATATCCACATTTGATTATTTATGCTCTTCTCTGACCGCCCGCTCCAGCACACAACTCATGGACGTACCGTCCGCTACTGCCTTCAACTCTGAAATTTAATCCAGTGCCGCAAGAAATCTGATCTGGTACCGCGGGTCCTGCAGGAGTTCCACGGGAATGCAGACCTCAACCTCGGGCCCCGGTTGGGTTGCAGACCTCTAGAGGAAATGAAATCAGACTACATTTGTGGCAGCGGGGGTATGATTTGAGAAGAGGGTGAAGGCCCGCCCCAGCAGGTAGTAGCGGAGAGTGAGGACCGCCCCACTCCAATGGCTCCACTGCATGAATGATACCAATGCGTGAATCACCCGGTGGTATCTGGCTCTCCAGCCCTTTAAATTCAAGGTGGTCCACAGACCGGGGGCACAGATGGCTGTCGCCGACTTCCTTTCAAGAAATGGGGGAGGAGTGGATAGCTCCCTGACCTGAGTCGGGCAGTGGGGATATGTGGCAGCTGGGGCGTGATCTGAGCAGAGGGTGAAGGCCTGCCCCAGCAGGTAGTAGTGGAGAGTGAGGACCACCCACTTGATGGCCAGACACTCCTTTTCCACAGTGCTGTACTTTGTTTCCCTCAAAGAGAGCTTGTGGCTGATGTACAGCACTGGGCGCTCAGTGGGCGGTGCTCACACTCCGCTACTACCTGCTGGGGTGGGCCTTCACCCTCTGCTCAGATCATGCCCCCGCTGCCACAACATTATTGTAAATATGAGAATCAACCACAGTCCCAAGACCTTCACTAGTGACCAGTGCAGACAGGGAAAGATATTCCCTTTCAAATGTAACTTTATAAGCACTAAAACAACTGCAATAGTATATTGAAGTATTAGTGATTTTCACCCTCAATCCGGGTGGCAGAGGATGAATCTTAGTTGCCTCCATGTCTGAGACCGTCAATCCACACATCTTATCACATGGCTTGTTGAGCACGTTACCGCGGAGACGTAGTGCGTGTGGAGGCTTCACACTATTCTCTGCGGTAATGCGCTCAACAAGCCATGTGAGAAGATGCGTGGATTGACAGTCTAAGATGCAGAGGCAACTGAGATTCGACCTCCGCCACCCAGATTGAGGCGAGTCACTACGCCACCACAAGGACTTAAGAGTGCATTGGGAATTGACCATTCCAAATTTGGGAGAAAAGTGGAGAAAAAAGAAAAAAGATTGTGGATAGTTTGTTGCTGGGATGATGAGGTTGGGCTTTGAAGCGAGGCCTTCCGCAAGGGAGACTTGTGACTCCCTGTCATGTTGGTGAGTCGTAGTGCAGAGAAGAGAAGGGCTTCCTCTGAACTTGTCATTCCGAGCTTTCCTGGACTCTACATTGTGTGGATCCTGGGCAGATGGGCTAAGAGACAGAAGGGAAGAGAAGAGACGAAGAAGAGCAGAAGAGATTCGAAGAAAAAGAGAGTGTGTTCGTCCTAGGCGGGGAGGCTTTGTACTGTTGAGGTTGGCCGCACACCAAAGGTGTCTTGAGCCAATCAGAAGTGTCTTTTCAGATACCACGTGATCACCCTGTCCCTCTTCTGAAGGTGATTAATAAGTCTTTGTCTGTGAAGATTCCCTTTCCCCACCCAAAATAGGGCAATGTTTAATCATGACCTTTTATATCGCGGATACAAATGAATATATAAAAAATGTATTAACATAAACATTCCTGAAATGCCAAAAGAATCTCAATGATAGTAAACATGATGTGCTTTATCATGAATGGTTACCATTCTAGTAATATGACATGAATAAGACAAGCTTAAAGATTATAATCATCAATTTGTTAGTGATTACAAATCACTACACATATTTTAAAGGTTACATCAGGCTACAATCATTTGTGTAAGATAAACATTTTCTATCAAAAATAGACTGTGTGTTGTGCAGTGTAGAATGATACAATGAAGTCTTTTATAGTTTTATAGCTCATAATACATGTGTATGCACTTAAAACCCAAGAAAAGTTTTGCGATTGGGTTTTCCTGGACAACTTCCCTTACAGTTTCATTAGTCAGATGCAGATCAGCTCAGACTCGGTGGTGCCAATCTGAATTTTCTTAGCTTCTTAATGCTTAGAGGAATTGCTGGTGTCACAGGCCATCTTGGTGTAATTCTGTTTTAATTCTTCTTAATTTCCTTCTGTTGTATTGTATTGACCTTACAGTATATAGAGGAAGTAGTTTGCTAATGGTAACTAGCCAATTAGAATTTTAAAATAAATAAATAAATAAATACACAAATTCAGGAATAAGTGGAAGGATGTTTAAATAAGATTCAACTTACAACAGCAATGCACTGTTCAGCTTTACTGAGAAAGTTGGGTGAGTTAGTACTTTCTGTATTATAACTTTATTTTGCTGTGTCTCTTAGACCTACTGTGGTGTCTGCTTTGACAATATCTATTCTGGTATAGAGTTTGTAAAGAAGTTTTGATTGTTGGCAGCACATGCTGTAGTTTACATACTGTACTGCTTTTGTGTGGTTGTGATTTTCTTGGTAATATGGAAAATGTCTGTTGTGTTTATCTAAGCTTGCTTTGGCAACAGGTATAGCTACTATTGTCTTGTTATGAACCATGTGTGCTTGCTTGATTGATTGTGATCAGTATCACATCTGTTTATTAAAAATGTATTTTTGAACCAGGACTTGAATTAGCTTGAGTGAGTTAATATGTAATGTACATCATGACAAGTACCCAACCATATAGCAATACTGAAGATTTTGTTTTAGCAATGGGTCTGTTCTTATCATAAGTATAATGCATAGTTGATTCCAGTTTAGTATTTTCAAGTGAACAAAAATACTCCTTGAAGGAGGATAGACACACTGAAGCTTTTAGTAGATTTTAGGGTGCCTTCACACTTGGTTCGATTGATCGGACCAAACCCGAGTTTGTTTTATCCTGCTCCGCCTGCCCCCACTGTCTCTGTTCACATCGTATTATTTGGGTCCGAACCACGGTCTGAGGACAAACGGGCAGCTGTTTACCACTGTATCTAGGTAACAACTCAAGAAGAGATCAGCTTCACTGTGTTAAGTGAATTATTAAAGTTTGTCTCTTATGTTTGTCTGCCACAGATGTACTGAATGTGCAGTGATGTGATAAATGTTAGCGTTTGTCTGCTGCGAGCCCATGAATGCATTGCAAGAGATGTAAAGAATGTGTGCTGCTCTTTAAAGGGGATTTATTTGGACACAAGCAGGCATGAGAAAGGCATCATACTATAATAACTGCGATCAGGAACCTGCAAAGACACAAATTAAATATCACGACAAGAAGTTTACTTCTGTGATTTGGTACGATTTTTGTTCATATCAGCAGTGAACCATTGAACCATGCCCCAGACCACCTTTTCAAGTGGACTCCAGTTTGCAGGTGTGCATGCAAATTTAGAAAACAGTGATCACTTCATCCAAACAAAGCAAACTTTGACATCATTCGAACCCAGGTGTGCACCAAAAGTTCTAGTGCGAAAGCACCCTTAGTAGAACATGTTCCTGGACCTACATACTTTGTCACTGCTACAACATTCCTGTCATCCAATCATTGCTGTCTGACTTTAGAGGTGGGGTTGATGTTAGGGTTATGAATGGCTGATTGTTGTTCAGGGTATAACAAGGAATGTTGACACAGGAACATGCCCTACTTGTCTAAATCACATTCTGCACATAAAACAGCACTCTAATAGGTAAGAGTGCCTGACCTTACAATGATGTGAATTTTGATGCTATGGTTGAGTATCATTACTGGCTTGTAGGTGAGACATTTATTATGTAGAGTATATATATTTTAGATATACTAATAAATATGTGTATGTACTTATTGTATTAATCACATACATGGGCTGCCTATCAATAGATATATACAAACAATACTACTATTACAAACATTTTTAAGATTATAAAGACACCCAATCAAAACAAGGCACCAATTTAAGACTGTTTAATTTTATGTAGTTTTTGTTTTGTATATACTGGCAAACCACAACAAAACCTCTGATT
Source organism: Myxocyprinus asiaticus (assembly GCF_019703515.2). Classification (NCBI taxonomy): domain Eukaryota; kingdom Metazoa; phylum Chordata; class Actinopteri; order Cypriniformes; family Catostomidae; genus Myxocyprinus; species Myxocyprinus asiaticus. The sequence goes on from NC_059365.1 coordinate 29,300,695, forward strand.
CTGCAACCAGTCAGTTACACTGCACATTTTAAGCTTGCTGCTTTCCAACATTTCAGCATGTAAAAAGCTGAAGTACAGACGTGGCTTCTGAGCCGATAAGGTAGGGGCAGTGTAATCGCAGCAAAGCTAATTAACCAACACAAATTGGGCTGTACTCCATATCTCTCAGTTCCAGAGAAGCCAATCTTTCTGGGCCCCAAGGGTGCAAAGTTGCTGCCTGAGCTGCCTGACATGGGTTGCCATTGATAGCTAAAAGGGTTCAAGTGATTTCCAAGCAAAATAAGAAAAGGCAGAGAAAGGGAAGGAGGAATAAGTGTCTGGAAGTCTTTCCCCAGGCAGCCAGCTAGTTTGATGAGTAATGAAAAATAGAGCTTGTGATTCTGGCACAGCTTTTACACACAAATTGACTGCATAGTCAAAGCTACATTGTAGATGTTGAACAGTGAATTGGCACATTTTAACTATACCGAAACTAAGCATTTATAACTGGTAGACAAGGATGTCCTTGAAGACACTGTACACACAGGCAGCAGGTTCTTATGTGCCCTCTTACATCCTCCACATATTATTGTGGATTAAAGTTCTTAGGTCAACTGCCCTATGGGCAGGGTTGGGGAGTAACGGAGTACACGTAACGGGATTACGTATTTAAAATACAAAATATAAGTAACTGTATTCCACTACAGTTACAATTTAAATCATTGGTAATTAGAATACAGTTACATTCAAAAATTATTTTGATTACTGAAGAGATTACTTTGCATTTTATTGTCATTTGTTTCATTTAATATTTAGTCCTTTCAGATGGAAAACATTTATACATGATATAAATGATGCAATCCAAAGTGCATTTGAAAAGCGGTGAAACACTTTTTTATGATGCGTTACATTCATACGAGCAGACAGAGAAGTAAGTTTGGAGCAGAAGAAATAGAAATAAACCTTGTGTAAATTGTCAGATTTACGCTAAGCTAAAATGCTATTTCTAGCCATTTTACATGCACGTTACCAGGCACGATCATATTGTTTTCAAGAAAATTCCCGTTGGATCATAATTTCTTTTTTTCTAGTAAGACCTTTTATATTAGGGCAAAAATCATATTCTTGATAATAATTTTTTTATTGCTTTCCTGTAAAATATCTAAAAATCCTTAAAACAAAATCAGTTTGATTTATCTTGTTTTAGAAACAACACTGCATAAGATATTTAGGTTTTTCAGAGAATGTATTTTTAACATACATGTGAATGTATTTTTAACATGTATTTTGTCTTACTGTACTGGCAGAGTTTTTATAAATCTACCAGTACTGAAGAAGTAATCCAAAGTATTTAGATTATGTTACTGACCTTGAGTAATCTAACAGAATACGTTACAAATTACATTTTACAGCATGTATTCTGTAATCTGTAGTGGAATACATTTCAAAAGTAACCCTCCCTACAAAATAACAGGGGAACTGCACCCCTGTTATTTTGACCTCTCTCATCCAAACACAGTTAAAACAGTTCAAAACAGCCAATAGACTAATTTTATTATTGCCCATTGTGTCATGTTACCTTGGTGTTCACAGGACTTACAAATGCCTATGACACTGAGATCAGTTTCTTGCATCTTCTACAGAACTTCTCATTGCCTTCTCATAGCCTGTTCTTGTTGTCCTAAGTACGCAGTATTGTACAGCCATGGCCCGTGCATTTTATGTCTAGACCTTCAGTGCAATTCATGCCATTAAGAAAACACAGTTTTACAATGAATACATCATACATTATGTGGCAGTCAACTAATAATACCAATTCTGACATTATAAAAACACGTCCACACACAAAAGCCAGAACCAAGGAGGTCTAATGCGAAGAAAAAGCTCTCTAATAATATTGGCGATTTAAATTTTGCTTGCAATAAATTTTGTTTCATCAGAGTACACGGTTACTTTTCAAAACTTGATTCGACACTGAATGCTCAAGCAGCTTAATTTACACTTAGAAAACTCCTGATGTTGCTATAACAATGCAATAAGCACTTACCAATTTGCTTGAAGTGAAAATCAGTCTTCCTTTCTTGTTTAATTAATCAATCGCATGATCATGCAGAACATCTCAGGTTTTTAAATCCATAAGGATCTCTTTCTCAATGGCGATGTGGCAGTGATAGCCGACTCGTCAGCAACACACGCTCTTTGCTTTTAAATTACATACATCACTTAAAGCGTGATTGCGTCACTCAAGGCCAGCTGGAAGGCCTGGACTGGGACATATACTAAAGACCACACCCACCAAGAACAAATAAATCAATCTGATTGGCTATCTGATGCCTATTCACTGCAGTGTTGAGGGATTCTGCAGAAATTCTGAAGGCCTTACAGGGTGGAGCTCAGACTCACAAGCTGCTTCGGCTAAGGAGCATGGCTTCAGGCATGTGATTTGTGAAACAGTTGTCACACTTTGCTTGTAAGCATAGAGGAATAAATTCTGGTTGGATAAACGTTTTGTTTTTTGCTATAAGTTTGCAGATGCGTTAGGAGTGGAAAGTGATTGAAAATACATAGGCAAAAAGGTCAATGAGAATGAAAGGAAGAAAAAATATTTATTTATTAGGCATGTTCCACCAGCAGAGAAGGCTTTGCTGGCCCTGAGAAATCGCCACTCGTATTGTCTTAGCGTACATGTCCACTGATGCAGTGTCAGTAAAACTGATTAAATCATTCTTGATTGGAGTCTCTGGATCGCATTGGGGACTGTAGGATTGACATTGGTGTGGTGAGAGTGTCAAAAAGTTTAGATATGCTCAACTTTATGCTAATTAAATGGGTAATGTCATGAAGAATAAATTATTTCTTGATATTTTGACATATAATTGGTAATTGTACTATAAAAACATACTGTAAGTTTCAGAACTCAAGACTGGAGACCTATAAATAAGGTCTCCAGTCTGAAAAGAGCATTTTTTTCCCACCCTGCAAAAATGACTAATTTTGAAATAGGCCCCATAGTGACATAGGAAAGGGGTGTTCATTTGAATATCCTGACTCCACAACATACATAATTGTCGCGGTGAACTGAAAGAGCGGCTGAGGTACTTCAACACTTAAAGTAGTACAGCTGTATCTGTAGTTTGCTTTTAACCAAGAAAAAAGTTTAAGATGTCAAGTAAGTTCCCCAGACTTTGTTTTGTTCCAAGTTGAGGAAAAACTGCATCTCTGCATAGCCTTCTGAAGGATCCAAACATTTGGAATGATTGTCTTAAATGTATTTAAACTATTATTTAAAGTTGCTGAACACAACAAGGGACTAACCTTTGTTCGGCACATTTCTCTAAGGATTCTATAAGAAGCATTAAGATTCAGGCTTTCACAAAATGATATGAAAAAAACAAAAGGTGGAGCAGTTCCAACTATAACGACATAACAATAATGCTGGTGAATAACAAATGTAATATTACTGTTTCATCTGTCTTTTTTTGTTTGATATATTAAAAATTGTACAGTCAGCCGCTTTTGCTGTTCAGCTGTTTATTACACAGTTAATTACCAAAGAAATACATAATTTCTCACAAAATATTGATGTGAGATTTAATTATTTTATTGTGTAAGACGAATGCGTAGCACTGAGTGCAACAAAAGACAATGGAATAGTATACGCTAGTAAGGCTGCCAGCTGTCTCAACTGTCTTGTATTAGCCAAGATGTCCCATATTTTTGCTGAATTGAGTTCATCGGGATGCCCATTATCCCACATTTAAGCAGCAAAACAGTCAAGGGCGATCCACTTCCCTGGTTGACCGGAGAAATTATCAGGGTGGCGTCCCACCCGGCGAACATCCCGTATCAGTTGGATACAGATTTATTAACCCTTCACATTCGCAGCTGGTGTTATTCTGGACTATTTTCACTGTTCCCAGCTATAAATTACATTATGTATCACCAAATCTCGTATGCCTAATAATGTAAGTATTCAGGAGTAAAGGTATGCCTACTTTATGGTGGCCAAGAAGTGCACAACCAAATTAGCAAAGCAAATAAAATCTGAAAACACAACCAAAATTAGCCACAACACAATGAAATCAAGCCACAACACAACAAAACAAAGCCACAGCACAATGGAAATAAGCCACAACACATGAATTTAAGCCACAGCACAGCAAAATTAACAGAAAATACATATTTTTTAAGCACTGTATTTTAAATGCATGAGAGATGATGAGGCTGCCTGGAAGATGCAGAGAGGTGCTCGGTTTCGCGAACCGAACCAAATCGTGAGATGAGTGATCTGTTACACCCCTAGTTTTCAATTGTTATTTTATTTGGAACAGCTGTTGTAGTTTGATTGCGTGCTTCACATAAATTGGGAGATATAACTATTTATGATTGCCTGGACTGAGTGCTTTCAGGGGATTTTGTTAATAGCTTGCCCGTTTTCATTCTTTTATTCTTCTTGGGGTAAAAATCCACATGTGTTGGGGATGTTAGCCGCCTAACAGGTGAGATAAGCGGCTGCCAGAGGCCCAAATATGCCTGTGGGGGACCAATGAATAAATAAGTAAACAATAAACATAATTTTACATTATGAAAAAAACAAAAAACAGTACATTTTAATTTGAAATGTCCTTTTTCATAAAGCACATTTCTCTAAACACATACTTACTGTCACGTATTCCCTGTGTTTTTGCTTAGACTTTTATTTTGAAATTCTTGTTTAGTTCCCCGTTCCTGTTTCCTGTTAATTTTGTAGTCCTTTGTAGTTTCTTTTCATGATTGGTTTTCCCGATTGTTTTCCCCAGGTGTTCCTCGTTTCCTTGTTTGCCTATTTGTGTTTAAGCCCTTGTTTCCTCTGGTTTCTTTGTCAGTCTTCACATGTGTTGTCACGTTCTGTGCCTGGTTTTCCGTGTTTTGTTTTGTTTTATTCTAAATACTTTGTTTATCTTTGGTTTCCATTAAAAGCTGCATTTAGATCCTCATTCCTCGCCTGCCTCCTCACAGAAAGACTGACCAAGGAATGGATCTAGCGGCTGTCAGAATTCTACTCCTTCGACAATGGGACTGTCCAGTTGAGGATCATGTCCGTGAGTTTTTAGAGCTGGCAAATTAAGTGCACTATCCAGACCGCTCTCTGGTGGTTTTCTTCCGGGCCGGTCTGAATAGTGCACTGAGGGAACTGATGCCTCCAGCTGATCCTCACTGGACGCTCTGCGATATGTGGAGAAGGCTCTGGAACTTTGCAGTTCCAATTATACAGTGGATTATGATGGGAACCCCGGGCCAAAACCTTCATCTTTGGCTCCCTTCACCCACGCCTGCCACGGCCAACGAGCCTACGCCCACGCCTGCCACGGCCAATGAGCTAGAAGCCTCGTCCATCCCAGAGCCTGCGTTTCCAACCTCGTCCATCCCAGAGCCTGCGTTTCCAGCCTCGTCCGTCCCAGATTCTGCGTTGCCAGCCTAGTCCGTCCCAGAGCCTGCGTTGCCAGCCTTGTCCGGAGGAGGAGAAGGAGAAGAAAAGTTTCTGTTCCCAAGTCTCTTCCCATGTACACGACCACGGAGGTCGTTCCTGAGTCTCCGCCCATGCCCACGACCACAGAAGTCATTCCCGAGTCTCCGCCCATGCCCACGACCACAGAGGTTGTTCCCGAGTCTCCGCCCATGCCCACGACCACAGAGGTCCTTACTAAGTCTCTGCCCATGCCCACGACCACAGAGGTCGTTTCCGAGTCTCTGCCCATGCCCACGACTACAGAGGTCATTCCTGAGTCTCTGCCCATTCCCACGACTACAGAGGTCATTCCCGAGTCTCCACTCAATATGTGGAGAAGGCTCTAGAGCTTTGCAGTTCCCATTATACAGTGGATTATGGTGGGAACCCCAGGCCAAAACCTTCATCTTTGGCTCCCTGTCTCGAAGCCCTCCACGGCCCCTGTCTCGAAGCCCTCCACGGCCCCTGTCTCGAAGCCCTCCATGGCCCCTGTCTCAAAGCCTTCCACGGCCTCTGTCTCCAAGTTGTATGATCTGCCACTGATGTTGATGCGTAGGTCCATGAAGACCCTACCTCAAAAATTGTCTGTGCCCACGCCTGCCACGGCCAACGAGCCAGAGCCCACGCCTGCCACGGCCAAAGAGTGAGCACCTATGTCTGCCACGGCCAACGAGCCAACACCCACGCCTGCCACGGCCAATGAGCCAACGGCCACACCTGCCACGGCCAAGAGCCAATGGCCACGCCTGCCACGGCCAACGAGCCAATGCCTGCCATGGCCAACGAGCCCACGCCTGCCACGGCCAACAAGCCAATGCCCACGCCTGCCACTGCCAATGAGCTAGAAGCCTCGTCCATCGCAGAGCCTGCATTTACAGCCTCGTCCGTCCCAGAGCCTGCAGTGCCAGCCTCGTCCGTTCCAGAGCCTGCGTTACCAGCCTTGTCTGTCCCAGAGCCAGCGTTGTCAACTTCGGCCATCTGGAGGAGGAGAGGAGAAGAAAAGTTTCTGTTCCCAAGTCTCTTCCCATGTACACGACCATGGAGATCGTTCCCGAGTCTCCGCCCATGCCCACGACCACAGAGTTTGTTCCTAAGTCTCCGCCCATGTCCACGACCACAGAAGTTGTTCCCGAGTCTCCACTCATGCCCACAACTACAGAGGTCATTACCGAGTCTCCACTCATGCCCACGACCACAGAGGTCATTTCCCATTTTCTGCCCATGTTCTCAACCATGGAGGTCATTCCAAAGTCTCATCCCATGAACACGACCATGGAGGTCGTTTCCGAGTCTCTGCCCATGCCCACGACCACAGAGGTCATTCCTGAGTCTCTTCCCATGTTCGCGACCATGGAGGTCATTTCCCATTCATCCAGGACTCTTTGTCTCGAGCCTGCCACAGCTCCGCCTTCCATGGCTTCGCCCCTCGAGCCTGCCATGGCTCCGCTTTCCATGGCTTCGCCCCTCGAGCCTGTCATGACTCCGCCTGCCACAGATCTGCCCCCAGAGCCTATTCCTCCAGCGGCTCCACCCCCAGAGTCTTCCACAGCTCCGCCTGCTCCCCCAGAGACAATTCCTCCAGCGGCTCCGCCCCCTCCCCCAGAGACTATTCCTCCTGCGGCTCCGCCCGCTCCCCCAGAGACTATTCCTCCTGCGGCTCTGCCCGTTCCCCCAGAGACTCCTCCTACAGTGGCTCCGCCGCCTGACCCTGTCCCTGCCCTGCGGCCACCTCCCAGGCCTCCTGACCCTGTCTCGGCCCTGCGGCCACCTCCCAGGCCTCCTGACCCTGTCTCGGCCCTGCGGCCACCTCCCAGGCCTCCTGACCCTGTCTCGGCCCTGCAGCCGCCTCCCAGGCCTCCTGACCGTGTCTCGGCCCTGCGGCCACCTCCCAGACCTCCTGACCCTGTCTCAGCCCTGCAGCCGCCTCCCAGGCCTCCTGACCCAGTCTCGGTCCTGCGGCTGCCTCTCAGGATTCCTGACCCTGTCTCGGCCCTGCAGCCGCCTCCCAGGACTCCTGACCCAGTCCCTACCTTGAGGTCATCTCCTTGGTCTCCTGGCCATCCGCCTGATCTGCTCTAGTCTCCCTGGTCTCCTGGCCATCCGCCTGATCTGCTCTGGTCTCCCTGGTCTCCTGGCCATCTGCCTGATCTGCTCTGGTCTCCTGGCCATCCACCTGATCGGCTCTGGTCTACTTGGTCCTCCGAGCCTGCAGCGTCGCCCTGGCTCTCCATCCCTCCGGCTCCACCTTGGTTCCAAGCCTCCCTGACTTTGACTTGTTCCTCTGCTCCCATTGCCCCTTGTGCCCCCCTGAACTACCTGTTTTCCCCCACATCCCATGGACAATTTGTTTTTTTGTTTTGTTTTTGGAGAGTCTGGAATCCGCTCCTTAAAAAAGGGGGCTCCGTCACGTATTCCCTGTGTTTTTGCTTAGACTTTTATTTTGAAATTCTTGTTTAGTTCCCCGCTCCTGTTTCCTGTTAATTTTGTAGTCCTTTGTAATTTCTTTTCATGATTGGTTTTCCCCTGATTATTTTCCCCAGGTGTTCCTCGTTTCCTTGTTTGCCCATTTGTATTTAAGCCCTTGTTTCCCTTGATTTCTTTGTCAGTCTTCATATGTGTTGTCACGTTCTGTGCCTGGTTTCATGTGTTTTGTTTTGTTTTGTTTTATTCTAAGTTCTTTGTTTATCTTTGGTTTCCATTAAAAGCTGCATTTAGATCCTCATCCCTCGCCTGCCTCCTCACACTTACAGTGCATTTGACATACAAATAACAATAATGGTGACAACCAAAAACAACATATTAAGTATAAGATGAGCTCTAAATAATCACAAAATGACAAGTAACAGCAAGTTACAACAATTACAATAACAGACAGACCTTTGACTGCTGCAAAATTGCTGGGGCTTTTGTAGCTTAAATGGGCCAAGAATCACCCACTTATACAGGAACAGCCATCTAACTGTCATGTAAAGTCATCAATCACAGTCGGTTTTGTCATTATGCGCTGTTTAGGGGCAGGCTTATCGCAGATATAGTACATCATAATAAAAGCCCATTTTTCTGGTGAATGGAAAAAAGTATTTATATAATGTCACAGCAGAAAATGCGTTGAGAGCTTAAGTACGGCATACAAACCCTCGGTAAAGACTATTTGACATTTAAAGTATAAAGTTCTGTGTGTGGATATCCAATATACTTGCTACCATGTTCCTCAAACAAAACTCTGAATATCTTTAAACAATTTGATATCACTAACCTGGCAAACTTTGGCAAATCCAGTGATAATTTCATTCTTGAAAGTGTTCCTTTTATCAACCCAGAAAATGAGGCTATGGTTAACAAAAGTGTATTAAAGTGACACTATAGGCATACTTTGCGCCAGTAGCGGCTCATGACCACAAATGTAGTTGGGGCAAATTCTTGCTCTGAGCACTATGGATTATGCATAACCGCAGGTAAGTTTTACAACTCGTTGAAGACATAAACATAATAGAATGTGTGGTGTCTTTGCATAATTCTGCCACAATATGAAACTCTAAAATTTATTCAGATGTAATGAGAATGCTTCAATTTATAAAGTACTGTTTTATACAATATTGCCAAAGTATCAACACACAAACACACAAAAGAACAGTGACAAGTGAATAACAGTAATAATAATAATTGCAATAATATTGTTAAAAATAAAAATATGTTGACAGTAATTGTAATAAACATAATAACAACAATATACAATATTCATTAAATATAAACATTCAAAAAGATAATTATGAACAAAGAATCATTATCTTAGAATGTTAAGTGCTGTGGAGGAACCACAGGAAGGAGAGGGAGATGGTGATTCTGAGAGCAAAATAGCCCATTCTTTAAACCAGTTTAAAATTTTTATTTTTTTTGGATTGTGATGACTGTCAAGCTCAAAAAGCACATAAAAGCGACATTAAAATTTGACAATATCACTTGTGCGCTATATTTCAAGTTTAATGAAGCTGTTCGATAGCACTGTGTAAAGAACATATCAAAATGTAGATGTTAATACACTGAAATCTGAGAACTGGGCAGTCCTCTGCGCCCCTCTTACAATATATCCGCCCCACACTTTGAGAACCACTGCTTTAAACATAGGACAACTGAGTCTTTTAACTTATAATGTAATAAGGTTCTTAATAAAAAAGAATGCTGTTACACATGTTCAGCGATACTGCTCGCTATGTTAGCAATCTGTCACACACTGCTAGTGAGGACTATTACTATATGTTACCTTGGGCTTTGCACCATATTTAGCGGCAAGTAGGGTAGATTAAATTCTGCCCCAATGGGCCTCTGTTACGGCTCGTTGCAATTCCATATTTGACCACAGATTTCCATTGGAAAAAAAAAGGCCGTTGTGGCATTTTGGTTGGCAGCGGATTCTCTGCCCCACATGCTTGAGGCTACCAAGCAAAGTGTAAAAGAGATTTCGGCTACATAACGACTTAAAAATATAATAAAAACTTTTAAAATGCCTGCTTTTAATTACAGTATTTTGACCACATTTACTGGTTAACATGTGACATTATTGGCACTTTATAGTATGGATTTATATTTTCAAGAGGATTAATATTTAGGTGGGGCATGGCATTCTTCTTGTAATCATACATATACAGTATATGAGGCCTTTATTGTTCATGTATTGAAACAATCGCAGACCATACTGAAGACAACCACACTGCTGTACTGTTGCTGTACACTGCTTTTACAGACACACCCCCAAAGCAGCTTCAAGGAATTTAGCTCAAAAGGAGAATGATAATTAATTAAGGGAATATTGAAAGAATGAATGTTTATGAATGATCAATCTATTCGGCCAGTGATAAATTTAAATGAGCATATCTATTAATTCTAGAGGGAATATTACTCTTGTACCCAACAATAATATCCTAAATATAGTAAATAAAGAAATAAAAAAAATCACTAAGTAGCAAGGATCAGGCAGTCCTGTGTCATCAAACTGTAAGCATGAATCACAGACAACGTCTCTATGAATATAGAAAAAACTTTGATGTACTAATCTACAACTACTACACAGAAACTAATCTAATGCACACACAGACATGCAAACTGGTTAATATATAAAGAATGATCTTTGAAGCTGGGAGAATGAATGAATACTGATCTTATGGAAATATATGGAATTTAGCAGAGAAAATAAATGATTACTGATTTTATGGCCATATATAGAATTTAGCAGACCATGTCCTGAACGAACCATCAGTTAACTCATTTACTACGCATTCATTTGAAATGGGGTTATGAAATTATATCTTAATACGTCAGTCTATAGTCTGGAGGTCTGTGCTTGCGTTTCCTTGGTTTGTTGGGAAGGAAGTACTTTGGCTCGTTGGTCCTTCGTTCTTTGAGTGGATGGCCTGGAAGTCTGTTTGAAGATGGAGTCAATTTCAGAAGAAGCCGATCAAGGACAGAATATCATATATGGAATGGGCCAGATGGATTCTCAGATACGGGCTGCAGAAGAAAGCTCAAAATTCCTCAAACTCACGAGAACTTAACTTAGTTCGTCCAGACATGGTCCTTTAACCCTTTCTGCTAGACCAAACGCCAAGAGAGTTCTAGCTATTCAGAAATGGTCTTTGCAATGGAGGTGTGACGCAGCTTTCTTCTACCATCACATTGATTAGCATATCTTTCTTTTGGTCACATTTCTCTGTTTTCAAAAGATATATTTTAGCCATGTACTTGTACATAACATGAATACGATATGAGTTATCAGGAATTATTTTACAGCAACATTCTGCAAATAAAACTTTGTTCTATAGCAGTTGAATTTTAGGCTGATGTATTATTAGATTATGTTAAGTCAGACATCTTGGCGCTATCTCTCTAGGGTCTTAGTTTTTATGACAAAGGGTTCCAGTGTTCTGTTTCTGGGTGCTGGGAAGTTCCTGAAAGTCCTACACAGTAGACCTGCGACATTTTGGGTGGGTATAAGCAGATTTCTTCCCCACCAGTGGTCACGTAGTGCAAATTACCCTGCCAACAAGACCACATAGGATTTTAGATGTCTAGCAAAACAGTTTCCTTTTGTCCCTGTAGATGCTTTGCAGGCATGATAAAGATACTGAGATAAATAATGGACACTGCCCATGTCAGTATCCATGTAATTTGTGATAACATTACATCACCCTGTGTGTTCATGTGGTAGATACCAAAAGAGTAATATCTTGGATATTTATTCACTTATGCCAACAAAGCATTTAATTTCACCCCCAGCATAGCTCATCAGCTGCATGGTAGCTAAGTCTACTGTCTGATTTTTAAAAGTGTGTTCCAAATAAATGAAAGTCAAATTGGAAATATACACACAAAACATAACCTTAGATTAGCTGGTGTCAGTGAACCACAGGAGAGAAAGTTGGGATTTGATGAATGGTGAGCTAGAACCAGAATAATTGGATTGTAACAGGCTCACTGGCATAACTCCACTAATTTCAAATCTTTTTTTTAATTTTTTTTTTTAGATTCAGACTTACACAATTTTCATTTGTGAACGGGAGCTTTGAGATAATAATTAATGGTTGAGTCAAAATTAATAGTCATCTTTCTAAAAATAGCATAAATAATATAGTTGACCAAAACTCCACTGCCAGGAGATCAGGCATATTTAAGAGGCATGGCCTATGAATTGTTTAGAATAGACATGTCTTGTATTTTGTATACTGTATGTGAAGGATAGATAAGCTATCTATATTTATGCTTTGGCCCAAGATATTAGATAGTACAGTCCAAAAATATCCCTGAAGAAAAAAATTCCCAGAAAGGGGTGCTTTGCGGAAGAAACACACAGAGAAAGCCATGCACACTTTAGTTAGTCGGCTAGGTATATTTCAGCAGTGCAGGGAAATACAAAAGAGAATTTAAAGAGGCAGAAGTGAATGTGTAAGCTCCAATCCGCCTGGGTGCAGTTACATCAGGACATGCTTAAATCAGATGCCGGTGTTAACTCTTGTGTCAGGGGAGTGTCTCTTTGTGTACACATTTAAGAGACGTGGAGGGCAACACGAGACACGAAGGGCAGGCTTAATTTCTGCTTCATTTCCTGCCATTTCCACAAAAATATACTTACTTAGAGAGAGTGGGAGCTATCCTCTCTCAACAACCTTACTCTCTCGACATCCCTTTATGAAATTTTAAAACCAGCTTGACAATGCCCGAAAACTCAGCCTACCATAAAAGCATAGAAAAATACACTTGAGGACCTTAAGAGAACAAGCCTTGTGAGAGGATAGAAAGAGAGGGAGAATCAACACTATTGTTCTCTGTTTCACCTCACTACTTCATTCAATGTCCGTTTTTTATTATTGTTCATATTTTTCAGGACGATGTGACTGTAACAAGCAGTGTTAGGTTAGCTACTTTAAATTATGAGTAGTTGGCAGCTTGGTAAGCTGTAGTTCTGAAGCAGAATATAGTCAAGCTACACTATAAGCTACAAATAAAATGTTGCTAAAATCTCGACATCCAACCCAACTGGAACACAGTGCAAGCTTCAAGAAGGTGATGCTGTGATGCTGCACGCAGTTGCCAGGTACTAAATCTCTGTGTTATTATACATCAATAAGATGTTGCATTTTCTTTTTCTAGTGTTTACTATAGGGAATTATCGACTTTGTGATGGTATATTTACAACTGCCGGCATTCATCATCAATGATTTGTAGGGAATTTTCATAATGCTTATCTTATGGCTTTAAGCTTATACCTGCATCATTTCCCAACCATTAATGCAAGGACTTTAGCTCAATAAAGGGATTAATGATTGATTTGGGGAATATTAAAATAATTAATGTTTATATCCGATCAAAGTCTTCGGCCAGTGATGAGTTGATCAGCACATAAGATTAATTATTACAGTAATACTACTTTCATGGCCACTGAAAGTACTATCACAAATACATTTAAATATGGCTTATGAGCAATACAGTTTAGGATTGACAGATTTCTAGGGACCAATATGATTTTATAAAATACACAGTCAAATTCTCTTTGAACACATACAAAACTTTACTGCTAATCTACAACATAAAACTAAACTAACACACATAGACAAACATGAAACAGGTTGATGCGTGAGCTGTAACAGAAGGTGAATGAACATTATGGAGTCTATAGACCATGCCCTGAGAACCATCGATACTTCATTTAGTATACCTCGATTTGCAATCGGGTTATCCAAAGTATTTAAATAAAACACCAGCACTTTCTAGCAAAATTCTGGAGGTGTACTTGTGTTTCATTGCATTTAGTTGCGTTGCTTTTGTTCTTTGGCTGGGTCTGTAGAAATTTCTGGTTGTGCTCCATCGATGTTTTGGAACTCTGTTTAAGATTGTGGATGTCGGATAGATCGGTGATGGAATGATCAGGTGGGGCTTTGAAGCGATGACTTCGACATCTCTGGAGAAGTCGGACAGGATGGAGTTTGAAATGCTTTGCGTTGCATTGTGTGCTTCGTTTGGCATGTAGAGTTCTTTGAAGTCCTTTGGCTTGGTTCAGTCCAGGAGGCCATTGTTTGGTTTGATGGATAGGTGATGGAATGACCAGGTAGAGCCCCGGAAGCGAGGCCTCCTGCCTGGGAGACTCGGGACTTCCCGGGACAGAGGTCAAAGTGTGTGTAAGCCATAGAGCAGAGAAGAGATAGAGGGTTGTCCAGGCTGGTCTTTTAACCATTTCTGTTTGGTCACACCCCGAAGACACTCTAGGCCAATCAGAGGCAGCTTTTCAGAGGGCCTGTGGTCAAAATGCCCTCCCCTCAATATAATTAATTTGTGACTCTTTGTTCTAAGTTTCCTCAGTTTTCCCGCTCAGAAAAAGAGCATACATTTATCCTGACTTTTATATAATGAAATCGGTGCAAGAAACATGACATTTGTTAACATCAACATTCTCTATGTAAACAGACAAGCATTTGCATATGAAACATGACATACTTTTTCTTTGTGGTGACTTCACTACACATTAAAAATATGAATATATATTATTATACATTGTATAAATATGCATCATGTATTTTCAAGGTCAGAATAATGCATGATTCTAACCACAGTTAGGCATCATGTGATATATGTTAGCATATAAAACTTGGTTATGTGCATTGTGAAGTGTTCAGTCAGATTTGAGTGAGTCCAGAAATTTAAAAAATAATGATCACAATGTCTCGTGATCTCCTATGAGTTTTAATTTAAGCATAGAAAATTAGTTATGTTCAAAGATGTCTTAGTATTGGAAATCTGTGTTGTCCATTGCAAATCAGGGGATTTCTTGAGGGAGTCTGCTTTAACTCTGTGTCTTGGTAATGAGTTTTAGCACATGATGATTATACTGACTATCACCTCTGCCCTTTAGGGGTGAGGATCTCCTTGCTGAGATGGCCATATCAGTCATGTGATGACCATTAACTTTTAGTGCATTTCTGATTTACAACATGGATGAGGAGGGGTATTGGTACATCCACAGATCTACCTTTGTTCTTAAGACGGTTAAGGTGAGGCAGATGTGCATTTCGCCTCATTTCCACAGGGTTGATTCAGACTTTAGGGTGCTGTCCTGGCATATTCTTTAAAGTTATTGCCCTGAGGAATTCCAGTGTGGACTGCAGGCCTCTGTGTCTTAGTTTTTATAACTTGGAAGGAAATAACAGTGTAAATCCTGGATTCAAGTCATTCAACGTAGAAATTGTTCATTCTTCTGCCCATAAGCCCTACATTATCATCAACCTTTTGGCGACCACGGTACATTTTATAAGTATCCCCCAAAAAAAACTCAATCTGCAACACAAAATTACTTTTATGCTGCCTGTATGTCCTTTTTTGGAGCATGAACATTTTGGACCCCATTGACTTACATTGTATGGACATAAACACATCATACATCCTTTAAAATGTCAAAGTCACACGAGTTGGAGACGGCATAAAGGTGTGTAAATGTTTAGAAAATTATACTTTTTGGGGGAATCTTTTTAAGTTGCTTAAGGGGAAAATAGTTTTTTTTTATATGTATAACTTTCCTGTGATATATCATTTAATCATAGAGCCATATTTTATGCACAAAAACAATGAGAGTTTTTGAATGAACAAACGATCTCCATTAGAGTGACTGCATTAAACTTGAACAGCTAAATTTACATAAATACAACTAAACAGCTAGAATATGCCTTATTTATATAAATTAGTCAAAAACACTGTAATGAAGCGGCAGCATTTAACTTTATATTTTGCTTTGAAAAAGAAGACCTACAATGCCACATAGGACCCTTACAAAAAAATCTTAACTAGCCGCAAATTTGCAGCTCGTTATTTTCACATGCAAATGAGCTTGAGATTCGCTGCAAATGTTTGCCAGAAGTTTGCAGCTCTTCATCGGTAGTGGTGAACCTCCGGCAAACCTTCGACAACAATGGACAGTTTGCAGTAAGTTTGCCACAAATCTCATATGCATGTGAAAATTATCTGTGGCGAATTTACGGCAAGTTTGTTGCAAATTTGCAGTGAACTCTCAATTTTTGAAAGGGGACTTCTGTGCAGAGACTTGAATTGGTGAATCTCTTTTCTTAATCAATTAATTTACATAAACTGTCCAAACAAACTGATTCACTAGAATAACCCTTCCAATGTTGCTGTGACGAGGAGGAGGGCAAGGCCAGGCCGTGAGTGCGCACGGCTGGCCCCCAATCGGGCTAATCAGCCGAGGAGAGGGATAAAGCCGAGCCGAATGAGGCAGTTCGAGAGAGAGAGAGCCACACGCAGCTGCCGTGTGTGTTTATGTTTGTGTCTTTTTAAGTTTTCGTTAAACATTATTTTGACTTTTCAGCTGATTCCCACCTCCTCCTTGCCCATTTTAAACCCTGTTACAGTTGCTTATGAGAGAGAGGTTATTTTAGGATAGCACATACTGTATAATACAGCCTCAGCTCACTCTGATGTGAAGTTGTGTGCTCAATACAATGTGACAGTGGTGTCCACTACTTGTTGGGAAAAAAAATGGCTTGTTAGCAATCTAATAGAAATCTACCCTATTTTAAAAACTGTGGAACTATTGTCATGTTTTTGATGTAGCGAGGATAGTCTAGCATCCAACACGTCGTCAAAATAGTATGAAATGGCGTAATCATACAAGTTGGCTGGTTTAAAAAAGTATGTTACTCCCATAGAGAAAGATAAACAAAGCAACGAACAATGTTAAGTTTCACCTCTAACCCAAACCTAACCGTAATGTAACCCCTTGACCAAACCCTAATAGGAAAATCACTGTTGTGTAACACAGAACAAAGAGAAATATCAGGGTTTTGAAAGAGTGTTCTTACGTTCTCTGTCTGTCACTCACTCAAAATTGTGTCGATGTAGTGACACTAGGGGTTCGATCTTGAGAGCCCCAATCACCTTTGCTTAAAATAGAAAAGGCCAATGAAAATTGGAGAGTGGAATTTGCATGCCACTCTCCACCCCGGACATACGGGTATAAAAGGAGATGGCGTGCATCACTCATTCAGATTTTTTCTTCAGAGCCGAATGCATGTGTGTTCGTCCTCTCACTCTTTGCTTCGCTGCTGGATTCTTACGCCGCATATCAGCGGTCACCCTCACACGGTTCTCATTGCAAGAACATGCCCATGAGAACATTGCGGTCGTGGCTCTCTTCCTTCTTCATGAAGCAAGGAGCCACCGCAGCTGCTCCCCAACCCGGTCCGTCCTGGGCTGACACTCAGCAGGCCGGGTCGGCAAGCACCGCGGGCAATCTGGATGTAGATATGGGAGCGTTTCTGCCGTCTCAGCCCCCGTGGACTCCCATCCCCCAGCACACTCGTTCTGTCCAGATGAGCTGTCGAGCGATGCAGGCAGTCTGACTCAGGGCGGGTTTAATGTGTCGTTCGCAGCTCGCGACAAGGATGAGCTTTCAGTCGCAGCATCGGAGGGTGGGCTTCTGCTATCAGAAGCGGACGAATCTTCTGAGCTCCTGCCCACGGGTGGTAGAGCATAGGATGAGTTGGACGCTGAGATGGCAGCCGTGCTTGCCCGGGCGGCTGCGAACATTGGGCTGAAGTGGAACCCTCCACCCTTCCCTGAGCGTTCGTGGCTGGATGATTGTTTCTGGGCTCAGAGCATGACTCACGGCCGCGCCCTGCCCCAGTGCCTTTCTTCCCGGAAGTGCACGAGGAGCTAACGAAGTCATGGCGTGCTTCGCAGGCTCGTCCACTCTGACTACCCTCTGACTACCCTCGAGTGGCTAAGGGATATGTCAAGTTTCCCAGGTAGAGCACACCGTAGCGGTGCATTTATGCCTGCAGGGTGCAGCCACCTGGCGAGACCAACCAAGGCTCCCTTCCAAGGCCTGTAAATTCTCTTCCTCTATAATGATGAAGGCTTACAAGGCCGCGGGTCTGGCCACTTCCACCCTGCACGCCATGGCCATCCTGCAGGTCCACCAGGCCAAGGCGCTAAAAGACCTGCACGAGGGTAGGACTGACCCAGGGCTGATGCAGGAACTGCGCACTGTGACCGACCTCGCCTTATGTGTGATGAAGGTCACGGCGTGCGCCCTGGGGCGGACGATGTCAACGCTTGTGGTCCAAGCATGGCACCTGTGGCTCAACCTTGCGGAGACGCGTGACGCAAAGAAAGTCTGCTTTCTTGATGCGCCCATCTCCCAAGGGGGGCTTTTTGGCGACACCATCGATGATTTCGCCCATCAGTTCTCGACAGTGAGAAAGCAGACAGAGGCAATTAAACACATCCTGCCGTGCCGCGACCCGGCCGACTTCAGGCCACCAGGATCCCGCACCCTGTCTGTGGTGCCGGCCCCAGCTCCTGTACCATCGGAACCTGAAGCTGGCCTCAGAGAAAAAGATCCTCCCACAGGATGTCGGCTCAACCTGCCCATCAGTTGGCCCCCAAGAACCCCAAACAGGCTTCGAGGTGGTCCTGACATGGCCCTCCCAGGGATGAGGTCTGGCTCCTGACTGGTCTGGCCCGGGACATCTCTCCAGCCCCACCATCGCCCCTGGGCCAGCGTGTGGTGAGTATGACTTCGCCGAGTGCCATCTGGGCCTCAGCACCCACATGGTCGATAAAAGAGCAGTTTCCTCATTCCCTGGGCCAGCACACTCGCAACGGCCAGGCGCTGGAAGCCTTTCCGGTCAATCAGGCGAACGCGAGTACTTCCCGTTCCCTCGTTCTCCATCGAGAGACAGCCGGTGAACAGGTAAGTGTGCTGGTCTCTGGGGCCGCTTGCCCACCCCTGTCACCGGCCACAGTTGCGGGATTGCAGAGCAGCATGTCCCCCCTGGGCTGTCTTTTAGGTGGGCCGCCTGCTCTGCCTTGCCACGAACCACCCTGCCCGGGCACAGTAAATCCAGTCATCCCCCTGGTGCCACTGTCACAGAGGCTGGAGGCCTAGTTAGAGCTCTCCAGCCCCTCACGGTGGCTCATCAGGACGATTCACCTCGGCTACACGATCCAGTTCGCCAGACGCCCGCCCCGGTTCAGTGGCATCCTCTCCACTACGGTGCAGGGCGAGGGTGCCTCCGTCCTTCGGGCAGAAGTTGCCACCCTTCTGGCGTAGGGAGCAATAGAGCCCGTCCCTGTAGCCGAGTTGCGCAAGGGCTTCTACAGCCCTTATTTTATCATGCCCAAGAGAGGGGGAGGGTCGTGCCCAATCTTGGACCTGCATGTTCTGAACAAGGCCTTACACAGGCTTCCATTCAGGATTTTAACGCAGAAATGCATCCTGGCAACAGTACGACATCAGGATTGGTTCGCGCCATCGACCTGAAGGACACGTACTTTCACGTATCAATCCTTCCTCGACACAGATCCTTTCTTTGGTTTGCTTTCGAGGGACGAGCATACCAGTACAAGGTCCTCCCGTTCGGTCTGTCCCTGTCCCCTCATGTCTTTACCAAGGTCGCAGAGGCTGCCCTGGCCCCGCTAAGGGAGAAGGGCATACACGTTCTAGGGATCTTGTGCTTCAGCACCTTGATCGACTCAGGTTTCAGGTCAACTGGGAGAAGAGTAAGCTCTCCCATGTGCAGAGCATCTCTTTTCTCGGTATGGAGTTGGACTCGGTCGCTCTCAGGGCATGTCTTACGACCGAACATGCTCAGTCTGTGCTGACCTTCAGGCAGAAGGTAGCAGTGCCAGTGAAACAATTTCAGAGGCTCCTGGGGCATATGGCATCCTCAGCGGCAGTTCTCCCCCTCGGGTTGATGCATATGAGACCGCTTCAGCACTGGCTATAGACTCGAGTCCTGAGGTGGGCATGGCACTATGGCACCCAGTGTGTGACCATCACGCCAAAGTGCCGTCAGACTTTCAGCTCTTGGTCGGACCTGGCATTTCTACGGGCAGGTGTTCCCCTAGAGCAGGTCTCAAGGTGCGTCGTGATCATGATGGACACCTCAAACTCAGGCTGGGGCGCCATGTGTAACGGGCAGGCAGTGTCGGGGCTCTGGATGGGGCCCCGACTCCAGTGGCACATCAACTGCTTAGAGTTGCAGGCAGTATCGCTGGCCCTGAGGAATGTCCAGCCGTTGATTCAGGGAAACCATGTATTGTCCAAACCGACAACACGGCGACCGTAGCATACATAAACCACCAAGGCGGCATACACTCTCGTCGCATGTCACAACTCGCCCGCCGCCTCCTCCTTTGGAGTCAGCAGACCTTGAAGTCTCTGCGAGCCACTCACCTTCCGGGCGCCCTCAACTGTGTAGCAGATGCACTCTCACGGCAGGTAACGCTCCATGGGGAGTGGAGACTCCACCCCCATGTAGTCCAGCTGATTTGGGAGAGATTCGGGGAGGCACAGGTAGACCTGTTCGCTTCCCAAGACTCCTCTCACTGCCCTCTGTGGTACTCCCTGTCCGAGGCCCTCCTCAGCATGGATGCCTTGGTGCACAGCTGGCCTCAGGGGCTACGCAAGTATGCGTTTCCTCCTGTGAGCCTCATTGCACAGACTCTGTCAGGGAGGACGAGCAGCAAGTCCTGTTTGTTGCGCCGTACTGGTCCAACCGGACTTGGTTCTCGGATCTGATGCTCCTGACAGTAGCACCTCCCTGGCACATTCCCCTGAGGCAGGACCTTCTCACTCAGGGGCAAGGCACGCTCCAGCACCCATGGCCGCACCTCTGGAATCTCCACGTTTGGCTCTTGGATGGGACATGGAAGACCTAGCAGGACCCAAAGAGATGTGCCGTCAGAGGGTGGGGGACCTGCAGGTGCTCTCTGTTACCAGAAAATGCCTGGAGTTCGGGCCGGCACACTCTCACGTGATCTTGAGTCCCTGGACCGGTTACGTGCCCAAAGTTCCCACAACTCCTTTTCGGCACCAGGTGGTGAACCTGCAAGCGCTCCCTTCAGAGGAGGAAGACCCGGCCTTGTCATTGCTGTGTCCAGTTCGTGCCCTGCGCATCTATCTGGACCGCACGCAGAGCTTTAGATGCTCGGAGCAGCTCTCTGTCTGTTTTGGAGGACAGCAGAAGGGGAAAGCTGTCTCCAAGCAGAGGTTTACCCATTGGATTGTGGATGCCATTTCTCTCGCATACCAGTTTCAGGAATTGCCGTGCCCCTTGGGGGTCCAGGCGCACTCCACTAGAGGTGTTGCATCCTACTGGGCACTGGCAAGGGGGGTCTCTCTAGCAGACATATGCAGAGCTGCAGGTTGGGCTATGCCCAATACCTTTGCAAGGTTTTATAATCTATGGATAGACCCAGTTTCGACCCGAGTGTTATGCGGTAACAGCAGGTAGACCGGGCGGCCGGTTGGGTGTACCGCTTGCATTGCACCTTTCCCCTTTTCAAAGGTGATAATGTGCGCTTTTTGTCCACAACATTTTCCCGTACCGGTGAACTCCGGACGCCTCTTTAATTCTTTAGCACTGTCCGGTGACGAACTCGGCGGAGGAGTAATGCCACCAGGCCCAGTACTCGTGGTATTCCCCTTTTCAGGTGAGCCCATGTGCTTTGGCTCAGTGCTCCATGCATGGTGATTCCCCTTTGGTACTCCCGTATGATGAGTTTCCACTGTTAGGTTTCCCCCTTAGGTGAAACCTGTGTTTCCCCTCGTCAGAGCTTTCTCTGTCTCGGCCACTGTGCTGCGTACCCTCTCTGTAGATAGGGTCCTCCTGTGGTATCATTCCATATGTGTACTTCCCCGTTGGTAAGTCCATGTGAGGTATGTTCCACATGTTAACCTCCCTCCGGCAGGATGTGATCTCCGTTGTGCTCTCCTTCCTGGAGAGGGAAGAGCACTTCCCAGCGTTATTCTAGAAAGTTCTCGGCGGGAGATTGCTTAACAGCAAATTAAGAAAGGCACCACCGGTAGCCTACTTGGGTAAGTGCCTTCTCCCCCCTTAACGGGACTAACCCGCTGGAAGTTCATGACATGGTTGAGCGCTCGCTGCGAGGCATGCAGCAGCTTGCCCATGTCCACTCTTCCGTGCCTCGTGACACAGTTCAGCACCTGCGGCGTTTCCTATAGGAACCCCTAGTGTCACTACATCGACACAATGACAGGGAACGTCTTGGTTACTGATGTAACCTCTGTTCCCTGATGGAGGGAATGAGATCTTGTGTCCATCCTGCCGCGGCGCTGAACTGGCCGCTGACATGTCCGAGACTCTCTATCGGCTCCTTAGCATAAATCAGAATAAGTGATGCACGCTATCTCCTTTTATACCCGAATGTCCGGGACGGAGAGTGGCATGCAAATTCCACATGCCAATTTTCATTGGCCTTTTCTATTTTAAGCAAAGGTGATTGGGGCTCTCAAGATCGAACCCTTAGTGTCACTACATTGACATGTCTCGTTCCCTCCATCAGGGAACAGAGGTTATATCAGTAACCAAGACGTTGTTTCTTATGTTTAAAACCGAAATCTAAACATATCCATAAAGTCCAACCCCTTACCAAAACCCAAAATCTAACCATGATTTTAGTAGGAAAATAACTTTTGTTTATCAAAATCGGGTTTGAAATGAGACAAGGGAAGCACATTACAGTTTATTCACATCCATCATTCATTTGTATTGCATACATAAATATGGAATGAGTAACAAAATGTGTTCATAGATGTTTCCTTTCTTAAAATAAAATGAATACAATGACTTGTAATAAACTAATTATTACAAGTTGTCATGAATTGGTAGATTCACTACTTTAAATTAGTTAGTTTCTTCCCAACATTGATTACTCCATTGCAACAAAAAATACATTAATTAGAAAGAAATTATAAATAAACCATACCACACACTACATATTGAAAAAGGACATGATGTATAATTATGTTTTATTTGTTATGTATTTAATTCAATCAGAGACAAGTGTACAGTAGTTTCATCAACAGCCTTTGACACTTAAATGTCTTATTTCTCCATTGGTTAGATCAGTAGCTAGATTTGCATGCTCTATAATATTTTGATTAAGACTTAAACATTAAATAAAACCTTGTCTGCAATGTTGTGTTCCTTTGGCTGAATGCTTACAGAAGATGCTTGATGCTAGTGGTGCATGCACATAGCCAGATGGCATATGATCTGCTGTCCATACTCTCAAATAATCACTCTGGCTTTTTTGTTAAACATGGGGGCTCCTTTATTCCCACCAATGCCCTTCTGAATCTTGCAACTGTGTCAAGCCAGGTGGGAGAGTATGATGATGATGATGATGATGATGATGATGAATTGTGCCAATGCCAAATGTAAAGAAAACTTTTGCACATGTCTTGGATGCAATTTTATCAGTTGTATAGCATAAAGAAGACTGGCATTAAATCTTCAGCAGAGAATAAAAAATAAAAAATAATAATAATTTATATGTGCTGACATTTCGAAACTGGATTATACCAGCAACCTCATTCCGAATATTCTAAATAGGCAATGATGTTCAAATGAATGTCTGGACACTCTGAATATTGCAATATACCAAATAAAATGTCAATGGATAGTACACATGCTTAGATGGATGTAAGGAAGGTGGTTTGTATTGTGAAATCTAAAAGAACCCACCCCATTGTTCTGGAGATGTTAATACCAATCTATTTTCCTTGCATTTCATTATCATGTTGCGTGTTGTCTCTTGCTTACACCCTAATGCCCCTTCGAGACTTTTTACTCTCATGGTTTACACTTTGATCGAAAAGTCCATTGACTGAACAATCAATCAGCCTTCAATCCTCCTGCTTCATCTGACTTCAACTACCTCAGCCTGCCAATCCATATGATTAAGGAAGTAAGGTGCTCTCACGCTGCCTCGATAGGGTTGTTGAGCTCTCTTCGGCCTCTGCCCACTTGTTCAATCACAGGGGTGCTCAAGGAAGACAATATGTTATCTAAAACCCACAAAGAAGCTTGATAGATAGTTAACAATTAATAATTTGTGGCACAGGCTCAGCGAGGGCTTGTTTCAGTCCAAAGGATATTAAGCATTGCCTGGCCTCCCTATTCCTCATTTAGGTACTAATTACAGTCTAATGGGTCCCCATTATGTTAATAGAACACACATCCCTGGATGGCACCTTTGTCTTCTTTTAAACGATAATAAAACAGGAAAGCATTTAAACAGTTTTGAACAATGGCAGAAATTATCCATAATGCTGTATTGGTATACTGCTGTTTGGCCGTTTAAGCAAAAATAAAATAACAAAATAAAATAAAACAAAGTAAAAGCTGTTTTATTTTATCTAACATTGATACATATTACACATAGGTTAACAAGTAGGTAGAAAAGTATACTTGATTAGACATGACACTACTAGTGTCATTCTACAAAAGAGGTGTCATTTGTGTCCCTTGTACATACTGCATGTGTAAAATGACTTCTAAAATAACTGTCTGATGCCAACTGTGTGTGTGTATAAATGTATATATTTGTTTATATATTTATATATACATAGTTGGCTTTAGTTAAAATGCAAATCTCCACTTTTTGTCACCCTATTTTACATTTAGCTATTTTTGTTAGTCAGACACTGCTGCTAAGTAAGCCCTCAAATTGAAAATTACAGAATGTCAAATCGACAGAAAAGAAGGTCCAGCTGTGTCATGTGTGTGTGTTGGCTGGGTACTGTAAGCTATGGCTGTTCAGTCAGTCGCAGTACAGGACAGCAGCAGCAGGACATCTGTCTCTGGATAGATGTTTAGCTGTTTACAGATTGTAAGTCGTTTATTTGCTATAATGTTTGAATATGTTTCCTGGTAGGGTTGTTGAAGCATTTTCCAGTGAAGTTCCTGTAACATGTTTGCTAATATTCTTTGACTTCTGAGTATTTCATAACATTTCTGCAGTTTTGAGATCCTAAGTGTGTGTGTGCATGTGTGTGTGTGATGTTGTTCATTAATTTGCAATGGATAAAACAATTGAATGATCATATTAATATATATAAATAAGAGTGTTGTTTATTTTCATCAAAGCAAGTAATATCGTGGTTATAAATGTTTAAATGAATAACATAATATCAACACGAAAATAGCACTTTATGACTCCAGCTCTGCAGATGAAGTTCTCAGAGTGATCACAGGCATAGCAGGTAACCTCAAACCACGAGATTCATCTGTGCAGAAGAGCAGTGCCAAAACACAACATAAAACGTTCCACTGCAAGTTGCTTGCAATATTAGTTTTTAACCACAGATGTTGCTAGAGAGCTCAACGGTCCATATTGCAGCTGAAGTGTGTAACTTTTTTAGTTTTAAAATACTTTCTTCTATCCCAGCTCAATATGCAGAGACAACTAAGTATGCCATTCATAGGTTAATTTTCTCGAAAACTGTAAACACTGTGTCTCTGTAGAGCTATACAAATTTTAAGTGACCCGTTTAGACTTGCCACAATAACATTACTTAACAAATGGTTTTAGTTGGGGGTGAGACTATCTGACTGTTTGAACAACAGTAGATGAGGGGGATATTCAGAAAGCTGTTTTGAAATGTTTGTATTTTTTTTTTTTTTTTTTGCAATTCCATTCGATATCGCAAGGGTCGCAAATATTGCATACTTCAGCTTTAATGCTTCACATAATTTTTTTATCTGAAGGAGTGTTTAGAATTGTGCAAACATTACATTTAAAAATCTATTTTTAGTCTCTGCATCATAGATTGGCCCACAAGTTATTAAGAATCCATTATTTTCAAAATGTCTTCTACATTTTTATATGTTTTCTATGTATATTTACATTTACATTTATTCATTTAGCAGACACTTTTATCCAAAATGAGGAAGGTCTATTATATTGTATTCCTCAGTCTTGGTTGAAAATGTGGGTGCAGAACAGTAAGTCTAAGTGATTGACATGTCCTGCCGTCTGTCTTCCCTGTTCACACAAAAGAGCATGTCATACATAGAGCATCTGTGGCTCACTCATGCCTTGGAATAAAAAATGACAACCCTGTATCCTAATGCACACTCAGCAGCACAGTACTGGCACTGCAGACAGCATTCAGGCTCTGGAGTCTTTCATGCATGCTGTTTATTGTTTAAGTGTAATTTCTGCACCGCATAGATTAGCATTGCTTGGCTTCATTAGTTTTTGAGAGTCTGCTAGAGCTACTAGATCTTTATTATTTTGGAGGCGCCTGAGCTTTGGTGGCACCTGTCAGAGCTTATGACCTCATTTGAAGTTAGGAAGTCTTTAAGTGGGATCCATTATCCTTACGTATATAACCTCATAAACCCACAGTCAATTCTCTGGGTTTATGACCAGAAGTGACAGACCAATTCTACTTGCACACATTAAAAAAGCATAGTATGTCTTGTGAAAAATAAATCAATAATTTCACCTGGTTTTCATTTCATATTGGCCAGGAATTTAGGTCATATCTTTTCAAATAGCAATATGTCAGTTTTCTTTTAGTGACAGAACAGTAAGTGAAAATATTAGACAGAGGGGCCTTTACCTGAAAATTGACTGAAAAATAATCTAGGAAATATTTATTTAAAATGGTTAAATATGTAAGAGTTTAAAAAGAAAAGATTCACTCTACCTTGATTCAATGTTACCTTGAGAATGTGCATATTGGCTTGGCACTGCTATGAATGCTAACTAAAGCCCTGAGTACTAATTTATGCTGACATACACAGGCTGCCTTTGTAGAGAGCCAACACAATTCTCTTTCACTCTCTAATGTGGCTTAGCGGGAACAGCGAGAATGAATTCTATATCATTACATTCAAAACTGATGAATATTCTAAAGATCAAGCTCTTACTCTTTAAAGTACAGTACAGTTGAATACACAGTGGCAGCAAAACCTAAATGGCCTGCTGTAAAAAAGAAGAGAAGATACAACCTGGGATAAATTGTATATACTGCGAGTTAGAGCACATCCTTAACCTTCATATAATATTTATGGAATCTTTATTCTCTTTTCCTCTCTTTTTTATGCTGAATGTTTAGTGTAGACCAGTGGTTCATAACCTTTTTGCGAGTGCGACCCCCTTTCAAGAATGATGTAGGGCTTTACTGGTTGTTTAGATCAGTGTTACTATCAGAAATAATTAATAATTATTTCTGTAGTTATTAATTAATATTTAAATTAATTAATTGGATCTAACTCATTAAGACCTCATATGGGGCTCCAGTAAATGTAGTGTGCTACGTTTAGGAGCAAGTTTGGTTATTAGCAATAATTAATAATTATCAAAGATAATTATTAATTATTAAAATCAATATAACATTGATGAAAATCAATGTTAGCTTTTTTTTAATCCTTTAAATCAACAATTATCAAAGATAATCGTTAATTGTTAACATCAATGAAACTTTAATTAAAATTAACACTAGCTTATTGATCATTCAAATTCAACAACCATCAAAGATAATTATCAATTATCAAAATTCAATAGAATATTAATAAGGATTAACATTGACGGGGCACCACCCTGGAATTAGGGACTAATAACCAAATAGTAAAACAGTCTCAATATTAGATTGTTTTCTTAGGAAAATCGGCATCAGAAGAATATCGATTTTCGGGAAGAAAACAATGAATGAAGGTTTGAATCCAAGCACTGACATCCCGTCAGCATGACACAGGCGTATGCAAAACAAACCAAAACACTTCTCTTTGTAATATAAACAAAGTTTATTTATGCAGTAATATCAATTAATAATTAATACAATGCAGTCAATAAACTTCCGACTTACAACTACAAACTAAACAGTGATATGATTAGATATGGAAATAAAAATAACTGTATAACACATAGGGTGTGTGTGTGTGACAGTGTGTGTAAGGAGGGACGTGTACAAAACAGCGGACGTCACTCTCGTGGAGAGTATGTCACACGAGACTTCCGGCCAGGGAATATGACCGCGAATGGGGGCAGAGATGGCATCTACCAGTTACCGCTTATATCCACTTGTATGATAGCTTAGGGGCAAAGCTGGGCTTTAGCATTTAAGCTATATACGAGCCAAAATGTGTGCCAGAATGTTTGTGAGGGGCCGCGTGTCTGCGTGTGTGTGTGTGCGTTTGTGGTTAGTACGAGAGAGAGATTATCAAGTGACAGCCCTGAAGCTGATTTCGCGATAGCGGGAGAGAAAGCAGCTGTGCGGGGCTCGTAAAAGTTCTGCGTTTTTTGACTCTAATGGATGAACTCAGTTTCTGTCTCACCCGCGATGGCGAAATTGCACAATCCAATTTGGTTGGACCACAATACAGCAAAACAAATTTGTGATAATTAATACCCTGAGTATTAATAATGAGCGGACATGGCGATCCGTAAACTGTACAAGCAAAAACCTTGAAACACAAGAATAACACGCTATAATATTCTATCTCTGCCCAGACGTAACCTCTTACTTGAATCGCATGAGGACACAGGTAGAATGTGTTTTCCTCCGTCCTTTAACTCTGACCCGGTTCCTTGAGGCGTGGGTGATGACGGGGGGCCGTTTCCTCGCTCTGTCGGCGGGCGGTACGGCTCTTGATTGTCGGTGGGCGCTACGGCTGTTGATTCTCGGCGGGCTGGCGGAGAACTCAGAAATGTCGACTTGTTTGAAGATGGAAGAGAAATCTTTAATCTCTTCACTTCTGTAGGCAAACGGATGAAGATGCGAATTGCTCGGCGGTCTCCTTCGGATCCGTTAGAGTGTTTGGTTGAACACAGAGTAATCTCAACTCATCCAGCGAGATGGAGATTGTATGGCTACAGTTTCAAGTCGGACATTACTTCCTTATGCCACGAGGTTGCACCTGAGAGCAGCAAAAAAAAGCTGCATCTATATTCGGTGAACTAAGTCGCTGGAAGTGAAATCTTTAAGCATTTCAGAATTATTTCAACTCCTGATGATGTCATGTTCGAGGGACGTTCTGTTGTGTACCTCATCCAATAGGAGTCGAGAGTTCGATCCTCCAGTGAGCTAGTCTGTATTCAACTCCCTTTGTTTGATTTTGGCGTGATTTTTTATCAGTAAAATTTACGACATGGAATGTGTGGGGGCTGAGTTATGTTTTTACGACTGTGTTAGGCCTGCCTTTGTCTTCTATCTGAATACATGAGGCCCAATAATGACAATGTATTGCCCCCCCCCCCATCTTTATGAAAATATAGTTTTATAATATCAAACAACATCAATGTTTATGACTACTCACTCAGTGGAATGGTTGAGCTTGGATAGAAGATGCGAGGCGGTGGCTGAGTATGGCTGAGAAAAAGACGCAAACTATTTTCAACCACCAGTCTGGTTCTATACTTGTTCTTCAGGTACAGTAGCGCTGAAAAACCAGTCTCACAGAGATAGGTCGATGCAAATGGGAGAAGTTTTTTCAAAGCAATATCACTCAGTTCTCGGTGTTCGGCATGCACGGATATCCAAAAATCCGCCAGGGGCTTTTCTGTGAACCTCTGCTTCAAGGCCGTGTTTGTTGCCATGTCAATCAGTGACTCTTCCAATTCAATTGCCATTCCTGTCAATGATGTCTCTGTAAAAGGGTTTCTAATCCACTCTTCAGTTACAGACATGGCTTGATTTTCAGGGAAATACTCACGGAATTGCATTTGCATGTCATTTAGGTGAGCCCCGATAACCGGCCGCAAGTTGGCTTTTAGCACAGTGTTCCCATTCAGAAAATCGTCCAGTAACGGGAAAGCATCAAAGATATCATTGTCCAAGCATGTTCGCCATAATGACAGTTTTCTGATCCATGCTTCAATTTTATCAGAAAGAGTGAAGAGCGATGTATTTTTGCCCTGAAGTCCTGCGTTTAGATCATTAAGTCGGCTGAAAATGTCAGCTAGGTAGGCCAGAAGGGCAAGCCATTTTTCATCAGACAATTTTGGAGTTAGCGGGGAGTTTTTCTTCAAAAGAAAGATCCTCACGTCCTCTCGGAGCTCATACAGTCGACTGAGAACTTTTCCTCTGGAAAGCCACAGTACTTCACTATGGAACAGCAGCTGCTGGTGTTCTGCGCCCATCTTCACAACACCAACACCTCCTGCAAACCCCCTCCTCCCCCCTCCTGCTACTCAACCTGCACTTAAGATCTGTGAAGATGATGTGAGCCGGGTCTTTCGGAAACAAACGACGAGGAAAGCTTCAGGCCCAGATGGCGTCTCACCAGCGTGTCTTCGATCCTGTGCTAACCAGCTGGCCCCCATCTTCACACAGATCTTCAATAGATCACTGGAGCAGTGTGAAGTCCCATGCTGCTTCAAATGCTCAATCATTATTCCTGTCCCAAAGAAACCAAAAATCACAGGACTTAATGACTACAGACCTGTTGCCCTGACATCTGTGGTTATGAAATCATTTGAGACACTGGTTTTGGCCCACCTGAAGAGCATCACTGGACCCTTTCTAGATCCCCTTCAATTTGTTTATCGAGCAAACAGGTCTATGAATGATGCAGTCAACATGGGATTGCATCATATCCTGCTACATCTGGACAGACCAGGGACATATGCAAGGATTCTTTTTGTGGAATTCAGTTCGGCTTTCAACACCATCATCCCAGCTATACTCCAGAATAAATTACACCAACTCTCTGTTCCCATGTCTATCTGTCAGTGGATTACCAGCTTTCTGACGGACAGGCAGCAGCTTGTGAGACAGGGAAACTCACTTCCAGCACCTGTACAATCAGCACTAGTGCCCCCCAGGGATGTGTGCTCTCCCCACTACTCTTCTCCCTCTACACCAATGACTGCATCGCCAAGGACCCCTCTGTCAAGCTTCTGAAGTTTGCAGACGACACCACTGTCATCAGCCTCATCCGAGATGACGATGAGTCTGCATACAGAAGGGAGGTTAAACAGCTAGCTGTCTGGTGCAGTCAAAACAACCTTGAGCTGAACACGCTCAAAACGGTGGAGATTATTGTGGACTTTAGGAGGAACACCCCAACACTGACCCCCCTCACCATTCTAAACAGCACTGTGGCAGCAGTGGAATCATTCAGGTTCCTGGGCACTACCATCTCACAGGACCTGAAGTGGGAGACACACATTGACTCCATTGTTAAAAAGGCTCAGCAGAGGTTGTACTTCCTTCACCAGCTGAAGAAGTTCAACCTGCCACAGGCACTGCTGATACAGTTCTATTCAGCAGTCATTGAGTCTGTCCTCTGCACTTCAATAACCGTCTGGTTTGGTTCAGCTACGAAATCAGACATCAGAAGACTACAAAGGACAGTTCGGATTGCTGAGAGGATTATTGGTTGCCAATTGGTGGCATTTTCTTGGCTGCAAGAGCTTGTCTATGTATCATGCAATGCGTCTATACTGCAAGTGGAGTGACGGCCTGCACTTTTGTCACAAATCCACTGTGTTTACCGGTCATTGCCCATGCACCGTCAGAGCAAATTCCCACACAGTTCTTACATTCAATGTCATGTTCACGTACAAATGAATCCAATGTGGCAAAAAGTTGCTTACGAGGGTGACAGAACAGAAAATCCTCCTTAATTTGTCCTTCATCAACAAATCTGACATAAACCGATACTTGTGCTTCTCCGGCAATATCAGTGATCTCGTCAATTTGGAGAGAGAAAAAATTGCTCGATTTAATTTTCATGATTATCTTCTCTTTCACATCTGTTGCCATTCACCCAAAACGATTAGCCACAGTATCATTTGCCACTGGAATCAATGTTAATTGATCAGCAGCGCTTTGTCCACACATAACAGAAACAGTCTGTATAGTGCAGGGTAAGAAAAACTTCTCACCTAAATTGTGTGGCCAGTTTTCCCAGTTCCCAGTTTTGGCAATCAAATGAGAAATAATAAAAGAGGCACGAAGAGCCCTCTCATTCACCATAACGGCTTTCTGCATGAGTGATTTTTGACCACGTAGCTCCTGTAGTTTTCGCTGGAAAAACTCAAGTGGCTTTGTCTGCAGCGATTCGTGTTTAGTTGTCAAATGCCTGGTCGTGGTCTGAGTAAAGCCATATTGCAAGTACTTATCGTCATATTTCATGCTTTTGGCCTTCTTTCCTTGTTTTGACTCTTTCTCGACTGGACGTTTTTTAGCGTCAGCACCAATTAAAAATCGCTCCATGTCTAATCAGCAGTCCAGCTATGATGACTATGAACCACAAATTGCTACTCCCATGTGACTACTTCCAATCAGCAGTTAATAAGTTATATCATGTCACCGGTAGGTGGTGCCATTAGATGAGTGTTTTTTGTTCAAAATTAAAGTTTTTCCCATGACCCTCCAGCTACCGCTTTGGGGTCGCAACCCCCAGGTTACGAACCACTAGTATAGAATAATTAATTACTAATTAACCATTTTAGCTGGTGCATTTAAAGTGACTTACAGTGCACTGGGTTGCAACCTTGGGTGTCTTAAAGCTGCAGTATAGATGACACCACCCCTTTTTACTACATATTAGAGCCTGACCGATATGGGATTTTTGAGACAATACCATTTTAGAGGGGGGAAATTCACCGATTACCGATATGGTGGTCGATATAACAAATTTCTGGTGGAATGAGAACAATTCTATGTGGATTATGCACCGATTTTGCACTGATATGACTATGCAAATGTTCTCAGAAGGCTGCTTTCTTAAATATTTTTATCAAAGAATATTTAACCATATTATTATACATTGTCAACAAATTCTAGAAATGAACACTGAGAAAATAAATAATAAATAAAAATACAATAAATAGCTAAATAAACATCAGTACTGTATGTTCAGTATCAGCCAGTTGCTGACCATTTAAATAAAGAATAAATTTAAATTATAGCTAAATAAAAATCAGTACTGTATGTTTAGTATCAGTCAGTTGCTGACCATTTAAATAAAGAATAAATAAAAATACAATAAATAGCTAAATAAACATCAGTACTGTATGTTCAGTATCAGCCAGTTGCTGACCATTTAAATAAAGAATAATTTTAAATTATAGCTTAATAAAAATCAGTACTGTATGTTTAGTATCAGTCAGTTGCTGACCATTTAAATAAAGAATAAATAAAAATACAATAAATAGCTAAATACAAATCAGTACTGTTGTCAGGCCCTCATCAGTCTCTGCTCCCTCTCTTCCCCGCTCCAACTCTCCTTAGTACTGATTACTCGCACCTGATCTCCATTAGCCACCTCATCAAAGACACTCTAAATATTCACCTCAAGCTCCCATTCTTTGTCTAGTCTGGTTTGGACTCCTCACATGTGTGATACTCATCCTTGTGACTTTTCCTGAAGATAATTGCAGACATTTGAGTTATTAGTTTGTTTGATTTCACCTTTGTTTTGATATCCAGTTCTGTTCTTCGTTGATACCCGTGTTTATTTTTTTATTTCTTAATAAATCTGCATTTGGGTTCATCACTTCTGTTGTCCTGTTCCTCTGAGCATAACAGAAGACTAGACCATCTACAGAATGAACCCAGCAGAAGCAACATCTCACACTGAGCGATTATCTGAACTTGAACATCAGCTCCAGAGACACAAAGGGAAGCTTGATGAAATCCGGAGCCTCCTGGAAAGACTAGAGAATATTCCACCCATCACCTCATCTTCCTCCGCTCCGGACGCCTTCACAGATTCCACAGCGTCCGCAACAGCTCCACCGTTCCTTCCTCCTCCTTCTACATTAATCAGCACAGTGGCATCGCCGGCAAATTACTCTGGCTCAGCAGAAGAGTGCAGTGGTTTTCTCCTCCAGTTTTCTTTGGTGTTCGAGACACAACCCCAGTGATTCACTAATGATCGTTCAAAGATTGCTTTTATCATCTCCCACCTCACCGGGAAGGCTCTTCAGTGGGGAAATGTGATATGGAAACATGGAAGCTCTGTCATGCAATCCATTGGGGCTTTCACAACATACTTCCAGGAGGTATTCAAGCCATCCGTGGGGGATTTCCATGGCGGTGAGCAACTTAGCCATTTTAATCAGGAAAGATATCAGTCCCTGAGTATTCCCTACGCTTCCACATGTTAGCCTCAGCCAGCCATTGGAATGAACTAGCGCTGATTATCCACTATCGACAGGGTTTGAATAAGGCTCTTCAAATTCATCTCGCTGGGTTTGACAACTCACGTGGTTTGGAAGCCCTCATTCAGTACTCCCTCTGTGTAGAATGATGCCTCAAACAGTGCTCGACTTGGGGCGACCACACACTTCCACCCTTCTCTCTATCGCGACCGGATGAGGAGGAGCCCATGCAAGTGAGTTCCGCTCATCTAACTTTGGCTGAGGGAAGGAGGAGGATAACGAACAACCTGTGCCTCTATTGCGGAGCTGCTGAGCATCATGTAGCCAACTGCCCTATCCGTCCTCCCAGGTTTCTGGTAAGCTCCATCTGTTGTAACCCTGTATCCAGCAAACCCTTCTATATTGATGTATTGGTAACAGCAGCTTCCTTTTCCCTCAATGTTCATGCCCTTCTTGACTCCGGCTCAGCAGAAAATTTCATCTCGCCCTCATTCATCAACTGGCTTAACCT
Organism: Myxocyprinus asiaticus; assembly: GCF_019703515.2. Taxonomy (NCBI): domain Eukaryota; kingdom Metazoa; phylum Chordata; class Actinopteri; order Cypriniformes; family Catostomidae; genus Myxocyprinus; species Myxocyprinus asiaticus. Next base: position 29,335,101 of record NC_059365.1, read on the forward strand.
CCGGATCAAGCTGGTCGAGAGACTCCTACCCATCCACTCAGTGATAGGAAAACCTATCGGCTCTGGTTATATCACCCACCAAACTGAACCCCTCTACATCCAGGTAGGTGCCCTTCACACCGAGTCCTTGCCATTGCTCATTCTCCCAGATTCCAAGTCGGACATCATCCTTGGTCTCCCCTGGCTCACCCACCATAATCCAGTCATTTCATGGTCCACTAATGAGGTAACTGCATGGGGTTCTCACTGCTTTTCACAGTGCCTTTTGATGCCTGTCCGTCTCTTCCATCCTGAACCTCTCCTGTGTCACACCACCACAATTGAGAGCCCTCATCCGCCATCTGAGACTTCCATCCCCGCTGAGTATCTGGACTTCTCTGAAGTGTTCAGCCAACAAAAAGCCTCCCAACTCCCTCCGCACCGTCCTTGGATTGCGCCATTGATCTCCTCCCTGGCGCCCCTCTCCCTAGAGGTAAGGTCTACCCTCTGTCCATTCTGGAACAACAGGTAATGGAAAAGTATATTGAAGAAGCCCTTAGACAGAACTACATCCGTCCATCCACGTCACCAGCCACATCTAGCTTCTTCGTAGCGAAGAAGGATGGACGGCTCCAACCCTGCATCGACTACCGTGCACTCAATAACACCACCGTGAAGTTCCAGTACCCATTACCTTTAGTCTCTGCAGCTCTGGAACTACTGAGTGGGGCCCACATCTTCACCAAACTTTATATTTGTATTGCATATAACTTGATCTGCATCAGAGAAGCAGATGAGTGGAAAACTGCCTTCATCACCCCAGTGGCCACTACGAATATCAGGTTATGCCATATGGACTGGTCACCGCCCCCTCAGTCCTACATGAACAAGATCTTCCGATATATTCTCCATCGGTTTGTCCTAGTATACATCGATGATATCCTCATATACTTCCCCTCATTCGAGGAACATGTCCATCATGTAAGGCTGGTCCTACAGTGCCTCCAAGATCATAGTCTGTATTTGAAATCTTAGAAGTGTCTTTTCCACCAACCTACCATCTAGTTCTTAGGATACACCCCCAGGGAGTTCATATGGACCCATCCAAGGTACAGTCGGTGACCACCTGGACCCCACCAACGACCTTGAAAGAACTGCAATGATTTCTCAGCTTCGCAAACTTCTACAGGCGCTTCATCCAGAACTTCAGCACTGTAGTCGTTCCACTCACTAGCCTCCTCAAGGGGAAACCTAAGACCATTGCCTGGTCCCCACAAGCTTCTGCGGCCTTCCAGCAGTTGAAAGATTCCTTCACATCGGTACCAATCCTGAGGCATCCAAATCCTGACCTTCCCTTCATAGTCGAGGTCGATGCATCCACCACTAGAGTAGGAGACATTCTTTCTCAGCATCAGGGCAACTCCCCCAAGTTACATCCCTGTGCCTTCTATTCCAAGAAGTTATCCCCAGCAGAGTCAAATTATGATGTTGGCAACAGGGAACTGTTAGCCATCAAGCTGGCATTGGAAGATGCTTCTCATCCCTTCACCGTCATCACAGACCACCGTAATTTGAAATATCTACAATCTGCTAAATGCCTCACTCCCTGACAGACAAGGTGGGCTCTATTCTTCACCCATTTTAATTTCAGTTACCTACTGTCCAGGTTCAAAAAATATCAAAGCCGATGCCCTCTCATGACTCCACTCACCAGACCAGCCCACTCCCTTATCAGACCCTACACTCCCATCTATTATCGTCAGTCCGATCCAGTGGGATCTAGAACAATGCATTGCCCAAGCAACCCCTTCCGAGCCCACTCCAACAGCCTGTCCACCTAACCATATTTATGTCCCATCTCCCCTTCGCACACCTCTCCTAAAATGGCTCCACTCTTCCCAGAGGTCCGGACACCCAGGGATCACAAGAACCCTTATTTGCAACAGATACTGGAGGCCGCAACTTGCCCAGGATGTTACCCACTTCGTCCAGTCCTGCATCCGATTGTGCTATCACCAAGGTGCCTCGTCGTCCCCCAGCTGGTAAACTGCTGCCTCTACCAGTCCCTCACTGTCCATGGTCCCACCTCAGAGTTGACTTTATTACAGACCTTCCTCCTTCCCAAGGGTACACCTGCGTACTGGTGGCAGTAGACCAATTTTTTAAGGCTTGCCGACTGATCCCCCTCAAAGGCCTTCCCACTACCATGGAGACTGACGAGACACTGTACCATGTCTTCAGGAACTTTGGAATACCTGAAGACATAGTGTCTGACAGAGAGCCCCATTTCATCTCAAGGGTATGGCAATCTTTCTTTAACCACCTTGGTGTTTCTGTTAGTCTCTCCTCAGAATACCACCCCCAGTCAAATGGCCAGGCAGAAAGAATCCAGGAGATAGGTCGGTTTCTTCGCACCTACTGCCACAAAAGCAGTATGTGTGATAATGCGGTCATGCCCCGCCCCGGTCCCTTTCTTCCCAGAGGTGCATGAGGAGCTCACAAGGTCATGGAGGGCACCTTTCACTGCCTGGACCCAGTCTCTGAGCTCCTCCACTCTCACTACCCTCGACGGTGGGGCTGCCAGGGGGTACTCGGTGATTCCCCAAGTGGATAAGGCAGTTGCGGTGCACCTGTGCCCGCAAAATGCCGCCACCTGGTGGAACCGCCCAAGACACCCGTCCAGCGCCTGTAGGTTTACATTGTCTCTGGCGACTAAAGCCTACGGTGCCGCTGAACAGGCTGCCTCCGCCCTGCACGCCATGACTCTCCTGCAGGTGCACCAAGCCAAGGCACTAAGAGAACTGCACAAGGGTAGTTCTGACCCAGGATTGATGCAGAAGCTGTGCTCGTGACCAATCTCGCCCTCCAGGCGACGAAGGTCACAGCGTGGACTCTCAGGCTGGCGATGTCCACCCTGGTGGCCCAGGAGCGCCACCTATGGCTCAACAAGATGAGGGAGGCTGACAAGGTACAGTTCCTTGATGCCCCCATCTCCCAGGTCGGCCCATTCAGTAACACCGTCGAGGACTTTGCCCAGCAGTTCTCGGCGGTTAGGAAGCAGACGGAGGCTATTCAGCATATCCTGCCCTGGCTCGGATCAAGATCCCGCACCCCGTCTGCTCGTCACCAGGGGCGTCCCCCTGTGGCGACGACACCGGCTCCGCCGCAGCCACTCGCAGAAAGCAGACACCCCCTGTCTCACGCCCCTCCACCAAGAACCTGAAGAAGGCTTCTAGCCACCCCTGAGACGTGTGACCCAGTCATGTGGAGACCTGCTGCAGGCCTAGAGATAGTAAGAAAACCACTCCATCCCCGGTGGAGGGCCGGGAGGAGAATCCTTTGTTGCATTTTCTTTGATTTGCCACATGCCCTAAAGGCTGCGGTACCCACATGTTCAGAAAAGGAGCGGCTTTCTCATTTCCTGGGTCACACACCTGGTGTTTACGGCTGTCGTTATTGTGACGCCGGACACTGCACATTTATGGCAGGCACGGCACTGTGGAGGTGGGCACCCCGCCCCTGCGCTCCCAGCTGTGGCACAACAAACCTGCCTGGGTGGTTGTGATGGATTACGAGGACGGTTCCCTCATCCCCCCTTCGCTGACCAGTCCTATGGTGGGTACCCGGAGCCAGGTAAGTGCTTAGATCTCTCCAGATTCAGCATGGCCACGAGTTCGGGGTCAGAGCCCCCTCAATTTGGTGCCTCCGGCTCCACCCCGCCGCGAGGCCCCACCCGCCGGTACGTCCGACGCGATTGTCTCCTTGGTCCCCCTCGCCCGGAGCTTGGGGGCATGGCTTGCACTCTCAAACCTGTCGCTATGGCTGACCGGGACCGTCCGACTCGTCTATACGATTCAGTTCGCCAGGCACCTGCCTGGGTTCAGCGACATCCATTTTACCTCAAGTGCATGGTGATAATGTTGCTGCCCTGCCTGCGGAGATCGCGTCTCTTCTGAGGAAGGACGCGGTAGAGCCTGTCCCTCCAGCCGAGATGAAGAAAGGGTTCTACAACCCCTACTTCATCGTACCAAGGAAAGGCGGTGGGTTGCGGACAATCCCGGGCCTGCGAGTTCTGAATCAGGCCTTGCACAGACTCCCATTCAAGATGCTGATGCGGAAACGCATTTTAGCGAGTGTCCAGAATCAGGATTGGTTCGCGGCAGTAGACCTGAAGAATGCATACTTCAACGTCTCGGTTTCTCCTTGGCACAGGCCCTTTCTTCGGTTCACCTTCGAGGGCCACGCGCACCAGTACAAGGTCATCCCCTTCGGTCGGTCCCTGTCACCTCGCGTCTTCATGGAAATCACAGAGGCAGCCCTTGACCTGCTAAGGGAAGTGGTCATCTGCATCCTCAACTGTCTCGATGACTGGCTGGCTCTAGCTCACTCTCGAGACTTGTTGTGTGTGCACAGGGACCTGGTGCTCAGGCACCTCAGCCGGTTGGGGCTTCGGGTCAACTGGGGAAAGAGCAGCTCTCCCCGGTACAGATCATCTCTTTTCTCTGGTTGGTGTTAGACTCAGTCTCTATGATGGCGTGCCCCACGAGCGAGCGCACGCAGTCAGTGCTGAACTGCTTGAAGTTGTTCAGGTGGAGAACTGTGGTCCCATTGAAGCATTTTCAGAGGCTCCTGGGGCATATGGTGTCCTCGACGGCGGTCACGCCACTCGGGTCAATGCCTATGAGACCACTTCAGCACTTGCGTCAGACTCGAGTCGCGAGGTGGGCATGGCGCCGTAGCACACATTGTGTGGTCATCACGCCGATCTCCCGCTACCTGTTCAGCCCTTGGATGGGCCTTGCATTCCTGTGGGCAGGAGTCCCCTTAGTGCAAGTACCCCAGGCACGTTGTGGTTACGACAGACGCCTCCGAGCGTGGCTGGGGCGCTGTGTGCAATGGGCACACAGCCGCGGGCTCCGGGACAGGGCCACGACTGCGTTGGCATGTCAACTGCCTCGAGTTGCTGGCAGTGTTGCTCACCCTGCGGAGGCTTCGGCTGTTGATCCAGGGCAAGCACGTGTTGGTCCGGATGGACAACACGGCGATGGTAGCTTACAGTAGCTGCCAAAGCGGTTTGCGCTCGCGTCGCATGTTGCAACTCGCCCACCGCCTCCTCCTCTGGAGTCAGTAGTGACTCAAGTCGTTGCGAGCCACTCACATCCTGCGCAACCTTGACAGCGCAGCAGACGTGCAGACTCCACCCCCAGGTGGTCCAGCTGGTTAGGAGTTGATTCGGTCAAGCTCAGGTAATCCTGTTCGCTTCCCGGGAATCCTCCCACTGCCCGCTCTGGTACGCCCTGACCGAGGCTTCCCTCAGCACAGATGCGCTGGCACACAGCTGGCCCCGGGGGCCATGCTAGTATGCGTTCCCCCAGTGAACCTACTTGAACAGACCCTGTGCAAGGTCAGGGAGGACAAGGAGCAGGTCATCCTTGTGGCACCCTACTGGCCCACCCAGACTTGGGTCTCAGACCTCACACTCCTCGCAACAGCCCCTCCCTGGTGAATTCCCCTGAGGAGAGTTCTCCTCTCTCAGGAACGGGGCACCATCTGGCACCCGCGACCAGACCTCTGGAATGTTCATGTCTGGCCCTTGGATGGACATGGAAGACCTAAGTGGCCTACCACCCGTGGTGGTAGACACGATCACTCAGGCTAGGGCTCCCTCTTTGAGGCACCTGTATGCCTTGCAGTGGTGTCTGTTCACTAAGTGCTGTTCTTCCCAATGCGAAGACCCCCAGAGATGCGCAGTCGGGTCAGTGCTTTCCTTCCTGCAGGAGAGGCTGGTGGGGTGGCTGCCCCCCCACCTCGAGGGTGTACACGGTCGCTATGGTGGTGCTCCACAATGCAGTTGACGTTAAGTATTTAGGGAAGTATGACCTGATCATCAGGTTCCTTAGAGGCTGAATCCTCCCAGACCGTGCCACATTCCCTCATGGGATCTCTCCGTGGTCCTGCGGGGAGCCCCGTTTGAGCCTTAGAGTCAGTTGAGCTAAAGGCAGTCTCTTGAAGACTGCCCTCCTGACTGAGCTCACATCAATCAAGAGGGTAGGGGACCTGCAGGCATTCTCTGTCAGCGACACGTGCCTGGAGTTCGGTCCGGAATACTCTCACATGGTCCTGAGGCCCCGACCGAGCTATATGCCCAAAGTTCCCATGACCCCATTTAGGGATCAGGTTGTGAACCTGCAAGCGAAGCTGCCCCAGGAGGAGGTAGAATCAGCCTTTTCATTGCTGTGTCCGGTGCGTGCTTTGCGCATCTACTTGGATCGCACGCAGAGCTTTAGAGGCTCTGAGCAGCTCTTTGTCTGCTTCGGAGGACAGCAGAATGGGAGTGCTGTTTCCAAACAGAGGATCGCCCACTGGGTCGTTGACACCATTGCTTTGGTGTACCATGCCCAGGACGTGCTGCCCCCCTTGGGGCTTCGGGCACACTCCACCAGGAATAACTGGGCAACACCCAATACCTTCGTGAGGTTCCTGAATCTCCCGGGTTGAGCCGGTTTGTCCCGTGAACAGGTAAGTTGGCGGGACAACTGGCTGGGTGTACTGCTTGCATATAGCACCTTTCCCCTCCTGGAGGGGGAGACATGCGCTTGTTACCCCCAGCCATGTTCATGAGGTTGTGGACCCTGGATGTCCTTCCTTCTTAGCCCTGTGGCAGGCTAGTTTGCGAAGAAACTCAATGCCAGCCCAGCACGTGTACTATTAGGCCCTGTACTGGGGTAGGTGCTCCACATGCACTGGTTGCCTGTTTGTAACCCCGTGTGATCTATCTTCCGTGAGACGATTTCCCTGTTGGTAAACCTGCATCTTCCTTGGGCAGAGCTTCCCTCTGCCACTGGTTGCCATGTTTGTAGAGCTCCGTCCCCTCTGGGAAGGACCTACCATGGGGACTTCTCCACATGCGACACTGCCGACAAGACTCGGTAAAACCATGTGACGTATTTCCACACAATTGCCTCTACTTTGGGCAGGATGTGGTCTACACGGTGTCTTGGGAATGGACCCCCCCGCCCCCCCCCCGATGTGGATGTTTATGGCCCCAAGCTGAATGATTTCCATTCTTTTTTGGGGAGCAAAAAAGAGAAGAGGCCACAGCTGGGGCGGCCTGTTCCCATTTTGGGCAGTCGATTTGTCCCCGAGGTGCGTGGGACTGTACGACGCTCATAGGAGCATTGGGGGAGGTTACGTGATGGCCAGGTGTGCTGGCTACGAGGCACGCAACGGTTTGCCCATCTTGCACTGCCAGTCCATGTAACACAGTTCAGCTAGTTGTGGCATTTCGTATAGGAACCACTAGTGTCACTACATCGACACAACGTCGAGTGAGTGACAGATAGGGAACGTCCTGGTTACTTTCGTAACCTCTGTTCCCTGATGGAGGGAATGAGATGTTGTGTCGCTCCTGCCACAGCTCTGAACTGCCCACTGAAATGGCCCTGTCTCAGCTCCTCAGCACAAAACCTGAATGAGTGGTTGCGAGCCAGCTCCTTTTATACCCGTATGTCCGGGGGAGTGGCATGCAAATTCCACTCGCCAATTCCCATTGGCCTTATCTCAAAGATCAGAGGTGTTTGGGGCTCCCAAGGGTGACCCCTAGTGTCACTACATCGACACAATGTCTTGTTCCCTCCATCAGGGAACGGAGGTTACGAAAGTAACCAGGACATTACTATGAATGCAAACTTTAATACAGTGAAAAAGACACTATATTAACATAACATAAATGTATATAAATATATAAACATTTCCAACATTCTTTTGAATGTCCATGTACTAAAATCAAATATTTGATGCCATGAGTGTACCTTCATTTACTATTACTATTATTTTGAATGGCCATGGAAAATGAAGCAATGTGATAACAATTTTACCTGGTCACAAAAAGTAGTCCATTAATTTACCTGATGAACTTTCACCTTTTGCTGACACTTTATGCTTCGCAGAGCTAATGTGTGATTCTAAATGACTTGCACCTTTATTAGCAGCTGACACATAAGTGCCAGCTTTACATGTCATACATTCTGCTTCTCACGGATCTCGACCTGGACGAAAGCATGGGAATTTTTTGTGCAAATCTTCTGTAAATTTGCACTTTTGTTTGGGCATTGTTTCCACTCAGATGTCATTTGCTGCTGCTGTCAAGCAACTGTTTGATGCCGAACACAACAGCACTTCCCGTGTTCGCGGAGAGATTGACAGGCAGGAATTTGGCCAATAGTTGCTGCAAGCCTCTTATAATCGACCAATTGGTGTGCGAGAAGGTGGGACTTACAAAGAGGGGTTAAAGCAATGTAAATATGCATGCACACACAATGAAGTATTAGAAAAGATGCACATCATAATGCAACTAAAGCCGAATCCCGGACATTTTCGCAAATTTAGAAATCCCGGCCGGATGCTTTTTTTAAGGTCTGAAAAATAGGACATGTCCAGGAAAAAAGGATGTATGGTTACCCTAACGTACATGCACAAACTCTTTTTTCACAGATATGAACTTTATCCTACCCTGAACTGCATCCAACATCCATTCATCCATCCAATATTACCACACACACACAAACACACACACATGCACGCGCACACACACCAGAACTGTCTTTGCCCCACAGTGACCCCTCTCCAGTAGAGTCCTTCTTTGATGATCTTTCTTTCATCAAGCATTGTGTGTTTCAAATGCAGAGCACACATTTGCAAGCACACGCAAAAAGCTATTGTCAGTCATGTGCAAGAGGACACAAAACCACCAGGTGTTCATTGATTTGGTTTGTTGTTGATTAGAAAATATAACAGAAAGATGAACAGTGTTGGTATTTTTGTTCCATGAAATGTTCTTTATATGACAGTGTTAATGTGGAAATAGGCTTAGGCCAGTTTTCTTTGTCACAATGGTCAAATTTGACAGAGAACCCCACAAGTGTTACTTTGTGCCCCTTTTCAGAAAATAAAAGCATTTCAAAATAAAAGTCCTTTTTTTTTGTGACATTCCCTATTCATTTTCAATGGCTGATCATCTTTGACCGGGAAAACCACAATTCTATTGATTCTATTGGAGAGGGGTCACTGTGGGGCCAAGACAGTTCTGGTGTGTGTATGTGTGTGTGTGTGTGTGTGTGTGGTAATGTTGCATGGATGAATGGATGTTGGATGCAGTTCAGAGTAGGATAAATTTAATATCTGTGAAAAAGAAAGCACGTAATACTCAAAAGAGTTTGTGCGTGTATGTGAGTATATGTGTGTTCATTTGTGCATGCATGTATGTGTGTGAGTGCGTGTGTTATTGCACATGTGTGTGTATGTGCGTGTGCACAGATATGAGGCCTTTATTTTTGCAAGCACACATGCACATATGTAAACACCAACATGTAATAAAGCATGAAATACTCAAAGAGTTTGTGCGTGTACGTGAGTATGTGTGTGTTTGTGTGTGTGCGTGCATGCGTGCACAGATCCAAGGCCTTTATGTTTGCAAGCACACATGCACATTTCTGAACACAAACATGAACAAATGAACAAAACAAAAAGCATGTAATACTCAAAGAGTTTGTGCATGTACGTGAGCTTGTGTGTATTTGTGTGCATGCGCATGTGTGTGTATGTGCACTTGCACAGATCCGAGCCCTTTATGTTTGCAAGCACACATGCACATATGTGAACATGAACATGTACGAAAACATGTAATACTCAAAAGAGTTTGTGCGTGTTTAACCGGTCCCGCTGGACCCGCTCCAAATGGGATTTGAACTAGCGTCTCTGGCATGGGAGGCAGGCGCACTAACAAGAAGGCTAAATGCTACAGCCTCTAATGTCAGTCACTAGTTTTGAGGCCAGGGGAGTAAGGTTTACACACATTCCCCATAAACCCTCACACTGCACTACTGTAACCGGTTCTACTCAACCCACTCCAAACGGGATTCAAACCGGGGTCTCTGGCAAGAGAGGCAGGCACGCTAACGGTGAGGCTAAAGGATACAGCCTCTAGCATTAGTCACTAGTGCGCCTTTTGAGACCAGAGGAGTGTTTACACACACCACACAGCACGTACCAGCTGGCTACTGATACACGTGTACATTAGCATGTATGTGTTTGTGTGTGCGTGTGCATGTGTGTGTTTGTATGTGTGCATGCACTGGTCCAGGGCCTTTATGTTTGCTAGCACACATGCACATACACCGATCAGCCACAACATTAAAACATTAAAACTACCTGCCTAATACTGTGTAGGTCCCCCTCATGCAAAACAGTGCCAACCCGCATCTCAGAATAGCATTCTGGGATGATATTCTTCTCACCACAGTTGTACAGAGCAGTTATCTGAGTTAACATAGACTTTGTCAGTTCGAACCAGTCTGGCCATTCTCTGTTGAACTCTCTCATCAACAAGACATTTCCATCCGCAGAACTCCTGCTTACTGGATGTTTTTTTTTTTTTTTTTTTTTTTTTTTTTTGCACCATTCTGAGTAAATTCTAGAGACTGATGTGTGTGAAAATCCCTGGAGATCAGCAGTTACAGAAATACTCAAACCAGCCTGTCTGGCACCAACAATCATCCATGCGATTATCTAATCGGCCAATCATGTGTCAGCAGTGCAGTGCATAAAATCATTCAGATATGGGTCAGGAGCTTCAGTTAATGTTCACATCAACCATCAGAATGGGGAACAAATGTGATCTCAGTGATTTGGACCATGGCATGATTGTTGATGCCAGACAGGCTGGTTTGAGTATTTCTGTAACTGCTGATCTCCTTAGATTTTCACACACAATTTTGAATTTGTCAAACATTGTTGCATTTTAACCATTTTTAGTGAAAACCATTATTTACTAGCTTCAAAAGACTTCTGGTTTTATAAGACACTTAAATATGACACGTCACTTCAATTACTGTATGTCAAAAGCAAATCCTGGGCCAGCACAAATTGTATGTCACCACTGTAGTTTCTTCTCTGACATATGTTGCATTTGTATCCCTTCGTGAAATAATACTACAATTTTGCATCATTCATCCTGATGGTCCAAACAATGTAATGCAGCCAAGGGAACAGGTTAAAATGTCACTAGGATCTTCTTTCAAGCAAAAGTGATATAAGATAATTACATAAAATGTCACATTGGCTTATTGCTTTTATAACTAGAAGTGTTAAAATACATTTATTATTGTATTTTCAGGGAGAAAACAGGATATGTTTGAAGACAGAATTACCATACGGGGCAAGATGATTCATGTACAATACAGCAATAATACGATTCGTCCTTTGATAAAACACTTTGAATTCATATGCTTCCTCTTTGAAAGACATTTCCAATGCATAATAATGAGAGAATCTGTATAAGTTGCTTTGGCATTCTTGTGTTACACATCACTTTCAAATGAGAAAATAAAATGAATCAGAATAAATTGGTAGCAAAATGCAAATCCCACAGAACAGATTGAGTCTGTTTGTGCACAGAGATGAAGGGTGAAAGTCTTGGCATCAGAACTTAACTGTTTTAAAACTCAACTCTATTAAAATCAGCAGATAGACAACCATAAATATTAATCTTAACAAACATAGTACAACTACTTTTAGTTATTATTATTTTAAAATGGTCTGTTTTCAATCATTTTATGGTACAGAAGTCATTTCTGCGCCATTATAGAGTCACCAAAGGGAATTGGAAAAATAATGACAGTTTTGAAACAGGTTTTCCAAAAACTTTCCCCATCCTCCATTGTTCGGGTAAATAGATAGTCCTGCCCCAAACTCACACGATTGGTTGAGCCAATGTTGCTGTTTCATGCTGGTCGGACTTCCCATGGCATATGGTTGTTTTTGTTTGGCTTGGTCCCCACATGATCTATCCCTCCTTTACCCATGTGGCTGGAAGTGATGATTTGCATTGGATTAGCATCTGTTGGTTAATAGATGCTAATCCAAGTGAACTGCAGTCCATGGCTAGAAGAGGAATGCAGGGAAGCAGAGCAGGAAAGGGAGGTGGGAGGCCAGGGAGCAAAGGATTAGTGCTTTAATTCTCTGCAGCCCTTAAAGATGGAGTAAGTCATTTTAATCCAATACACTTTTTGTCAAATTCTGCAAATATCTCTTCATAGTCCGCTAGCTGTCCGTTCTGTGTGTGTGCTTAAAAAAAATAAATCTGCTGTTTGTACACAGCCCTGGCTCTGTAAATGGGAAAATAAACTAAGTGGATCCATACAACACTTTGGCACATGCATGAATTTGGGAGCTCTTATTCCACCCCAGCGTCATTACTCATAGTTTTATGTAATGAGCAGAGTTGTCCCTTTTCGAGCTATTAGTTAGGCCGATCAACACATTTGTTATCATGACTAAAAAAGCGATGAAGAACAATTCATCTGACAGTTTTTTTGGATTCAATTTAAGATGCTTTTGTTTCCTCAGTTCCCCTTCTGTCACTCACTTGACATTGTGTCGCTCTTGAGAGCCCCGAACACCTCTATTCTTTTGAGAAAAGAATTTCAGAAAAGAAAAGAGTGCAGATTTCGCCCCTGGGCGCTTCGACAGTGCTAAAAGAGTGTATATTCCTGCTAAAGAGTATATTTTCTCTATTAGAGCACACACATTGACGCTGAACGTCTTTTTAAAGACGCGTCTTTATAAAGATGCCTTTCCGTCTATGTGTGATTCCTGGATGCGGTCGTTATCTCTCCGCCTCAGAAGGCCACGGGCACTGCCTCATGTGTCTGGGCAGCGATCACACTGAGGCAGCGTTTGTGGATGGTTCATGTTCTCATTGCGAGAATATGAACATGGCATCGTTGCAGTTGCGGCTTTCCTTCTTCCGAAGCAGGAAAGCCACTCTAGCCGCCCCCGCGCCTTCTACCCACGGATATGAGGCCGGCCCGGCTGGCGCTGGAAGTGATTTGGGAAGTTCAATGGGCGCGGTCTCGCCGGGTA